>NC_041220.1:153419250-153435342 GCF_002837175.3 Physeter macrocephalus | reverse complement strand
CATGGCCGCTGAGCCTGCGCGTCCGGAGCCTGTGCTCCGCAACGGGAGAGGCCACAACAGTGAGAGGCCCGCGTACCGCAAAAAAAAAAAAAAAAAAAAAAAAAGATATTCATGCCTAATTATAAAAAAATAATTAAAAGTGTATGTGTGCATCTGTGTAGATGGATATATACACTCCTGATGCTGTGAGTTACAAAATCCTTCAAGAAATGATTCATTATTCAGAAGTCACACTTGGTTCTCATATTCCTTGGATTATATATGAGCAGCTCCTCTTAAAAATATCGTGTATCCACTTTCCTGTCCAGTGTTTACAACCACTGCAGGTTCCAAGTTCTAGGAGAGAAAACCAAGCTAAAGGGAACTGTGAAGTTCACGGCCACATCGTTGTAAGATGATAACAAGGTACCCACCTTTGTAACTGGGACTGGAGATAGGACGTTAGGCGGGTGGCTTCTTCCAGCTGCATCAGGAGACAGTTTCTTTTTTCCTGAAGTAGAATCCTGTAGGTACGAAAACAGTCCACTGGTGGATTTCAAAGATGCCAAGTATACCTTCCTAACAAGAAATTCAACTGTAAATTCCCCCAAACTGATTGAGGTGTCAATGACTAAATTCTAAAAAAACACATCCAAGGTCATAAAGAGCAAGATAACAGACTGCTTTTGTCTTGCTTAAAAATGTACCACTGGCCACCTGAACAGTGCCTGATACACTGTAGAAGTTCAGCACATGGGTGGATAGGCAGATGGATGGATGGGTGGGTGGATGGATGGATGGACGGATGGATGGATGCGTGGATGGATGCATGCATGCGTGGATGGATGGGTGGAAAGACGGATGGATAAATCAATGGGTGGGTGGCTGGGTGCACTGACGGATGCAGGGGTGGGAGGAGGGCCAGGCAGACGGACAGGTGAACAGGTGGACTGGATGGACAGATAGCAGACAGGCAGATGGGCATACGGGTGGGTGGTTGAGGTGTGTGGGAGGGTGGGTGTGGGTGGATGAACAGGTGGATGGGAGACTAGACTAGAATATGGATACAAATGCACAGCATGCAGTAATCTACTGGAATTCCTTGGAACAAATCAGATTCCCTCATGCTAAGCCCCCTTCCAGGCAAAACTACGTGCAATTCTAAAATCTACAGAATCAAAAGATTAAACACAAACAAAATAAAAAAACAACTGCCACAGTGTTGGAGGTAGTTTTCTTCCTACCTTTTTCAACTTTACTATTTTCTAAAATGAAATTTTTTCCCACCGCGCTAAGCCCACTGCCTAGAATAGAGCCCGACGTGGATAGGCACTCGATAAATAGTTATTAAGTGAATGTACAAATGAATATGTTTGCTTCTAGAACAAAACAGTTCTCGTTTACAAATCAAAATGATGGCAGTTTAACACATGGCCAAGTAGGCACCCCACAAAACAATTGCTCTTTCCTTTGAAAGAGGAAAAAACTTACATCCCCCCAATCCCCAGTAACACTCACTAACCTGGCTCAAACTTTCCATCTGACAATGATGCCACTGAAACCAAGACGGGCAAAGACTGGGCCTGGCCAAACAGCTGGCACACGTCAGCCCTGAGGTGCGTACCTCTGTACCTTTCTGCCTGGCTCCCTCCTCCCAGACCGGGTCTCTTCTAACGCCCTCAGCCTGTTCCCAGGGAAAGCCCCCCGCCTCTGGGCCCCAGGCGGCAGGGAGAAACGGGCCCGCGTCCGCTAGGCCCAGAACGTCACCGCCGAGGGTACACTCATGGGGCACTTGGCCCCATCACCTGGCCGGAAAGGTGCTTATTAGCACCTGTGCACGGCCCTCCTTGCGCAAGACCGTGTAGTGCCAGATTCAGGAGACACCTGGGGCCAATTCACTCCCAGCTGAGGGCCCTGCGCCCCAGGATGCAGCTCCCAGGCTGGTTCCACAAGAGACCCCGTCAGGTGAACGAGCTTGGGTGACCCAGGCCCTGAACCCAGGCATCAGGGTAAAACCAGCTCTGTGGGGTTCCATGGATTTGTGCCCTGGAACCACAGCACTCCTGCACTCTGGATTTCCACATGGTGAGGGCAGAAACACTCAAGGGTACGTGGGTGTGGGGTCCTGGTACATGTGGTGGACATGTGGTGTTCGTGGGACTGAATCCACGCCCCTTAAGAGAAAACCAACCAGAACTCCCAGGCCCTATGGCCCGAAACATACACAAGAGAACAGCCTGGGGAGAACGGAAGGTGATGTTAAGCTGAAACGATACAAAAGCACAAGAGCACAGATGAAACTTCCATTTCATAGTCCCGTTGCAGAGTCAGAAGCGATAAACTCTGGGTTTATTTTGAGCGAGGTGACAGGGCATGCCACCACGTCAGGCAAACTAACATGCTCTCCGCCCATTCCTATGCACTGGACTCTCCAATCACCATTGCTTCCCTCCAGCGAACATTAGCCCCTAAGAACACAACACAGACCTGTCTATCAATTAACAATGAATATCCAAGCAGAGACAACCCCCAGCAAAAACAGAGGACAGTCCTAACATTTGATGAAATAATTGTTATAAGGGCATCTGTACTGACCAAATAATTCAGGTGACTATTAAACTCTAACTAGAGAACGCTCACAGAGATACAGCTTATGATCCTGGTAATACAGTGAATTTTAAGGAGCCAGTATGTTATCAAATGGGCGGTGGGCCCTCCAAAGCTCAGCAAATATCCCCAAAGTTCTGACAGCCGTGCAACGTGGAAAGCAGACCCAGCCTTGCACACAATCCGTGATCACACAACAATCCGTGATCACCCACAGCAGACGCAAACCAGGAGACGGGGCACACAACAAAAGGCCGAGCAACAGAGGACAAAGGAACTGTGCTGGCTTCATGTGTCCCACGCTGGGAAAGAGCCCCAAGACCAACTGAAGAGACGCACGTTCAGAAACTGCCACGCGAGAGAGCGGAGACTTCCCGCTGCCAAAAGGGCAGGCTTTGCTGGCGAGAAATCAAAGTCGGAGATAAAAGTAAGAGGTAGACTGAGGAAACGGAGATGCTGCTGATGTCAGGAACGAGGTTCCTCCGTGGTCACGGAGCCGACCACCACCTGCCTCCGGCCCCCTGTTGGCTGGAGACCCGACACCTGTCCTGGGCGCTGTCCTGAAAACACAGGGGGCGGGTGTGCACCCGGCACCTGCAGCGGGAGTGGGCGGGGTCTAAGTGGTGGGCTCCCGGGTCTTCCCTACTCCATCCGGTTCTCGACCACCTTCCACTTGTAATAGGCACCGGGAGCCTCCGAGCCCTGGGCACCCCCTGCGCACCGCAGGCACCGGCTCCCTCCACCTAACGCCAGGCCGTAGCTGCCCGAGTAATAAGGCTCCGGCTCTGCCAGCTGCTCCTCCGCTGGAAGCCGGCCCCGCCTGCCCAGCCAGCCCACCTTTCCGTGGCACCCTGCATGGACGTGGCCCGGGAGCGCTGGATCTCCTCCTCCAGGCGCCGCCGCTCCTCCTCCAGCCGGGCCACGTCCTCCGCCGGCCTCCTCTGCTGGATGATGAGCTGCAGCTCCTGAAGCAGGGCCTCCTTCTCCTTGATGAGCTGCAGCCGGTCCCTGTCGGCCTCGGCCATGCCCGGCCAGGACTCGCTCTCAAACTGGGCCAGCTGCCGCTGGATATTTGAGACTCTGCGAGACAGGGACACAGAAAAATCCATGAACTTGATGAAAAAACATCATCTTCACACATCCTCAGCACCATCACACGGATTCTAGAAACTCAGTCCGATAAATACGGGAATGACTGCACTGAGTAAAACCTCACACGACAAAAATAAAGGATCTGGAAATGAGGTGTAACAAAAATGATGTGAAGTCCTTTGCGACATACGCCCCAGCCTACGAGATTCAGGATGACTGACAGTAACCATATCATGTTTGTTTCAAAGAACTGACCAAAAGGCTGGCAGACTCCAACTCGCCCACGTGCACGGTGCTGTTTCCTCTGTGTACTGTTCTGGAGCGGGATGGAGCCGGCTCATTTCTCTCTGTGCCCCCTCCCTCTGCAGTAGCTAAACACCGTGCTGGACACATGAGAGATGCTTCTGGCCTCCTGCCTTCTCTGCCGTGCCTAACTGCTGAGCCCGCCTTGAGAAAATCCCAGGAGAGAAATGCGCCCATCATAGGATTCTGTATAGTGCCAGAGGCCTTGACCACGCCATGAAATTCAAAACGCCTGGCAGAGAGCAGATACTCAACAAAAGCTAAATGCGTGAAACGGAGAATAAACACGCCAGCAAGGATATGAAAGAATGGGAGTCAGCCCTGGTGAGAGTGGATGTGGTGTGGGGTAATCTGCGTGGATGCAAACCGGTCAGCTGCACTAACTGTGTCAGTACGACCATCCTCAAGGTGTAAACCTATGGCTCTCGTCACTCCCCGTGTGCCTAAATGTCCGCTTGCCCGCTTCGCAGACAGACTGGTGTCCTGAGGCGGTGCTGAATGCAGAGTAAGGGAAAGAGATGTGACTTGTGTTTTCAGAGCATCCTTTCATAGCAGGAGTAGAATGTTTTAAGCCCTTTAAGTTTATATGTGGCTAAGGATGAGGGCTGTTTCCGGGCAGAAACAAGGAACTCCAGACCTGACCAGAACCCAGCGCCGTGGAGGACAGAGATTGGCACACGGGCCGAAAACCAAAATCCAAAGACTTCTCTGAGGTGACAGAGAGCTGTGATGACAGCTAAGTGGCAGGTGCACATAGCCCTCTAGCCTCTAAGGCAGCGGTTCTCAAAGTGGGGTCCCTGACTGGCAGCCTCAGCATCACCTAGGAGCTTGTTACAAATGCAAACCTCGGGCCCCACCCCAGACCTGCTGAATGCCACACTCTGCGGATTGGGGTTGAGCAACCTGGGTTTTGACAAGCCCTCTAGGAGTTTTTCATGCTTGTTTGACACCCTCTGCTTTCAGGCAGCCCAGCCTGGTCTGGAGGATGCTAATTGGCCTTGGAGCTCTTAGAGGCTTGCATTAGGCACGGATGGGATGATCCTCACTAAAACAGGAATGGCAAGAGTGCTTCTGAGACTGCGCCGTCCCGTGCCCAGGGCACATGTCACTAATCAAAGCTGGCATCCTTCCTGCTGGGTCCAGACTTCAGAATCCTTCTCAACACTGTGCTTCCTGCAGATACTGCCAGTCAACTGGCATTGGTCCACGTGTTAAGGGCTGTCGGCCAGCCCTGCACCAATCCACGCTCTTCCTGAACTAGACATAAGCACGGGACTAGTCAGCCTGGCTGTAGGACTGGGCAAGACTCCTTCTTCAAGTACCAAACCGATCGGATAACCCACAGTCATGAAGAGAAAAAAATATACAAGTTATAGTTTAAATGCACACATTTTACTCAAGCCCAGTTCCCCAAGAAGGTAAAGAAAATAGCTGAATGTCAGTAGCTTTATTAGGCAAGTTCTTTTCTAACTTAAAACTAATTTCCTGAAAATGTGTTGGAAAATGGTGCCAAATCATGTCACTGAAGAAACTAATGACAGATGCAGCTGAACAGGGTTAGGAATCCAACTGGGCTTAAGCATCCACCTCTGTCTAATTAGTGTGATTAAAATTTATGGCAGGCTTATAACTGAAGCCCAAGGAAACACTCCAAGCAGACTCAGAAATTAGCGCCAAATCAGACATCAGACCCAATGAAATTTCTGGAACATTCTACCGTAGATCAAGCCAAGTCAAAGGTAAGGAATAAATATAAAAGAGATGTACAATGAGCAAATGCACTGGGTCCTCATAATTTTTCATGTCAATGTATCTGATCCACAGGAAAGCCTATTTAAGCACAACTAAAGTTAGCAGTATTACCTGGTAATATATACTAATAATTCTCATACTACAAGCAGACATACTTTTAAAAGCACTCCTTTTGAGTTTTCTGAAGTTTACATGTAAGGAGATCAAGATTCCATTTGAGTTGGCCAGCTCCAGGTTAGCTGCCATTTCACAGGGATTCAAGTTGCTGAGGGTGGCTGGAGATCCAGTCCTAGATAATCCTATTCTTTCCAGGAAAATCTCAAGTAATATCCACTATCAGAAAAAAGAATAAGGAAGAAACTGAATTATGACAGGGAGGAGAGGCAAAGGGCAAATTTCAAAAGGTCTGCCCACTGGGAGCATAAAAGAAATAGTACAGTGGCCAGAATTAAACAGTGTACTGTAACTTTCCAGAGCTCACAAGAAAAATATGTAAGGACATATGGTGAGGGATGACTTCTATAGCAGAAACAATCTGGATGAAGTTGACTTCATGTAACCCATCTGGAAAAGTTGTTTGGGCTGTACTGAGTACTAGGCAAGCACACTGTGCTTAAGAACAGTGCTCTTTTAATAATTAAATTTCACGACAATGTGAACGACTGCATACTCATCTCAGAGGTACCTAAGAATCTAGAAGGATACTGGCATATATTGGAAAGTGCAGTTTCTTGCTCTAGATCCATACTCCGGAGGTAGACATTTGGGTTATGCTCTCAGCCAGGTTGAGAGAAGCACGTGTCTGTCTGTCTGTCTGTACTGGGAGCCAAAAGCTCTAAAAGGATTCCTTCAGCGGTTCCTAGTACAGTTGCCAAGGAATAGATGGGATGGCTTTACCTTTAAAACAATAAGCCCTGTCTACCGTGCTGCTGGCCGGGAAACGAGCCACCTGCAAGGCGGACACTTCGTGTGTTAGGATTACTGGAGGGAACAGACCTTCCGCCTCAGACCACATACAGATGTACAGTTACGATGTCCCTTCTACACCCACGCCCAGCAGCTGATGCGTAGTGCAGGCTGGAACCCCACTCCTGCAAGCGCCATCACTCCAATGCTGGGTAATACAGGAAAAACCATTTCCAGAAAGGCTGTCTTCTGAAATATCTTTTCAGGGAAATTAAATACATGGAAACAAAGCAAGGTCACGACTACAGTTTGTAAAAAAAAAAAAAAAAAAAAAAAATTATTTTCCAAGTTCTTTTTCTAAGGTGAGTGCCCTTCTAATAACTTACCAGAAGATCCCTAACCTCACACCAGAACTCACATTGTTATCACAGTGGTTCTTGGTGCCCTGTTTCCTTGTTGCCATATATTTCACTGCTGACCTTGTTTTTATTCACAGGTGGTGGTAGTGACCATCTTGGTCCAATAAGTCACTAATTTAGAAGTAAGCAGGATACACATATATCAACACCCAGTATGTAGAATTTTCTAACCATATCCTAGCTATTGGCATTGCCAATTTTTTTGGCCTCTACATAACATTCTGTGTGAGATGATTTGATGACTAAAGGTGAACCTGGGATACTAAAAATAGGTGTATTGTTACTGACAACGTGGGATCAACTCAGAATTTTAAAAACGAAAATGGAAAATCTTGGTAAATTCATTATGAGATCTATTCAGTAATCAAAGTAGATTAACATTACTGTGATTACAGGTTCTTATCTATCTGAGTCCCACTTAGAAATGAATCTTTAAAAAAATTTTTTTCCAAGTTCTTTTTTTTTTTTGGCTGTGCTGCGCGGCTTGCGGGATCTTAGTTCCCCGACCACGGACTGAGCCCAGGGCCACAGCAGTGAGAGCGGCAAGTCCTAACCACTGGATGCTTAAGAGGTGGACCGCCAGGGAACTCCCCAAGTTCATTTTTAAAAAGAACCGAGATCAATTACTCAGCCATAAAAAGGAATGAAACTGGGTCATTTGTACTGATGTGGATGGACCTAGAGTCTGTCATACAGAGTGAAGTAAGCCAAAAAGAGAAAAAGATATATTGTATATTAACACATATATGTGGAATCTAGAAAAATGGTACAGATGAACCTATCTGTAGGGCAGAAATAGAGACGTAGACGTAGAGAACAGACATGTGGACACAGGGGGAGAAGGGGAGGGTGGCACGAATTGGGAGATTAGGTTTGGCATAAATACACTACCATGTGTAAAATATAGCTAGTGGGAACCTACTGTATACCACAGGGAGCTCAGCTCGGTGCTCTGTGACGACCTAGATGGGTGGCATGGGGGGAGGGGGGGAGGTCCAAGAGGGAGGGGATATAGGTATGAATATAGCTGATTCACTTCACTGTACAGCAGAAACTAACATAACATTGTAAAGCAATTTTACTCCAATTAAAAGAAAAAAAAAGTAAATAAAATTTAAAAAATAATAAAGAGAACGGAGATCAATTTAAAACTGGCAAGGGTTTTTTTTTCCCTGCGAGTCAACTGTATTCTTTACTGATTCTTATTTTTGATAGGTAATCCCTTTTATGGCCTATATATATATCCTCTCACAAATGCCTTTAAAGGCTTTAAAACACATGTCCCTGCGCTCAGGATAGTGAAGAAATGAAAGCAAGCCCTCAATCAAGCATTCTGGTCTCATATTTATTGTGTGATTTCTAAATTCCATCCCCCTGAACACACCTAATGTAGACAGAAGTCAAATATGAATCATTTTTCCCGTACTATTTTTGCCCAAACACCTTTTCTGTTACAACCCAGGCACCATTAAACCATGAATGGAAACCTGCATTTATGCCGCAGAAACTGCTTGGACCCTTACAATTCACATGGAAATCTTAAATATGACTTCTTTTTCGAAGAAGAAAATGCACTTTTAATATTACCCAGTTTTGAGGCATATTTTACATATCCAGAGTAATCCCCAGGTATTTGAATTTATACCTAAATTCTGTGACCTACAATATAAATTCGCATGTTCCTAAAATACTGCTGGCTTTCTGGAATAGAAATGGAACTCCAGGCAAGCCATGGACCTGACTGGTCGTGATGGGACGTGGTGGATCCCAATGCCATGTTCCAGGACATGGTGCTGGCTTGGAGCCTTGTGCCTTCAGATGTCAATTACAGCTACAGATTTGATACTTTTATGTTTCCTCTCCTTAGTTTTCTTTTTTGCAAATATCCATTCAAATGAAAAGCAAAAGTTCACCAAAGTCTCAGCTGAGATCTGAGTCAGATGGATGGTGAAATCACTTCAGTTCACTGAACTAAATATCGATAAACAAGTGTCCATTCGGCTCAACTCTTTATCCTACATTGGAGATTCACGGAGTCTGAATCTAGAAGTGTGGCATAAGAAGGGCCTACGAATACCCCAACATCCCTCCCTGCCCTCACATCTTGTCCCTTCTGAACGAACAGATCTTCAGAGACTGAGTTCTTTAAATGAAAAGCAGATCATCTCCAGGCTTCTTTCTCTTGGCCTGAATGGAGAAGATGCGTTCCTTTGTTTCTCACAGCCGTGCCCCACTCCCAAACCCAAACACACAGTCACTAGAGAAATGAAGGGAAAATCCAAGGGACTGATCAAATTCAGCTGGAACCCTAATACTACACCAGTGACAACTGAGGAACAGCAGGGCCCATCCTGGCAACAAACACTGAGACATGGAGAAACCGGACGGGCCGAATGTTTTGTTCCTATCAGGACTGCGAGTGTTTCTATGGAAACAGCTAGTTTGTGCACTGTACGGTTCCAGTTTCCGGAACAAGTGCTCTTAGGTTAAAAATAAGGAGCCATCTGCGTCATCAGGATTGCTTCAAGAAGACTAGCTCCTCCAAACTGGCTTTGAAATATTCTCAAATTTTTCACCAATAATGTGAAAATATTCCTATCATAAGGTCTGCCTTGAGAATCCAAAGCCATGTTCCTAAAGGGAAAGGAATAAGCAGTTGTTTGGGTACATTTCACATGACCTAGAGTTGAAAACACAAAACTAGTCACCATGATAGTGGTGGTTTGGTCTAGAGAATTCTCTAGAAATCATACCACTGCTTGGAATTATGAGTTCCACTTCCATAAACTTCCTTTAAATCTGAATGTACATGAAACCCTCATTGTCCAGAACATTTATTGCATTTTGACGATTTCCCAACTCTGAGAAACAATCTCGAATCTAGATATACAAGGAAATACATAAGTGCATCAACTTCTCTCCACTTAGAAGTGGCAAAGCCCAGGAGGTTCTGCAGAGGGTAGGAAAGCTAAACTTGGCAGGATGGAATGATTTCAGAAATGGGAGCTGGGAGATTGACGTCTAAGGGTGGGGCAGCAGAAGGAAAAGACAGAACCCTGAACGTGGCACTAAAATAATGAAAGCCTTGGAGTGGAGGAGCAGGGAAGGCTGCGTTTCTCCGTGCTAACACTGCCATTAGAAGTGAGGCCTTCTCTTCCACGTGCTGGTGGGTGAACGGGGGGGCATGATGCTTTCCTGTATGTGGGACACCCTTCTCCAATGATGCTTGTCATGGAGGTGGCCACGTGGAGAGTCCCTGGACAGAACCTCAAAGCCACTGTGCTTTGACTGTGGTCCTCATTACTCAGGTTTTGGAACATTAACGTTGGTTCTAGATTTAGTTCTTCGCAAAGACCTGCTTTTGCTGTTGCTCCCTTCCCAAGACTACGCTGTTCTAATCATGTGTCTCATTTAGAGGCAGTCTGAAAAAACACACAGAAAAGGCAACTGGAATAAAATCCTTGACCTGGTGCTGGGTGGCTATGCTCCTGACACCTGATGACCTTGACCCTCCCTAACTGTCACATGTATACCAGGAGCGGGGATCGTAGGGTTGTCCTGACCACACTACAAGGGGTATTGAGTCTAGCGTCTTGCCAGATGTGGCTGGCACTTGTAGGACCTCAGCTGAGTAGGTTACAAGTCAGGAACTCACTCACTTTCCAGTTAAGCCTTAACTGTAAGCAATTTCAGTGACTGGAGGCCAAATATGATTACCCCACGGGGACTGAAGCCAGGCACTGCCACCACCCACATCAGGGGACCAGATCCAGAGTGCCAAACAGAGGGTGCTGTAATCAACAACTTGGCAACAACAAGAACGCTTCAAGCACGTTTTTAAGCAGGAGAAGGTACAATGAAAGCACCGAACTGATTATCAAAAATCGAGATCCATCTTCTAAGTGGCCGACCATAAAGCGAGCGCCAGAGAACTCTCTCAGGGGCCGCTCTTCCCTGACCCCTAAGAAACTTGCCATTATACAACTTTCCACCCTGAACCCTGCTCCCCCTGGACTGAGGAAGCCCTTCCTCAACGTACGGGCAGCCGGAATTCCAGCATCCCTCAGGGCCCAGCTCCAATGCCATTTTCTCCAACACCTAAGAACAGGACGCGTTACAGGGGGTTCCAAGACCACAAGCCCTTTCCAATGACCGTGAAGGCCCAGGAAGCATAAGCCGAGCTTGGAATGATGATGTATGAGGTGACTGTGCCCTGCCTCCGTCAGATCCCTAAAGACATGCATGTCTAGATGCCCTTTCTCCCCTTAAGTCAAGGGGAAATATCCCACGGCTCACACCAGGACGAGGGCCTTGGGGAAGGGAGCCAGGAACACAGCAGTTGGCCTGGAGCTGGCTGGGCCCCAGGACTCTGTCCACTCGCCCACTCGCAGGGGTGAAGGCCAAAGAGCAAGTGTGACCAAAGCAGACCCCTGTTGACTCATGCAATAAATATTCACCAGGTACTCAGCTGCTGGAATTATAGCAATGACCTAAACAGACAAAAACCCCTGCCCTCATGGGCTTCCCATTCCTGCAGGGAAAGACAGACGATAAAAAAGCAAACACATGAGTACAGAACAGGTTGGGTGATTACATTTGCTGGGAGAATCAGGGGGATGGGGGTGGGGATGGGAGTGCAACTTTATTCAGGACGATCAGAGAAGTCTCTCTGACACAGTGACCAGGAGAGCAGAGGCCAGGGGACCATTTGACGCAAAGCATTCCATTACAGGCAGAGGAAACAACGAGGGCCAAGGGCACTGTTTTAGTTTCCTTTTGTTTCTGTAACAAATTACCACAAACTTGGTGGCGTAAAACAACACACAATGGGCTTCCCTGGTGGCGCAGTGGCTGAGAGTCCACCTGCCGATGCGGGGCACGCGGGTTCGTGCCCCGGTCCGGGAGGATCCCACATGCCGTGGATCGGCTGGGCCCGTGAGCCATGGCCGCTGAGCCTGCGCGTCCGGAGCCTCTGCTCCGCAACGGGAGAGGCCACAGCGGTGAGAGGCCCGCGTACCGCAAAAAAAAAAAAAAACCACACACACACATGATTACCTTACAGTTCCAGATGTCAGAAGTCAAAAATAGGCGAGCAGGGCTGTGATCCTTCTGGAGGCTTCGGGAAGAATCCATTTCGCAGCTGTTTCCAAGGGCTGCCCACATTCCTTGGCTCGAGGCCCTGAATCACTCTGATCTCTGCCACCCTCACATCTCCTTCTCTGCTTCTTCCTCTTACAGAGACCCTTGTGATTACATTGAGCCTATCTAGATAATCCAGGGTCATCTCCCCATCTCAAGATCTCTAGCTTGAGGCCATCTGCAAAGTTCCTTCTGCCACGGAAGGCAAAGAGTCACAGGTTTGGGGATTAGGACATCTGGGGCAGCATCACTCTGCCAACTCCAAGCACTAAATCAGGAGCGTGCCTGGCAGGTTTGAGACCTGGCATGCAAGGGGGCCAACGTGGCTGGACGAGGCTAACGCCCTGAGTCAGTGGAAGACCTGCTCCTGAGCCCGTGATGTCCACACACAGTAGGGATTTCGAAGCAAGGTAAGAAGCTCAAGAGTAAGGTTTCTCGAAGGCAAAAAGAAACTCTGGGCCACCCATATCTTTGCTGTGGGGGCTTTCCTGTGCATTGTGGGTTGTTTAGCAGCGTCCTTGGGCTCCCCACCCGGGATGCCAGCAGTACCCTCTCTCCAGTCACGAGAACCAAAAACATCCCCCGGGGGGGCCCAAAACCCACACCCACCCCTTAGTGGATGATGGGATCTAACATGATTTGAAAGGAGCACTTGTCTGAAAAAAAATTCAGACCTGGCAATTTAACTAACCAAAAGTCACACAAAATTATGCTGAACTGCACCATCGGTGCCAAAGTGCACCATTCTCACCAGGGAAAAAGCACGTGACAACTGAGAGAACACCTGTACCCATCACTCCAGTAAAATGTACAAAGAATGGTGATATTTAACGACGAGGAGGAGATGCAGAAATCAGGGCCCTCAATTGCCATTGGTGGCAGTGTAAAGTGTGTACGTTATTTTGGAAGACAATTCACTGGTATCTATCCGAACTTTGAAAGGACATGTCTTTAGACCCATACATTTCCTTGCTATGTATCTGGCAAAGGAAACAGCCATCTCTGCAAGGCTGGGGACTGTAAATAGATGCGCACCATATGTGAAAAGGAAAAACTGGAATCATCTAGATGTCCATCCATAGAGGATGGCTAAAACCACTATAAAAGCTACACATCATATACTGTATTTAACTATATTGAGCTTAATTTATTTAAATGTTTAGGTAAAAACTGGAAGGTTTCATAGCAAATCATTAACGGTGAGCGGTAGGATTAGAGAGGAGGATAAGATGGGAGGTCTCTATTGACTGCATCTTTGACAAAAACAATGTATTCATGTATTATTTATGTGTACATAGGTGTCCAAGCATATACGTGCATGTTTCTGAACCCTGTGTGTCTATACATATATGTAGTGTGCGCGCACGCACACACACACACACACACACACCCCAGATACTGCCTGGGGTATCCCCACCCCCAGGCAGGACCACTGGCATCCTCACATATTTCTGTTAGCTGTGGGGGAGTTTACCTCCCAAACAGGTTAAAGACCATATATATATATATTTTTTTTTTTCTTTTTTTTTGGCCGAGCTGCATGGCATGTGGGATGTTAGTTCCCTGACGGGATTGAACCCTCGCCCCCTGCACTGGAAGCACGGAGTCTTGACCACTGGACCGCCAGTGAAGTCCCAAAGACCGTATGTCTTTATGACATCACATAAACCACAGAATTTCTTTGAAATACCTGCAACAGGGCAGGTGCTGGGCAGAAGTATAATCTCCCAGCCTTCCAGCAGCTTCTCTGCCCACTGCTGTGGGATGTGTGTGAAGCTGCTGGGGTCACCCATACAGATCTGCCATGGGGAAATGAGGCAGAGATGGCCTGGCTAAGACGTCACAATCCTCCAGCACAGGGTAGGGGTCCTCGGCCTCAGCACTAGTGACATTTAGATGACTCTGTTGGGGGCTGTCCTGTGCGCTGTAGGAGGTTGAGGAGCATCCCTGGTCTCTACCCACTGGATGCCAGTAGCAGCCACCCCGGAGCTGTGACAACTAACAACGTCTGCAGACATGGCCAGAAGTCCACGGGGGAGGGGGGGTGGGGGTGGGGTGAAGTCGGGCCGTCGCACCCCTCCCCCATTCCCCACCCCACAATTGGGAACCATTGGGCTAGTGAGAAAAGAACAAGGCAGTGCTTGTGTGAACCAACCCAGGACGTCTTTACAACGCATCTCTGATTTCTAAATGCGGCCAACGCAGCCCAGAAAGGCGTGTCTGAGAAGCCCCTACTGTCCCACAAAAGTTGAAGCGCTGGGGACAGGACCCTCCTCTGCAGCTGCAGTGCATTTCCTAACAAGGTTCTGGTGACCCTGAAATACTCCTTCCATTTAGAAGATACTGATGAAGCGCAGTGTCCTCCCCTGCATAATTTTCTTAAATGATGGACTTTCCGCCCAAATGTATTATCTTGATATTTAAAAAGTTACTCACTCTGTACCGACATCATCTCTGGAAAACAAAGAAATCACTTGCTGTGGTTGGTAAATGTCACAGCAGAACAGTAACGATTATGTTAAGTGTGGCAACCATCAATTTTCTGCAGTTTAATACAACACAGCAAATTCCGATACCCACACAGTGCAGCAGAAACATGCAGGAAGGAGCCGAGGAATATTGAGGAGAGACAACAGCGGCTGACAAACGCCAGCCAGCGAGCTCCTAAGAAGGGATGCGTGAGGCTGGGGAAGCAGGCGCGGAGGGAAGCAGTCTGCGTGGAAGCGCAGTGCCTGCCTTGAGCACATCAAGGACATCGTGAACAGCAAGAGCCGGGAGGACCGGGCAGAGGGGCGTTGGGCGGAGGCCACAGCAGCTCAAGCCGGCCCTCCAGCAGGGAGTCAGATGATCTGCTTCTGCTGCTATTTTTACATTTGCTAAAAAGGTAACAAAGCGGATTTCCAGACATCCCTGAATGATACACCATACTGAGCGGGCCCAACTATTTCGCTTCCACAACTACGCCCTCACCCTGCTTGGCATTCGCTCCTCGTCCCTGTCCCCCCAGACAGCAGTTCACATGAGACTAAAGAAACGTTTTCGTGAAGCGTTCCATATTTTTAAAAAAGAATTAAAAAAAAAAAGTTCCGCACGCAGCCCCACCTCCCGTGGGGACGCGGCCTGAGGAGCAGGGGCGGGAGCTTCGAGACAAGGGCAGCGCAAAAGCCGTGTGGATGAAAGGCTCTTGGTGCCGCAGCCAGAAGTCAGTGCTGTGCCTCTGACGTGGGAGACCCAACTTCAGGACACTAGTCCACAAGAGACCTACCAGCTCCATGTAATACCAAACGGTGAAAATCTCCCAGAGATCTCATTCTCAACACCAAGACCCAGCTTCACTCAACGGCCAGCAAGCTACAGTGCTGGACAGCCTATGCCAAACAACTAGCAAGACGGGAACACAACCCCACCCATGAGCAGAGAGGCTGCCTAAAAACATAATAAGGCTACAGACACCCCCAAAACACACCACCAGACATGGACCTGCCCACCAGAAAGAAAAGATCCAGCCTCATCCACCAGAACACAGGCACGAGTCCCCTGCACCAGGAAGGCTACACAACCCACTGAACCAACTTTAGCCACAGGGGACAGACACCAAAAACAACGGGAACTACGAACCTGCAGCCTGCAAAAAGGAGACCCCAAACACGGTAAGATAAGCAAAATGAGAAGACAGAGAAACACACAGCAGATGAAGGAGCAAGATAAAAACCCACCTGACCTAACAAATGACGAGGAAATAGGCAGTCTACCTGAAAAAGAATTCAGAATAATGATAGTAAAGATGATCCAAAATCTTGGAAATAGAATAGAGAAAATGCAAGAAACATTTAACAAGGACCTAGAAGAACTAAAGAGGAAACAAGCAATGATGAACAACACAATAAATGAAATT
>NC_041220.1:153416317-153416908 GCF_002837175.3 Physeter macrocephalus | reverse complement strand
CAGCACATTAAAAGGATCATACACCATGATCAAGTGGGGTTTATTCTAGGAATGCAAGGATTCTTCAATATACGCAAATCAATCACTGTGATACACCATATTAACAAATTGAAGGAGAAAAACCATATGATCATCTCAATAGATGCAGAGAAAGCTTTCGACAAAATTCAACACCCATTTCTGATAAAAACACTGCAGAAAGTAGGCATGGGGGAACTTTCCTCAACATAATAAAGGCCATATATGACAAACCCACAGCCAACATCATCCTCAATGGTGGAAAACTGAAACCATTTCCACTAAGATCAGGAACAAGACAAGGTTCCCCACTCTCACCAGTCTTATTCAACAGTTTTGGAAATTTTAGCCACAGCAATCAGAGAAGAACAAGAAATAAAAGGAATCCAAATCGGAAAAGAAGTAGTAAAGCTCTCACTGTTTGCAGATGACATGATACTATACATAGAGAATCCTAAAGATGCTACCAGAAAACTACTAGAACTAATCAATGAATTTGGTAAAGTAGCAGGATAGAAAATTAATGCACAGAAATCTCTGGCATTCCTATACACTAATGATGAAAAATCTGAA
>NC_041220.1:153397490-153415384 GCF_002837175.3 Physeter macrocephalus | reverse complement strand
GTGAAGTCAGTCAGAAAGAGAAAAACAAATACCGTATGCTAACACAAATATATGGAATCTAAGAAAAAAAAAAAAAAGGTCATGAAGAACCTAGGGGTAAGACGGGAATGGAGATGCAGACCTACTAGGGAATGGACTTGAGGATATGGGGAGGGAGAAGGGTAGGCTGTGACAAAGTGAGAGAGTGGCATGGACATATATTTTGAAAAAGATAGGCTTCACAGCTTTCCAAAGCACATATTTTGAAATAATTTGGTTTTAAGACTCTTTCCAGAAGGCACAAAAGAGAGAAAGTCCCTAAAAAAAGAACATGAAAGCTAGGGCAGGGTCAGAATACTGAACACCGTGCACATGGGGAGAAAGGTGACAGGCTAAAAACACTGTGCCTGCGAGGCCGGCAGCCTGCCTGGCAGTGCTGCCCATGAACCCTGGCTGAGACCGGAAGGGAGGGAGGGAGGGAGGGACACATTTTGAAAATGCACAAACAAGGTCACGTCCCGATTTTCAGAAGGTGGGTGATGGACAACACAGGTCAACAGAAGCGACTGAGTTTCAGTTCTCTCCATCAGAATGATGTAGATTAGGTACCGCTATCACCCGTTGACCTAATCCTTTCTAAACTGTCTTTTAACCCAAGATACGTGGCTTTTTCCATTAACCTATGGAATAAGCAGCCACATGTTCAAAAACCAGGTTTGCTTAAGCTGGTCTGAGGGACTGATGCTCAGTCGGAAGGCAAGGAGGGGGTCCTGAACTACCTGAGAGGATAAGGAGAGCCAGAAAAGTCTCTGTTTTTATTAAATCCCGTCTTCATAACTGTTTGCAATATTGAGAATTTCACATTTTAATGAACATGAAATTTTGTCACATGTATTCACAAGCTACGCATAAATGAACAACCTTAATTCTGTACTCTATCAGACACTGCTTTCTGATAAGAAGTGGATAAATAGGGCTTCCCTGGTGGCGCAGTGGTTGAGAGTCCGCCTGCCAATGCGGGGGACACGGGTTCGTGCCCCGGTCCGGGAGGATCCCACGTGCCGCGGAGCGGCTGGGCCCGTGAGCCATGGCCGCTGAGCCTGCGCGTCCGGAGCCTGTGCTCCCCGCAAAACGACTTTCCACAGGAGAAAGGAAGTAAGCAGGAGGCAAGGTTTGAAAAAGGAGCTTCTTACCTCTTTCTGGCTTCCTCATACTGCCAGTTAAGCCTGACTCGGTCCACAAGCCTTGTTTTATCATCAAAGACGAACTTTGTGAAACAGAAGAAAGAAAAAAATGGGGGAGACACATTAAAAACATATTTTCAAAATAGAAAATTCACTTAAACTTCCAGCAACAATGAAGAATATTTTAATTGGCCTTCCAGTTTCCATTTTTCAAAGGTCTGGAAGGAAACACACCAAATCACAGCTGCCATCTCTGGTCAGTGGAGGTTGGGAGTGGGGCTGGAAAGACTTTTGCTGTCCCAACACTGGTGGATTTTTTTTTTAAACAGCGGAAGTATATTCATCTATTGTGTGATTCCAAGCAACAACAACAAATTAAGTTTTAAAAGAAATAGGGAATTCCTCAAAGTTGATACAAAAGCAAAAAAATTCATCCCGCCTAGCGTAGTATATGCTCTCATTCCTCAATAAACACAAAACAATGGTGTTCTTCTAAAAAGTCACAAGATCTGAAAAAGACGTACTAGCTGTGTGAGGTGTTGGCTACGGGACTCCTTCGACTGCTATACAGCCCGTTAAAGAATCAAAGGTGAAAGGACGGAAGGAAAGCACGGAAAAGCCTGGGACTGGCCGCCTCGCCTCAGGAGTCAAGAGTTGAAATGAGGAGCTCTGATGCGATCACTAGTTGCACCTCAATATTTTCATACCAATTACACCGAAGCCAACAAAATTCCCAAACAAAACAAACAAGACCTGTATGAGAGGTAACTGCAGCTCACTTGATTACTTCTTCCTTCATTCCTGGAAATATATGACTCTAGTTTCAATAAATCGGCTCCCTCTGTAGATCTGACCTTACCCGGCCATATCTTAAGGCCACTACTAAGTCTTTATTTTTTTAAATGACTTCGTGTCAACAAATATTTGGAAATATTCTACTTGTATGACTGGCGATGAGTTCACTGATACGAGTTTTGAGACAGGTCAATGGGGAATTTTCCTTATATCTTTATCACCTTGAATGGCAAGAAGAAATGCCTTATACGAGACTAAGCATTCACCAATGAGATGTGTCACGATTTTACACATTTCAGCAGCCTCACCCAAGGCCTCTATCCACAGTGTCCTCAATATAAATGCATTTAGCCTGCAGCACTGCATCTGCAGAAACTCTCTACACTGGAAATGAGCTACTTGTCACCTTGTCACCTTGTTCATTAGAGACCCCTAAAGCCGACTCATCATCAAGACAAATAAATGTCATTTCTTAAACTTCTTCTCAATGCTATTTATGAACCTCTAAGCTCTGATTTTGCACTCTTCTGTGAGAATAAAATGGACGTTTTAATTTAAAAAAAAGCCTACAGCCAAACGGATCCAACAGGTTCCTGCTTCATGGATCCTACCTAGCCCTACAACATGTACCCCAACTGCTAACTTCCAACATTAGGCTTGTACTGCTTACAAATCGGTGCTTGTAAAGCCATGGGCTCCAAAAGCATGTTTGATTACATCAATGCCCATCCCACAAAACTAACTCAAAGTGATAACTACGTGAGGTAGGCAGACGTCTAAGATGGGCCCCAATGACCTTCACCTCCTGGGATTCATCCCATGTGAAATCCCTTCCCTTTGAGAGTGGGCTAGACCCATGACTTGACTCTAACCAACAGAATACAACAAAGATGATGGGAAGTCATTTCTGTGATTAGATTACAAAAGACTGTGACTTCCTTCCTGCTGGAGACTCTCTTGGCTTCCACACTGTGACAAAGCAAGCTGCTGTGCTAGAGAGGTCTATATGGTAAGGAACAGAAGCCCTCAGTCCAACAACCTGTGAGAAACTGAATCCTGCCAACAATCATGTAAGCCTGAAAGTGGACCCTTCCCAGTCAAGCCGTCCGATGAGGCTGCAACCCTGGCTGACACCTTGACTGCAGTTTCTTGAGAGCCCCTGAAGCAGAGGACACAGCCCAGTTTCCTGATCCGCAGAATAAATGTGAGATAATAAAAGTGTGCTGTTTTAAAATGCTAGGTTGGGGATGTTTTGTTATGCAGCAATAGCTAACTAATGCAGTTATAGCCTTTTGATATATTTTTCTATAACATGATGTAGTAGAAAACACAGAGGTTTAGGGATCAGAGACATTGATTCAAACCCAGACCTGCCTCTCCCTGGCTACATGACCTTAGGTAACCTGGCACCTTGACCCCCTCGTCTGTCAAAAGAAGATGGAAACCACTACTTAAACTGAGGTAACAGCCATGAAGCTGCCAGGGCCAGGCCCAGTAAACTCATAAACAATGATAATTTAATGCTGAAGTTATTATAGCTGTATAACCAGCCACTCCCCACCTGACATTTTTAGAAAGTCTTACCTAAATCATTAGAGAACCTTCGATCTTACCTGTTGCTCTCAAACTAGTTGAGTCTCTAAAAATTCTAATTCTAACCTTATGTTGAACAGCAATGAATTATTCATGGAATTCAATAAGTATCATACTTCTTTCCTTCTCTCATGCCAAAATCTTTAGGCAAAAATGCCAGACATTTTCGACTTACAGATTCTTCTCTGTTTTAAACCAAGATACCTAGTCAAAAAATGTCCAAGTGTACTTTTGAGAACAATGAGGGGAACACAGCAAATAGGGCAGTTCAGGACATCAAGACACAGAGGCATTATTTCCTATATTATACTCCCCTCAAAGAGGCACTATTTGTCGACATTTTAAAATATCAGCGAATTATTTAAAAGCCAGAGTTTTTTAGTCAATGGTTTTCCTTTCTTTTTGTTTTTTATTTATTTAACTTTAGGAAGGCGTTCTGCATTCCATTGATATTTCATCTTTACTTAGTAAGCCCTAAGAAAAAGAAGCCATCCAAACTGTTTTTCCATTTGTAACAAATAAATGTAAAACTTCACTCAATGACATTACAACAGTAGTGTCTTTAAGCATTCACCACCCCGCTTCAAATGATGGTTGCCAATTTTGTTTTTGTGGCTAACTCCAGGCTTTACTAATTATCAAAAGGGGTATTAGGAGATTCTTCCAAGTCCCAAACAAAATTAATTTCAATTCAATTCAATTTCCTGACATTCTCTTAGAAGAATAAGAAATACCATCAAAGTATAACCCAAGAGTGACACAGCCACAAAGCCTCTGAAAATCACTGGTCTAAGCCAGAGCTCAGCAAACTATGGCCCAAAGGCCAAATCCGGCCCACCACCTCTCTCTGTAAATAAAGTTTTATTGGAATTTTACTGGAACAAGCCCCACCCACCCATTCACATATGGCCAACGGCTGCTTCTGTACTATGACAACACAGCTGAGTAGCTACGGCAGAGACTGCATGGCCAGCAAAGCCTAGAACACTTATTATCTGGACCTTGGCAGAAAAAGTTAGCTGATCCATGCTCTAAAAAGTCATATGTCTGCCAAGAAACATCTAGACTCAACTCTCAAAAGGATTCTGCCTTTTTAAAGAATCCGAATCACAAGGATAGAGGTATAATAAGCCATTCAATTGCCTCCCAGGCCCCTGAACCTTCAAGATGGCTAGATGTGAAAAACAATATTCATTCTTCAAACTTAATGGCACAAAAGCCAAAACTTTTTTTAAGGGAAAGTGGAAAATTTAAAGAAATGGGTGACGGCCACACAAAAGCAGTCCTTTTCTCTCCGGGCACACTCGCTTCCTCCCCCTGCCAAGTAAGCGTACCTCACTGATAACCTCGGTCTGAGACCCAGCATCGCAGAACTGGTGAGGTAAAGACTCGCCCAGCGCGCCTGCACTGGGAGGGAACTCTTGCAGAGGGTCGGTAAGAGAACAGCTATTCCTGAAGCCATCGGTCAGCTTGGCCAGGCTCTGGAACAGAATGAAACAAGAGACTTGAACAGCGATGGCGATGCTTCTCTTCCCTTTCACCGCGGTCATTTCCTTCCTGTTCCAGGTCGGCAGCCTCATTACTGGAGAGTGAGCCGGCCCCAACTCCATTCTCATGAGATTCAAAAGAAATGTTGATCAGCACATGCACCTTTCATGAAACTCGTAGTAATTTAAATCAGACGGCAACTGAGTCCTCCTGGCAGCATGTGAGTAATATAGAGAACAACTGTGGTACCATTTTTACTGTTTTTTAAACCTTTGTGTTTCCTAAAGAAAAAATAAGCATTCCCTCCAAAAAAGCCAAATTCAAAATAGAGAGTAGAAAGGCAGTTGCCAGGGGCTGGAGGGCTGGGGGAAATGGGGAGATGCTGGTCCAAGGGTACCAAGTCCCAGCTGTAAGGGGAACAAGTCCCCAGATCTCATGAACCTCATGTCCACAGCATGGTGAGTATAGTTAGCAATACTGTAGCGCACATTTGCAAGTTGCTAAGAGAGTAGATCTTAAAAGTCCTCACCATGTAAAAAGAAAGGTAACCATGTGACGTGATGGATGTGTTAATTAATTTTATTGTGGTAATCGTTTCACAATAGATGTGTATATCAAACCATCACGTACACCTTAAATTTATACAATTTTATTTGTCAAGTGTACCTCAATAGAGCAAAGGGGAGGGGGGAAAGTATTTCCATCCAAAATAGTCTATCGATAAATAAGTCCAACACAGATGAATGCCGCCTTGAGATCTTCAGTACCACACAGAAGGTGAAAAGAGCTCCTAGACGATATTTACATATTCTTATAACCTGGCTTTTCAGTCACAATGCTACAGGGTCAAAAGTCATCTTATATGGATGTCAGTTTGCCAAAAATTAGAGTAAGCATAAATTCTGGTACGGGGAACCCTTTTGGGTGAAAGTTAAAGAGAAATCAGATTTGCTAAGATTTTTAAAAGACCTGTGAAAAGCAACTATACCCCCATAAAAAGAAATCTAAAAAAATAAGAGGAGAACATGAAAAAAAAATTTTTTTAATAAAAGACTTGTGAATGCATTCACATTCAGCAGATATTCCTGCAGACACTAGACGCCCACGTGCAGTGTACCCCAGGTAGCTGCCTCTGGATCTAGACAAAGGCATCTTGGAATGGGCCAAGATTGCTACAGTCATATAAGAAAGATGAAACAACTTATTTGATTTTACTAGATGAAGACATTGCCTATGCGTCTCCCTGGAGCGTCTCAGAGAAGATGCTGGGGTCTGAAGCTTCTTCCAGAAATTCTATCTCCAGCCTCTGTGGTGGGGAACCCACTCGAGGCAACTGGGTGGCTTGGCCAGCTCTGCACTCTCAGAAAGAACGGGGCAGGGACACCAGCTCCACGTCCCGGGCGAGGCCTCCGTGTCCCTGGGGTGAAGTACCACCTGGTTCACGCCAGGGTTTGGGCTTGGATCACTCACATGGGTGATGTCCGCAGAGCACCTCGCCCAGTGCGGCACACAGAGGCCTCGGCAGATGGCAGCTGTTCTCCTTGCTACCAGGCCTCGGAGAAAATCTAACAATTGACCATTTACCTCTCATGACCTGGAAATACGGAGCATCTGAAAATACAGATTTCTGGGTCCCAACCCCAGACAGTCTAATCCAGGAGACCTGGGGTAGGGTCTGGTAATCTGCAATTGAACGAGCAGTCTAGGGACACTCCAGCCTCACGCCCTTGACGTTAGGAAGCACTGCCGGGCAAGGCAGTCACGTGCGCACCTGTTGCACTCGGCCTACGAGTCTGAGCTTTGCTCCCATGTCCTTCTGTGTCTTACATGCTACAGAATCGAGACAAATGCCTCCCAGCACCAGGTGCTCACTCGGTGTACTGAGCCGAAAAGAAAAGCAACAACAGAGAGCATCAGATGCATTCCGGCACGGAGCAGGAGCCCGGCATGGGTCTCTGCAAAAACCTAGCTTTTTCTAAAAATAACAGAAACTGCAGGAGTTCAAGGGGCAAAAAAATAAAGCAATATAAAGCTACAATGAAAAAAAGTCTGTCCTCATGGTGGAATACTATGCAGCCATACCCAGGAAGGAGGGAACTCTGAGTCCAGAGACGGGAAAAGGTACAGGGCAGAATGGTTAGGTGCGGAAGCTACCGCAGGGCAGCAGGCACAGGCCCGGCTTTCTGCGAAGGCAGCTGGCCACGTGTTCACTTTCAAGTGTCTGTATAAACACTGGAAGGGTGTACAAGAAGCTAATAAAAGCAGCTACAGGAGGTGAGAGAATGGGGTGACAGCAAGACTCTTACAACAGACGTTGAATTATTTTGATTATTTAACAATACAAATGTATCACCCATTGTTGTGGCCTGAATTGTGTCCTCCAACAAGATATGCTGAAGTCCTAACCCCCAGAACCTGGAATGTGTGCTTATTTGGAAGGAAGACCTGCAGATGGAATCAAGTTAACATGAGGTCATGCTGGATTAGAGCAGGTTCTAATCCAATGATCAGTGTCCTTATAAGAAGAAAAAATTCATACACAGAGACACGGGAAACCACGTGATGACAAAGGCAGAGACTGGAGTGATACGTCTACAAGCCGAGGAACACCAAGGACTGCCAGCAGCCCCCAGGAGCTGGAAGAGGCAAGGAAGGAGCTTCCCCTAGAGCCTTCAGACAGAGCGTGGCCCTGCCGCACCTTGATATCAGACTTCTGTCCTCCAGACTCGGAGAGAATAAACTTCTGTTGTTCTAAGCCACCTGGTTTGTGGTTCTTTGTCATGGCAGCCCTAGGAAACTAATACGCATATTTTTAAATATTTATAAATATGTACACACACATATACAGACGATATCATATATACATATATATTATACATACATGTACGTCTTTAAAATATGTATTATATAATAAATATATAATATATATAGTAAATATAAATATATACATATATATATTTTTTAATTTTTAAATAAAGTTAAGAGACAAGCAGGTGGGCAGACGGACGTGGGCTCTGAAGAGCACCCGGGCCTCTTACTTGCATCAGGTCCCGCCTCTCCTTCTCGCCTGTACAAATGGCTTTCTTGATGGTCCTGAGCTCACTCATTATAGCCTGAGCCTCATCCAGTTTGTAGTTGGTGTGAGCACTTGACATCTTACGATCAATCCTGGTTCGAAAAGAAATATGAGTCATTCTATGTGAGATTACAACATTCTATTAAACAATGACAACCCAAAACTTAAAAGCTTCATAGAAAGGTGGGAAACAGTTAAAAACAATGTTTTGACAAAGAAAAATATAGATCCCATAAGACCTTCCTTGTTTGTGGTGAACACCAGATGAGACTGGTGGTGGATGGCTCCCTTTGCTCCAAGAGCATCCTCTGCAGGTGAGGACGTTCCAGGCAGGGTTCCCGTGGCCTCTACTAATGCTTAGGTAACAAGTTCACTGGCTTAAAAATTTCCTGAAATTTTAAATTTCCCTCTCTGAGAGCAGGATCATGTCTTATTCATTTATCCCCAGCATCTGGCTTAGTGGTCAAAAATGTCTATTAAATAAACATACAAATGCAATCTGTGTACAAGAAGAATATATGGGAAACAGCAAAAAGTAGTGAACTTTCAACAGGGACACCCTGTACAAAAGTTGGAAACTCTTATGGCTCCTCTATCTTTCTTTTATTCTGGTTCTGATTCATCACTCTCTCAATCTACTACTCCCCTTCTATTCAAACATCCATCCATCCTTCCTTCATGCTTCCCACTCAAGCTAACTTCCTTCCATCCATCCTTCCTTCCAGCCAGCCCACCCCTGGGCACACAGGGCCTGGTTCTGGGTGGTGGAAGCAGAGCGCTGACCGAGACTAGGCTTGGCTCTGGCCTGCAAAGAGCAGGCAGCCTCCTGTAGCTTGTCCTTGGTCACATCTTCCATACCTAAGTCTTAAGCCTTGGAAGCCCTCGGGGCTGAAGAAGAGACTTTGGTCCAGAAACAGAACGAACTCCTTCTCTGGAAAGCCACCAGCTTGCATTTCAGGTTCCAGATCCACCATGACACAGATTCTAGTTCTAAGCTGCTTCCCCCATGTTACCCGAAAATCCAGATCCTTAATGGCCAGCCCAAACTCCTTTATGTTCCACTCAGAAGAGCATCCTGGCACGCTGGTGAGTACAAGTGACACTCCAGCTCTACAGTGGGACCCTGGGCAAGACACTTCACCTCTTTAAACCTCAGTTTCCTCATGCCTCAAATGAAGACACTAAAAATGTCCCTCCCATTTAATGAGAAATGTAAGGAAAGGGCTTACTTGGCAGAGACCTGGCGTATAATGTCTGTGCTGATTATTATTGTCAGGATAATGCTCAGTCTACTTACTCAGGGGAGAAAAAGTAAAAAATTCACCAACTCCGGTCCTTTATTATCATTAACAAACTCCTGGCCACAAATGTCACAACTCACAGCAAAACTCAGCACCAGAGGTGATCTGAGCTATCAGCACCGCTGGAATGAGAGAACAAGCAGGAAATCATTCCCTCCCTTTGGAATAGGGCTTCAGGGCTCAACAGCACTGCTATGATTGCCATCTGCAACAAACAAAATATTTATGAAAACTGGTCCCGAGCCCTCTTCCTTGGAGAGCGGATACAGATGCACTGGGGGACCCCACACATTGAATGGTGACACCCCTACATCCCAACATGGCCTGGCCATGTGTTTTTCCATTTTAGCTGTTCTATGGAGAACCAGGAGCCTCTAATGCAAGGCAGGAACAAAGGCCATCCATCTCCCAGCACTGCATCTGTCTAGGAAGTGGCCCAATTTTTCTTGCAGAGAGAATCCAGACTCATTTATGTAATAATATCTCCTTATATCCATCTTCTGATAAAAGGCCTTCCAATACACCTCATTTAATGTCACAAACCACAACCCACATAGGTTGATGAAGTCTGTAGAAAAGGGTTACATCATTTCCATACAAAAAACCCAAGGCCAAGAAAGTGTGATTTCTCTGTAACAGTTAATGACTAATGCCTTTGCTAACCAGGCCTACTGGCTCCTCCAGAATGAGAAACACAGCAAAGGGATCGTCACGTGACACTGACACCCACATAGAGAAATGAAACTGCACTGCACTGAACAAAATGTTTTCAATTCCTTAACCATCCATGCTAATCAAATGGTCAGAGTATAGACACACACCCACTGTTAAGGCCGCAACGTAAGATGCTAACCACATCAGCTCCAGCTTCGTACTTAGGTGTTGTGACTTCCTTATAGCTCTGAGCAGCTACAGAGCCTAAGTGCGGCCATCAGTAAAGCCAGGCACCGCGCCAGGTGCCCGTCAAGGCACCAGCAGCTACAATGGGAATGGCCGCTACCTGGAGGAAAACAGGCCCCGATTCCCATCAGGGAGGGGGATCTGCAACCCTGTAATGCCTCTCATCGGCAGACACTGCAAAGCGCCTCGGAGAACAAAAGTTCAACTTTAAGGCCACGGGCCTGGGCCCTGACCTCAGCTCCACCCAGGTGGCTCTGAGACCTCGAAAAGGAATGACGATTGACCGAGAGCAGCTGTTTTCACTCTGTCCCGAGGGTGTCCTGGAGTGGTGAGCTGGAGCAAAGGGAGAACCCACACAGGGCTCGGGGACCCTCACCCCTGCTTCGGCAAGCCCCTCCCTTTGCTACGTTTCAGACAGTCTGCTTCCACAGAAGGTGTCATTTGAGGGGAA
This sequence comes from Physeter macrocephalus, assembly GCF_002837175.3. NCBI lineage: Eukaryota > Metazoa > Chordata > Mammalia > Artiodactyla > Physeteridae > Physeter > Physeter macrocephalus. The sequence continues at coordinate 153,404,617 of NC_041220.1, read as the reverse complement.
GGAAAGGCGAAAAGATTCCACTGTTAAAAAGTGTGAAAGCTATTAGAGAAGATGATCTCAAAGTTCTAGGAATCTCTGAAACACTATTGCCTAAAAATAGTTATGTATTATTGTAGAATATATAATTATGTAAAAAGTTATTATTATATAAATATAACCTTATATAGCCATATTTTATACAGTACATATTATTTGATTAAATTATATGATTATATAAATAGCATATTAAAATAGTTCAGTGTTTCAAGCACCTACTACTAGGTGACAGAGTCTTGTTGAATGCTTTATGTCTGTCATCTCATTTAATCCCCTCAACAGTTTTATGAGATGAGCACAATCTTCTCAGACTTTATAATGGAAAAACTGAGGCTCAGAGAGATTAAGTAGCCCAAGAGGACAAGCTAAGATCTGGCACAGCCAAGATTCAAAGCTACATCTCGCAGTTGTCAAGTCCGAATTGGACCGCCAGGTGCAGCGATGGCCCTTGCTACCCCCTGGGGGCACTCCTGCTCAGAGTGGCCAAGATAGGGTCCGTATGCTTCATTATCTAACAAAAACTTCAAAGGACAGGAACCCTCTTCCACTGCATCTGCAAAATTCACTTATTTGGGAGTTTTCTCCCTTTTTCCAAATTCCCTCTAAAACTTTGGTCAAATTCGGAGGATATACTCAATGATTTGGTACTTTCTAAAATATCAATATATTCCATTACATGAAGAAAATCATAACATCCGTGACTGCCAAAGAGCTTTTTCTTTTTTAAATTTTAATTAAGAGCTCAAAACAGTGCCTAAACATCTCAAATAAGATGACGGAAAGTTGACAAGGGCTCAACAAAAGGTGGTATTAGTAAGAACACAAGTTATTACGCAGTGCAACGTGACGTGCATGCTTCTGTCCCCCCAGCACCCACGTGCTGGAATCCTAATGCCCAGGGTGACGGGATCAGGAGGCGGGGCCGTTGGGAGGTGATCAGGTCATGAGGGAGAAGCCCTCATGAATGGGATCAGTGCCCTTATGAAAGAGGCCCCAGGGAGCTCCCCTGCCCCTTCCACCATGTGAGGACACGGCGAGAAGATGGCCATTCGTGAACGGGGAAGCTGGCTCTCACTAGACACAGAACCTGACCATGCTGGCACCCTGATCTTGGACTTCCAGTCTCCAGAACTATGAGAAATGAATTTTTGTTGTTTATAAGCCAGCCGGTCCATGGCACTTTGTTATAGCAGCCTGAAGGGACTAAGACCCAGTGTAAAAAAAAAAAAAAACCCGGGACACAGACCACACAGCCTTTACTTTTCACCCCTCAACATTTTGCAGCAGCTTCGGGAAGGTTAAGTGACTTGCTCAAGGTCACACAGCCAGTAAGAGGGTGAGCTTCACACTGAGGCCCCTCACACCACACTCATCCTCTTCTGTTGCCGGGCTAGCAATACATTCAGGGTCAAGGCCTCCAAACTCGCATTGTGTCAAATCTGAGGGCCACCCACATAGCCAGTCAGATGTTGCCCCAAAGTAAACTGGTGCTCTTTACTGGCTGCCTTTGAAAGAAATGGTTAGAGACAAAAGAAGGCACAGCTTCAAATGCTGACCGCACACCACTAAGAAGGCATCTTCAAGATGATTCTCATGAACCTCCCCTTCCCACTGCCCTCAAGTGTCCATATTTGTTGTTCAACTTAAGATGTCAAGAGAAGGGCTTCCCTGTGGCACAGTGATTAACTATCCACCTGCCAATGCAGGGGACATGGGTTCGAGCCCTGGTCCAGGAAGATCCCACATGCCACGGAGCAACTAAGCCCGTGTGCCACAACTACTGAGCCTGTGCTCTAGAGCCCACGAGCCACAACTACTGAGCCTGTGTGCCACAACTACTGAGGCCCGCATGCCTAGAGGCCGTGCTCCGCAACGAGAGAAGCCACTGCAATGAGAAGCCCACGCACCACAACCAAGAGTAGCCCCTGCTCGCCACAACTAGAGAAAGACTGCACGCAGCAATGAAGACCCAACGCAGCCAAAAATAAATATAAATAAAATAAATTAATTTTAAAAAAGATGTCAAGAGAACTGGTCTGACAAAAGTAAAACCAAATGGATTCTTAAACCCACATCTTAAAGAAAAGGGCTGCCAGGCCTCGAAAGATATTCCACGTTAATACCACACATTACAACTCCCAAGAATGAGAAGTGTTGTTACAACTCTACCTTTTACATCACCAGCCCTGGCAGGGGGCCTTGAACGAACCTCACAAAGCTTCCGGCAGCTTTCTATCAGCAGCCGGTCCTGCGTGGAACGCCAGACCCGTCCCACGACAGGAACAACGCTCTTTTTGTTTCCGCCCCCATTTCTGTATGTTTTACTGTTATCTGAGGAGCGCTGGCCTTTTAGCACAGGCTGTAGCTTCTGTGCTACAGTAATGGGATACTGCTGGTCTAAGCCTGCGCTAACTGTGAACAATCCCGTTCTCTTCTGAAACCACTAAATCCCCTCGGACAGAAAATGCTAATTCCGAGATCTAATGCTGCCTCGTTGTGGTATCGAATGCTCCGCAGAGTGCAGTCACTCTCTTATTGCAGAAGACACATAGGCTTAACTTCATCACAGCATCCCAAGGCGGAAGAATGTCATCAAGCAATTAAAAGGCTCAAAGCAAAGAGGCTGACACAGGGGCTAAGAATACACCTCACGGAAAGTGGGTACTGGCGCGTTTAACGAGCACCCCTTTCTCTAATCTGAACAGCAGTGATAGAAATAGGATTTCTTAAAACACAATATAACACAGTAAGAAGCAGAGAAGGAAACACTAGAGGGCAGTTAATAAGAAGGCACCTGGGCCCATGCAGCGACCTCCCCGATGTTTGCAGCCCAGGCCCTGGCCCAGGGGGTCCCGGTGTCCCAGGAGCAGTGCCGCAGGGCCCCCGGCTGGTCCCCTCACCCCACCAAGCCCTGCCCTGCACCCGGAGCTGGCTGCATCCCGAGGACCGAGTAGGGAACCAGGCCAAGTCCGCATCCTCGCACAGCGTGACACTAGACGAGGACACAGACGACAAGAAAGAAACCACCAGGTCAGGCAGCAACTGGTGGTTCAAGGAAAGCGAAGCCAGGTGCGGGGATAGAGGGTGGGAAGAGGGCTGCTTTTTAGATACAGTGGTGAGCAGGGACCTTGGCGAGATGTCATTCGTCCAGAGAACTATGGAAGGGAGGGGACAGGCACGAGAGACTTGGGGAGAGAGTTCCAGGCACAAGGAGCTGCGAGTTGCAGTGCGGGGTGACACAGATGAGCGAGGGGGAGACTGGGGGAACGAGGTGAGGATGGGGGCCGACTCATCTGAAGTCTGGATCATATTCTAAGTGAGAGAGCCACCAGGGGCCATGCAGTGGAGACACTTTACAAGAACCTGGTGTGAGGACAAGGAGCCACCACGTCAGCACTTGGGGATGTTACAGGTGGCACGGCGGGAAAAAGCTACAGTGGCACAGAAGCATGGGAAACGCAGGGTGAAGTGATGTTAAACGAGCTTCCCGGTTGCAGGACACCTCACAGTCGAACAGGCGGAACATTCCAGATGCCCAGGAGGTCTGGCGTCACTAAAGAGGGAGCTCTCCCCCACCCACTGGCACATCCAGCATGTTCTTGGGCATCACCCATTTGGAAAGCTGCGGACATCCTCATTCTAGCTCCTCCCCCCTTGCCCCCGGGTGCTAGCCATGAGTTACATGAAGATAATTTTTCAAAACAAGCTTCAGAAACTTTCGGGCAGCGATACCCAGTAGCTCTCTCACTGGAAAAGTTTGATTTTTCTGAAGACTTTCATGACTTGTAAACATTGCTCCTTTTTTCTGAAGACGTTTATAAAGGGCTTCAAGAGAAATGCAAATTACAACGACACTGCGACACTATCTCCCACTGATAAGACTGGTACAAATGCAAAAGTGTGAGTGACAACACATTCTGCTCGCCACGCGGTTGGAACAGGAACACGCATCTACTAGTGGTGGGAATGCAAAATGGTGCCACCCTCCCAAAGAGAATTCGGCAATATCTAAGAATACGACCAATGCCTTTACCCTGTGACCCAGCAAACCCACCTTCGAGAACTTATCCTGAAACCTCTTGTGTCTACACGTGCACAGCATTAGGTGAAAAGTTGATGGGAAACACTATAAATGGATGTCTCAGGCTGACAATGCCAGACCCCACTGATAAGCTTCACACCACACAAAAAAAGAGACAACCAGAGAGTATGCACCTCCTGACCAAAAGGAAAAGAAAATGAAACTGAACTTGAGTCAGATCAAGCCTCTCGGATTAATGACACCCGTCTACATAAATAGCAGGGGACAGAGGAGCGTTTTAAATGACGCCGTGCACGTTCACGCAGCAAAATCCAGTATCGGGGCAATTCTTTGGGACAAGCAAAATAGTTTCTTCAACAAATAAGATGTCAGCAGGAAGAAAGGAACGAAAAAAGAAAAAAGGAGAGGAGGGTAGAGATTAAGAGACACACTAATCAAACGTACGGTGTGGACCTTGTCGGAACCCGGACCCAAACAAACCAGAGAGATGGGAACACTTGCTGGAGAAAGGACCACACTAAGAGATTACTACTAAGTGGCACAGGTATTACAGTTACATTTTCAAAAGGAGTCCGTTACTTTAGGAGAGACATTTATGGATGAAATACGACTCTGGGATTTGCTTCAATAATGCGGTAAGAGCTTGGGCGATGCGGCTGTGTGACAGACAAAACAAGACTGGCCATTGTATGGTTAGTTGCTGAAGCAGGGTGAGGGGTACAGAAATGTTCCCTTATACCATTCTCTCTACTTTTGTGTATATTTGACATTTTCCATCATTAAACGTTTATATACATTATACAGACACACATGCATTCTATCATTAACCCAGAGAATGTGTTCACGGCCAGCTCGAGCCCATCTACAAAAATTAACATGTGTAGACTTAAAAAAAAATACAAAAGGTTCTTTTCTCCTCACTTGGACCCAAGCGTAATGATGGATTTCCTTGCTAGCCAGGAAAGTTCACCAAGATAAACAAGTCGAGTTTAAAATGTTATAAGTAGCCAAACTCTCGGTGAGGTGCTCTGGAAAAAAATACACGGGCTATTCTGGGAAGCAAGAACAGCAGAAAATTTTCTGGAGGAAAATCTAGGGTCTCTGCCTTAAATCGATGTTGGAAATAATATCTGAGAAGCCCATTTACATGTAACAGCTCACGTATTATCTGTGCTCAGAGTTAGGATTTTACAGTAGGGGTGGGATAATCACATTATCGATGCTTACCAGAGGTTTTCCAAATTTCTCAATAAATAATACCTGTCTGCATGATTTGATCCAAACACAAGAGCCAATCTGCAAAACCAGATAAATAAAGAGGCTGTTTTCATCTCACACATGGCCTGTGTAACTCAGAGGAAGGTATCAGTCTACTTTTCACTGGCAAAGCGTTTTAAGCACGGCACAAGCACCCTTGTTTCCTCTCCTTCCCGTGAGCTCGTGTCACAGCACAGAGTGACCGACCATTTGCAGTGACAACACAGCAACCAACTAAAAGATGCCTCTCGAGGCAGCTCCATCTGGAAAGCTGGGCTGGGTCCCCCAGGACCAAGGCTAGGTCCAGAACTTTCCCTCAGGCCACCCCTCAGCCTCCACTGGGGAGGGTGAGTATCCAGCAGGGAGTGAGGACCGTCCCCTTGGCAGGGGGCATGTTTACCGTCGCTAAGGATTCTTGCTAAGGAAAGCAGAAAGAAGATCAAACAGCACTGGCCCTTCTCTCTGCAAGTGCACAACTCATACTCCGCTCCGGCTGCACGTGTAAAGTTATAACTCTTCCCAGACCAGCTTCTGCTTCCCGTCCAATAAACCTGGAGAAACTGAGGCCACCTCTTCCTAGTCTTAAAATTACCTTGACTATAACAGATGAATTTACTTCCTAGCAATGCTAAGGGGAAGGGATTTTCTCTGTCACCTGAGCCCTGACATCTTTTATTTCTGAGTGTTCAGTCTTAAGCTGACATTGCAATATAACCACTGTCTTCACATAAAGAAATGGAGGTGGCCAGAGTGATGGAGGCCAAGCAGAGGAAAAGGCACTGGGCCCAGCAATCCTGCTACAGAAGCCAGAGCCAGCGGGGAAAGGTGCCGGCCGGGGCTCCCCTCTGAGGCTCGGGGATCCCGTGTGACCTCAGTGCTCCTGAACCGCCCGGAAACCCGATCACCTGCACCAGAGCTTCAGCGAGTGAGAGTTAAATTAACTGCATGAGGCCCAGCATGAAAAGTCAGTATTATCGGGTTTCCCTGGTGGCGCAGTGGTTGAGAGTCCGCCTGCCGATGCAGGGGACACGGGTTCGTGCCCCGGTCCGGGAAGATCCCACATGCCGCGCAGCAGCTGGGCCCGTGAGCCGTGGCCGCTGAGCCTGCGCGTCCGGAGCCTGTGCTCCGCAACGGGAGAGGCCACAGCGGTGAGAGGCCCGCGTACCGCAAAACAAAACAAAACAAACAAACAAAAAAAAATCAGTATGATCTAGAGACGCTGGGAAGTCTTGATTCGCCCTGGTGAAGAGAGAAAGCCACGGTGTGGCCAAATGAAAGAAGGAAATCAACCTCCAATTCAACTGGACAGTCCAAGCAACTTGTGAAGACCTGCCAAATTAAATGATTTGCTTCTGCTTATTTCTGATCCAGCCCTTTAGCAGAAGTGACACAGGAGGGCACGGCCACAGTGCACAGAGAAGTACCCAGCAGGCATGGGAGCATCTGGAGGCGGGCAGGGCTGTAGGGTGTAAAATCACAGAACAGGTATTGCTGCGCCGGGAAGCACCACAGCAGATGGACAAAATGAGCAACAAAACCACTAGCCGATATTGAAAATGCAGCTTGATTTAAGCAAAATTTTTTTTAAAAGTTGTACTGTTCATTGCAGCTCTATTTACAATAGCCAGGACATGGAAGCAACCTAAGTGTCCATCAGAGATGAATGGATAAAGAAGATGTGGCACATATATACAATGGAATATTACTCAGCCATAAAAAGAAACGAAATTGAGTTATTTGTAGTGAGGTGGATGGACCTAGAGTCTGTCATACAGAGTGAAGTAAGTCAGAA
>NC_041220.1:153389774-153397201 GCF_002837175.3 Physeter macrocephalus | reverse complement strand
ACTAGAGCATGGACTTGAGGATATGGGGAGGGGGAAAGGTAAGCTGTGACGAAGTGAGAGAGTGGCATGGACATATATACACTACCAAAAGTAGGGTAGATAGCTAGTGGGAAGCAGCCGCATGGCACAGGGAGATCAGCTCGGTGCTTTGTGACCACCTAGAGGGGTGGGATAGGGAGGGTGGGAGGGAGACACAAGAGGGAAGAGACATGGGAACATATATATATATGTATAACTGATTCACTTTGTTGTAAAGCAGAAACTAACACACCACTGTCAAGCAATTATACTCCAATAAAGATGTTAAAAAAAAAAAAAAAACAAAAAAAAGCTATACTGCTTGGGCGGCTGGGTCAACTGACCCGAGGGGACGGTCAAGCCGATTTAGGCCGCTCTCTGCCGCCTTGGAATCGCCACCACCACGGCCAGTCGGTCGCAGGGCATCCAGCAGCTGCTCCAGTCCGAGAAGCGGGCCACCAAGGAGGTGGCCGAGGACCACAAGCAAAAGAACTGGAGGCTGAAGCAGGCCAAAGCAGCAGCCCGGGCTGAAATTGAACAGTACCACCTGCAGAGGGAGAAGGAGTTCAAGGCCAAGGAGGCCGTGGCTCTGGGATCCCACGGCAGCTGCAGCACTGAAGTGGAGGACCCCCAGGAGAAGATGACCATCCTCCAGACCTACTTCTGGCAGAACAGGGGTGAAAGTCCTGGATAACCTCTTGGCCTTTGCCTGCGACATCCAGCCAGAAATCCACAAAAACTACCACAAAAACAGATAAAGGAAGAAAAAAACCGCCTGTTGTTGCATGGATCGGCATTTTCGATCCCTTCATGGAATATGAAGCTTTAGCAAGGCTTGAGTTATAGTCTTGCGAAAAGTCATTAAATTATTTCTGTATGTTATATAGTAGGTCCCTTCACTTTTTGCAGAAGAGCAAATATAGCTTCTTTGTACAAACTTAGAGCTTATCCAAAGATTTTTACCTTTTTTTTTAAATTTTATTTATTTATGTATTTATTTTTGGCTGTGTTGGGTCTTTGTTGCTGTGTGCAGGCTTTCTCTAGTTGTGGTGAGCGGGGGCTACTCCTCATTGCGGTGCACGGGCTTCTCATTGTGGTGGCTTCTCTTGTTGCGGAGCACGGGCTCTAGGCGCACAGGCTTCAGTAGTTGTGGCTCGCGGGTTCTAGAGCGCAGGCTCAGTAGTTCTGGCGCACGGGCTTAGTTGCTCCACGGCATGTGGGATCTTCCCAGACCAGGGTTCGAACCCGTGTCCCCTGCATTGGCAGGTGGATTCTTAACCAGTGCGCCACCAGAGAAGTCCCAAGATTTTATCTTTTTACCTCACATTTCTTGGAAATTTAATGGGTATACATTGCCTGTTTTCCTATGCCTTTTCGCTCAAGCAGCATATATATCAATACTGACTTTCTCTTTCTTAGATGTAGTTAAAAAAAAAATTTCTTAAGAAAGAAAGAGATGAATTTTTTTTTCCCTAAATCTTTCTTGAGGTCAGGGGCTTTACCTATGAAAAAGTAGTAAATAGTTATTTGTGACCTACATGATGCAGCAGCCAGCCTTAAAATAGTCCTTTCTGGCTAAGAGTTAGAATAATGGATACTAGTATCATTGTTTGGGCTGCTTTTAGCTTCTCTTAATCAAAATTACTAGATAATAGTCCTACTATATAGCACAAGGAACTATATTCAATATCCTGTGATACATGCCGCGGAGCGGCTGGGCCCGTGAGCCGTGGCCGCTGAGCCTGCGCGTCCGGAGCCTGTGCTCCGCAACGGGAGAGGCCACAACAGTGAGAGGCCCGCGTACCGGAAAAAAAAAAAAAAAACAACAAACAAATATCCTGTGATATACCATAATGGAAAAGAATATGAAAAAGAATGTATATGTGTATAACTGAGTCACTTTGCTGCACCGCAGTCATTAACACAACATTGTAAATCAATTATACATCAATAAAAAATAAATTAAAAAATTACTAGATGATGGAATTCAAGAACTTGTTATATGTTACTACTTGGTGTACTGAAAATCATTTAAAAGTAAAGACTCTCTGTCATACAAAAAAAAAAAAAAAAAAAAAAAAGAAAGAAAAAGCTGTACTGACTAGGGATAATTAAAGAAACTCCCATTGTAGATCCAAATCACCAGAGAATGCGCGCACATGCACGCACACACACACGCTGCTACAGGTAGTGGTAGAGAAAGCAAAAAGCTGACTGTAAGGTTAAAAGCCTGCAGCTCATGCTCAGCACGTGGACGGCTTACCAAACCCTGCCGCATGGGGGACCTGCAGGGGGCATGGCAGTGTCTCAGGGCCAGAAAAGCCAAGCCCCTCCAGGCAAGACCCAGCTCACCTCTCTATTGTGTCTCCCTTGGTGTCTATAATATGTCCTTAATAAAAAGCAGACAAACGAATCATCAACCAAACTAATCCTGGGTGATTAACAAAGTGAATCTCAATCTCATGTTAAACAACAGGGTTTGACGTGCCCGTTAATTACCCTTTATATGAGGTGGGATCATTACCTTTGTCAAACACATTCTGTGTTACCTCCCTATAAAGAGTAAGACTGCAATCACATTTGACACACTCTCATTGTGTCTGCACACACGATGCAAGAGAGTGGCACGCTGCCCACATTTACCAAGAAATCGTAGCCACGTGGATTCCTGCCATTTGCTGAAGTCTGACTATGTAGCAGGCACTGGTGCTGCCGTGGGACAATTTAGCCCAGTGATCACTGCTATGGACTGAATGTTCATGTCCCTCAAACTTCATATGGTTAGCCCTAACCCCCAATAGGATGATATTTGGAAATGGGGCCTTTGGGGGTGATTAGATTTAGATGAGGTCATGAGGGTGGGGCCCCATGAAGGGATTAGTGTCCTTAAAGAAACAGAAGAGACACCAGAGACCAGAGCCCCCCACCCAAAAACAGCACCATGTCGACACAGCAAAAAGGCAGTCATCTGATAATGAACTTGCCAGCGCCGTGACCTTGGACTTCCAGCCTCCAGAACTGTGAGAAGCAAATGTCTGCTCTTTAAGTCACTCAGTCTACAGTATTTTGTCAGAGCAACCGAGCTACGACAGTCCCCACTGACACATGAGAAGAGTCAACACAGAAGGCATGAAGCACAAGCCCAAGTTCAGCAAGTGAAACCAGGCTCTGAATCAAAAGGGAATATACTTTGGACCAACAAGCATACAATGCCCTTTCTTAGGAAAATTAATTCTTTCAGACCACCAATGTCACCATTTATAAAATAGCTTCTGTTCATTGAATTTGCTCACTTCATATAACTCACAAATGATAAGAACTTCATCCCCAAACTCTTAGTAGGGATAAAGTTCTAATTGTAAAGATGTCAATTTTATAGGAGGAAGACCTATAGATCAGGCTGCCCAACAGAACGTACTGTGAGGATGGAAATGTTATCTGCGCTGCCCAATGCAGTGGCCACTAGCCCAGTGGTCCTCAACTTGGGACAAACGTGCCCTCCAGGAAACACATGGCAATATCTGGAGACATTTTTGGCTGTCATAACTGGGTGAGAGGGTGCTACCGGCATCTAGGGGGTCAAGGCCAGGGGTGCTGCTAAACATCCTCTGGTGCACAGGACAGCTCCACCACAAACAGTTATCTGGTCCAAAATGTCACGAGCACTGAGGTGGAGAAAACCTGCACTAGTCACATGTGACTGAGCATTTCAGATGTGGCTACTGAGACTGGGGACTAAACTTTTAATTTTATTTAACTTTAATTAATTTAAATTTTAGAATTAAAAAATTTAAGAGACTAAAACTAAGAAAACAGGAATTCAAATGTAAATAGCCATGTGTGTTTCAGACAGCACAGCTATCAAGAATGTGTGTAAATATAAAATAAAGGTCTTATTTCCCAAGGAAATAAGAACAAAGTATCTTCAGGGAAAAGAGAGATCTGATCCTTAGGATTGGCAAATAATAAGCATAAATAAAAGCATAAAAGTGAACACCCATGAAGCTTTAGGACACATGTCCCGGCACCAAACAGGAACTCGCAGGGAAACTCTCCCTCTGTCACTGCAGGCCACTCACTCTTGCAGGGTCTCCACCCCCTTTTCTTTGTACTGCAGTTCTTGCTTCATCTGGGTCAGCTCTCGTTTTAATCTGGAAAGCTAAAGACAAATTACATTTTTTTTTTCCACAAAAAGAAGCTGTGAAAAATGATTTCTACAGATGTTAGCATTGTCATCTAAGTTTCTGACTACCTTGCAATTCACGGGGTCACCCATTCTCTCCATGGCCTTCCATCCCTGGCATATCAAACAGCCCTGGCATATCAAACAGCCCTGGCAGAAGGGCCGGCTCGCTTAGACACAAAAGGCCCGGGTCACGAACAGCTTTCTACCACGTGGAGCCCTGGAACCAGCAATGATTTTCTTTTTCAAGGTATTGATTTACACATTGCAATGAGCAAACTCTGTCCTATTTTTTTCATCGTCTCTTCTGCTTACTACCCACAGATCCCACCTAGGAAACCCTGTTGCTCAAAGCATGGCTTCCCACTACCTGGAAGTCAGTCGCCTGCAGTGCTTATTTAAACAGGTGCTAGGATCCACTCCAGGCCTTGTTAAAACTCGGTGGGGGCGAGGCAGGGGGTGTCTGGAGCTCACACTTTGAACTGATGCCCCAGGTGTTTTTCGCTGGTGTACTAGAATGTGAGAACCACGGCACTAAAAGAGACACTCTAGTTTAGGGACTGAGACACCAGGACAGGAGGCTTGCCCTCTAAGATGTCTCCCATCCCCCCTCCCAGACACCCAAGACAAGGGGCTGAAGGGATGGAACATGGTGGCACACAAAGAACCCGGCACCACTGGCAAGGAGCACCGACACCTTCTGGTCAAACGCCATCGTAGGCAAGATTTCTCTGGGAATACAGCCACCAGGGAAGAACAGCAGATGCTAAAGCTGCTGAGGGACAGGGCTGGCAGCCCACTAATACAGGGAGGCAGCCCTCTGAGGTCGGGCCCCAATGTCACCAAATCTTTCCAAACGGGAGGTGAATCTAGCCCCATGAAACACACTGAGGGATACAGGTGATTTTTTGTTAGATGGGCTGAGGCTTTAAAATGAAACTTTTCCCTTCCTATCGGAAAAAAAAAAGTGGAAAGTAAAACCAAATGTGGTAATAAATCATGAAATGGAAAATCTTACTAAAATATGGGTGTTATACACACTGGCGACCATAAAATGAACCATGATAAGTGATGTTACATAAAAAGACATACGGGGCTTCTAGTTGTGAAAATATTCGTTTTACTCACCCTATCCCGACGACTTGCTATTTCTGCTTTAATTTGGTATGGGTCGTACTTTGTATTTGTTGAATATCCAAAGAAGGCTAAACAGAAGGAAAATATTTTATTTTATAATGGATCCTTTAAAATAAATAAATACACATAGATAGGAACTTCTGATTCACCATATTAAGTAGTTAATTCTCAGTCTCAGACTTCCAAGTTGGCACTGCCTCCTGAAGAATTAACATTTTACAACCTTGAATCTTGATGTTTGATTTTTGCATGAGGCCCTTCTACGTGATTCCACATAATAAAATATATGGCTATAGGTAAATCAAAACTCTGTTTACTTCGACTGAAAAACTACTAGGGTTAAAAACCATATATACAAGGGGGGAGGGGTACGGTTATGGTATAGAAAACTATTCTAACTATGTAAACAGTACCTACAGTATGAACCCATTTTTACTTCCTTTTAAAATGCACGCACCCATGGAAGTCACTGGAAGAAAAGAACCCAAAAGTTGACTGCTATTCTCAATGGTTTCACTGCAAAAGATTTTATATTCACTCTCTTCATATCTATAGTCTCCACATGAACGATTTTTGACATAAGAAAGAAAAAAAAAAAAACCCAAAGATTTGTAAAATGAAAAAGACAACTTTCTAGTCACATATCAGTATCTGGCAGGCTGGAGGAAAAGCTATTCTTCCACGTTGTTGGTTCCCCGAAAGCTGAAGCAAAGCACCCACACTGTTATTCTAAGCAGCTTGTTTTTGAGGAATGTTTAGCTAAATCACATCGCATAGATAAATGCTTTCTTCAGCGGTGCCGCACACATGATTTAAAGGCTTTTAACAGACACAGCATCGTGATTACAGACGGCTAATACCTGGGGGTGAATGAGGTGCACTCAGCCGTCCAGTTGTGTGCTCAGCACAGTCAGCCAAGCCCTCTCCACTGTCTCAGCAACTGGAGCAGCTTGCGGCTGTTTCTTTCTCTTTTTTTTCTTTCTTTTCTTTTTTTAAATTAATTTTTATTGAAGTATAGTTGCTTTACAATGTTGTGTTAGTTTCTACTGTACAGCAAAATGAATCAGCTATACGTATACATATATATCCACTTTTTTTTGGATTTCCTTCCCATTTCCGCCATTTCTAATTTCTATCACCCCATCCACCTCTCTGCATCCCTTTTTCTTGATGCTTCTGTCTCCTTTCTCTTAGGCCTTGGAGCTGCAGTGACTTGGTTCCTGTCCCTTCCTGAGTTGCGGAGGCTCCTCTTTCTTCATCTGAGAATCACGCCACACTGGTGTAATCTGCCTCCGGGTCATTTTCATTAGTTTCACCTGCTCAGAAGACCCATCAGCAGGGCCAGCATCCATTCTTTTACTCCTTTGATCTGGGTACCAAAGGCTGTCATTCAGGTAACTTACATGTCAACACCTAGAAACTAGTTTATAATCATCTCCTGATTTCATATTGGAGAAGTTGACTCAAAGCCATCAAGTGGGGCTTCCCTGGTGGCACAGTGGTTAAGAATCCGCCTGCCCAGGCAGGGGACACGAGTTTGAGCCCTGGTCTGGGAAGATCCCACATGCTTCGGAGCAACTAAGCCCTTTCACCACAACTACTGAGCCTGCGCTCTAGAGCCCGCGAGCCACAACTACTGAGCCCACGTGCCACAACTACTGAAGCCCGCGTGCCTAGAGCCCGTGCCCCGCAGCAAGAGAAGCCACCGCAATGAGAAGCACGCGCACCACAACGAAGAGTAGTCCCTGCTCGCCGCAACTAGAGAAAGCCTGCACACAGCAACGAAGACCCAACGCAGCCAAAAATAAATAAATTTATTTTAGAAAGCCATCAAGTGGTTTAAACAGCAAGAGTATTTAATATCCTCAAATAGAACCACATCCTCAAATAGAACCACATCCTAACTTAATTTGAGCTGTTCAGATATCTCCTGTTTTTAAAAAAAATACAGTTCTGGGGCTTCCCTGGTGGCGCAGTGGTTGAGAGTCCGCCTGCCGATGCAGGGGACACGGGTTCGTGCCCCGGTCCGGGAAGATCCCACGTGCCGCGGAGCGGCTGGGCCCGTGAGCCATGGCCGCTGAGCCTGCGC
>NC_041220.1:153383833-153389716 GCF_002837175.3 Physeter macrocephalus | reverse complement strand
GGGCCCGCATACCGCAAAAAAAAAAAAAAAAAAAAAAAAAAAAGTTCTATGGAAAATCTACTATTCTAAGCCCCAGTCAGAATTTCAAATTACTAGAATCTATTGGAAATAAATATCTGGAGAAGCTGTTTGCCAAATTTATCTCAAATGTTCTTATATGTGGAATTCTAATCTCTCAAAATCACAGAGTAAAATGTTTTTTAAATAGAATTCTTTCTATGAGAAAGAATGTTTATTTCCAAATCCTAGAACCTCCATCTTGCCTGACTCTTTGGTCTCATTTAAGACCAGTAATGAAAGCAACACCTCAAACAATGCCCTTAAGAGGCAGAAGTTATTTCTATAAAATCTCCACATTAAACTCCTGGGACTTAAGTTTCCCAAGCCCGAGCTTAAGGGGCTTCCACTGGGGCCCAGACAACATGCAAATAAGCCTAGGGCTTGCTGACTCCTTCCACGTGGGGCCACTTGTCACCTTGCAGCTGAGGAAGACAATGCCAACAGTTACCACCTGGGATCTTGCCCATTCCGGGTAGAAAGTAACCCCACCACCAAAGTCCAGAGAAGTTAACTGCAACGTTAAACATCAGTAACAATGATCTGAAATCGTTGCCAAAACTCCTTCTGTCTGTGCAGTTTCATAGGGAAAATTAGCAAAGAGCCTTGACGTGCACGCTGGAGGTGTAGTGGGTACAGACGGACAGATACACGGCAACCTGCCCCCACTTCTCCTGAGTAACTAACAGAGCCCTGGAGCCCTGAGGCACTTGGGCATCCGCCTCTCCCCCAGGACACTCAGCCTGGACCAGTCCTGGAGGGGGATCCTGATAAACCACGACATCACTGAGCTGCCCAGTCCACCAATGGGGAGGCCCGCCACCCCCTGGAGGACGCTGCTAAGTGACAATGACAGCCTTATTGTCCAGGCCGAGGGGAGTTAGTCTCTTCTGCTACTTACAGCTGAAAACATCCTAAATGGTAAAAGGTTTTACTTATTGATACCATTCATGTTACCTTTGCCACGGTCTCTAAAGCTATAAGATTCCAGGACTGGGATGAGGGAAAAGGCAACTCAAGTACCTAAGACAGTGAGTACATTTTATCTTCAAATGCTAAGGAGAGTGATAAACACTGGCAGAACTTCTAAGGATATAATTCAATTTACAAAGACAAATTCTCAGTTCCTGATGTCTGCCAGTAAGTCTAATGGAACCCATTTGTGGAGTCCAAGGAAAAGCTCAAGACGCTGGACCCCACTTTTAATGGCACGTACACCACAACACTTAGAAAAAGAAACATCTTCCTCTGTTAAGACACGTCTCCAACCTCAATGTTTAGGATAAATACGAGACTTTCACCTCTGAAGCTTTCTTCTCACTTGAAGAGTTTGGGTGGGCAGAGCTATTAAACAGCTTAAGGAGGCCACTCAGACATACAGCATTGCTTTGGATGACATAATAAGAAGGTTATAGCTGAACTGGACCTCACCAATGTAAATTACTATACCTTGCTATTATAGGGTAACTGTCACATTTATTTCATCTAGCCTCATAAAATCTTTGTGAGAGATGACGATTATGTTTCCCCACTTTATAAATGAAGGCTGAGTGTGTAGTGACTTGACCTACATTGTGCCATCAGTCAAAGAGGGACTTCTGTCTAGAACTTGGGCTCCTGTGGGTCAGATTAGCTTTTCCAACTTAAGAAGAAATGGCCCTCCGGCTCCCCAGTGCGCAACAGGAGAACTCAATCTGTGTTATTTAGCACTCAAAATGCTGCAGACCCCAGTAATTACTTTGGATTTCGATTTTACGGGTTATTAAAAGGGGGAAATGTGTCCATGTCTGTCTCTGTCTCCATCTCCTCTTACACACAGGGCTCCTCTGGACCCTGAGAACCCAAGATCGCCCCAGGCGGATGACATGCTTTAACAGAGGGTAGTCCTTCTCCAAAGACATCCTCTGGGCAGGCAGACGGCTCCTTAGGACCAGGTGTATGCCTTCCAGGCGTCCGCACTGCAGGGAGCTGCTCGAGGGAGCCCAGGAGGACTCCGGCACAGAGGACAGCAAGCCTGGACAGTTTCTGTGCTGACAGGTACTAATTACCAGAGCCTACCAAGGCACGCCTGTAAACAACCGAGGCCAACTAAAGAGGGCATGACCTCTTTTTTTAAGGCACCAGAAGCAAAGGAACAAAACAATCAAACTAGCCCACTGAGAGGTAACCTACAGAAGTAACACAAGAGCCCACCAAATCCAAACCAAGAAGTCCCTCTCTAGGGCAGACGAGGAGATCTGGTAAACATGTGTACTCTGCGACAACCTTCGAGATTGAGTCCTGCCAACAAATACCTGGGAAGATGCTGCGTGAGCCATTTTTTTCCTGCCTGCTCCAACATGCCTGCGTGCAGGAAAACGAAGGGCTGAATGGATGGACTGTGGCCCTTATCCTCAGCTAGGCAGGAGATGAGAAACCTTCACGAGGGAAACAAGGGAAGACAGTCTTTGTGGGATGGGCCTGGAGCCTCAGAAAGAATGCGGCCCGACAGAGGACTGATAAGGTCAAGCTTCCCCACCGCCTGAGCCAGCCCGAGCCAGGAATGCAGGGCGGGTCAGCGCTTTCTCACCGGAGATAAGGCTGACTATTTCCCAGGCACCCGAAGAGACTTTGGCTGTAGGCTTCTGGGAGCTCCCAGGAGCCAGGGTAACAAACAAAGTCATACTCCTGCTGCTGGAAGAAAGGATCACAATCAGTGGATCTCAACTCTGGGAATCCCCTGGGGAGCTTTAAAAAAAAAGTGTCTGGCCCCAGCCAAGGCCAATTAAACCCAAATCTCTAGGGGTGGCAGTGGGGCCCAGACAGAAGAGTTTTTAAAAGCCCTTCGGGAGATTCCTCCAGTGCAGCCAGGGTTGAGAACCACTGGTGCAGATTCTTCTGCAAAGGACCAAATAGTAAATATTTCTGGCTTTGTGGGCCATACACTCTCTGTCTCAGTTCCTCAACTCTGCCACCGTAGCTGCTACAGACAATGGGTAAGTGAATGGACCTCGCTAGGTCCCAATAAAAGTTTATTTACAAAACACCCAGAATGGACAGGATTCAGCCTGCGGGCCAAAATTTGCTGACCTGTGGTTCAGACTATAATTTACCCCAAGCAAGAATTCCTTCTAAAAGGTCCTGCAACTGGTCATATACTTCATCTGAACACATCTGGAGGCCAGAGTTTCTCAGGAACAATGAAAAAAAAAGTTTCTGAAATAACGAATGTATTCAGTGTTTAAAAAGAAGGCTAAAAAATAAAAATAAAAAATAAATAAAAAGAAGGCAAACAGAAGAACACATTGCAGTGAAGAAAGTAGGAGAAAACTCTACAAAATGGAGCTGCAGAGAAAGTACTGGGTGCGTCTTAGAGACTGAGTCCTTTGTAGTGAAGAGTTCCATGCCAGGGTTCTACAGAGCATTGGACAGGACTGGGCCCCAGGAAGCTAGCTCATAAGTGAACAGAACTAAAGCAGAGTTGGGGTCTTAGTCTCATGGGGATGTGTGTGCTCAAATCCAGCACAGCGTGACTTTGTTTTGGTCAGAGACAAAAAAGTTAAGGCTTGGATATTCTCAGGAACCAGATGGCCCAACACTGACACAAAATCTTTCCTCTCCAATGAACAGAGTTTTATTCTGATGACTTCCATAACTCAGGGGGAAATCTGTGAAAGGTGTGGAAGAGAGCACTCCCCCCCCCTTGCCCCCCCCCATGCCCTTCTGCTCCAATATTGGAAATGACTTTCTAGTGAATTCCTCTGTTTACAATTATTGCCGCATTTTCCCCTACAATCAGCCATCCCCAACACCAGGCGCTACGGAAATATCTGTTGAAAACTAAATGACTAGTTTAGTGATCCCACTATGGGCCACAAGAAAATCAAGAAGCAGAAGGCGTTCTGCCTTCCACGTGCCCCTTCAAGTGTTGTGAAATTGCCAGACAACTTGTCAATTTATAATGGGTCCTTATTTCCAGGTAACTTGAACAATGGGAGGGCAGGCTGTTCCAAAGCCACGATCAGTTCTTCTGAGCTGACTCTTCCAGGTCTCGGAAATACTACACAGCACTGAAGGCTAGCTACACAAAAAGATCTGGGTTCAAATCCAAGGTCTACCGTTTACTAGGGATGTAACCTTCAAGAAGTAACTTAGCCTACCCAATATTGTTTCTGTGTGTACACCGAAAATAACATTACCATGTTACAATGCTTCACGATGTTGCAATCACAACAATGCAGGAAAACACTAGCCCATTCGACGTTGGTTCCTTTCACTTGGAGTCAACACTGTCAATGAAGGAAGTAATGGGAAATAAGTCCAAATCTCCCTCTGTTCCCAGTACCCGAGCAAGGAGCCCTGCTTTAGATGACTAACAATGTGAGCCATCTGGGTTGTGCCAGACCCAGGTGGCCAACTGGAGCCCAGGTGTGCCATGGATCCTGCCACCAGCAGCTCCTGATGTGGGCCCGGATCTCTGTTAGAACACAAGCCACCAGGATCATTGTCTTGAACTTTAGCCTGTGGCCAGAAATAGTTCATTTGAGTCATATCTAACAGAATTATCCTCAATGAAGTTCAGGTTAAATGGCAAATTGAAAGAGCTTGATCAAAAACCCCAGGGATAGCAGCAACTTGATAAAATGCTTGAATTAGTTCCTAGCTTCCTTTTGTAGTCTTTTTCCCTGAGGAGATAGGCTCCAGCAAGAGCCACTGGCATCTCCAGCCCTTCATGAAAATGGCCTAAGCTGGCCTCCAATGCCACCTGCACGAGTAGAGGCAGAGATCGCATCTACGCAGGGACCTCTCACGGGTTGGGGAGTGGAGCCTCATGGTAGGATCTCAAGTCAACACCACAGAGTCATCACCTTCCTTGACTCAAGGTTTCCTCATACATGACTTCAAAGACAGCATCTCAAGTGCTTCTTTTTTACTGGGCATTAATAAAATTCTACAGAGCACAGGAAGAAAGAAATTGAGTGCAATTCCCTACTTGCCCAAATGTCAACGGAGTGAAAAGCCCATGGAAATACAAAAACTGACGCTGAGGGAAGTCCCAGCTCCAGAGGACTGTAAGTTCTGGATGCCCTTACCCTCTAGACTCCACGTTGCTATGGGACTCCTCCCCTCGGGCTGGGCGTAGAATCCGATAGGCTGCAACTAGGTCCTCCTATATTTGCATCCTCAAGGGCTCCAGTCCCGAGTCCCCACACTCACTGCAACTGAAGTCCTGGCTGCACCAGTACAGTAACCAGTACATAAGACACACCTTCTCTTGATGAAATTTGTCCTTTCAATGACTGGCAAGAAACTTCCTGCCAGGTTTTTCTGATATGTGCTTCTCCCATCTTAGAAAGACTGACTGGAAAGCCTCTTTGGAGACCTAACCAAACCTGACCATGGAACAGATGAGGTGTCTACAGGCTACTGGGAGGAAATACTCTATTAGGTTGAATCATATGGAATTGCCAATATTTGGGCCTTTTTAAGCGACAAAAATGACAATTTTATATGGTTCAATCTACTTCTACCAAGTACCTTTTGGAAAGGTTTAGAATCGCTAACTATATGCTTTCAGAAACAGTTATAAGCCAATGCTTTAGCCAAGTGTGACCTCGAGGCACCAAGTCCATGAGATCACTTAAAAGAGATCATATGCTGAGCCACGAAAGTCATCTGAATAGATATCAAAAGATCGAAATCTTTTTTTTTTTTTTTTTTTTGCGGTACGCGGGCCTCGCACTGTTGTGGCCTCTCCCGTTGCGGAGCACAGGCTCCGGACGCGCAGGCTCAGCGGCCATGGCTCACGGGCCCAGCCGCTCCGCGGCATGTGGGATCTTCCCGGAC
>NC_041220.1:153380597-153383788 GCF_002837175.3 Physeter macrocephalus | reverse complement strand
ACCGGGGCACGAACCCGTGTCCCCTGCATCGGCAGGCGGACTCTCAAACACTGCGCCACCAAGAAAGCCCAAAAGATCGAAATCTTATACGTCTAGTCTCTGACCACAATGGAATTAAATTAGAAATCAACAACATGATACCTTTAAAAAGTTCCAACAACTTACTTTTTTTTTTGGCCATGCCACTCAGCTTGCAGGATCTTAGTTCCCCGACCAGGGACTGAATCTGGGCCCTCAGCAGTGAAATCGAGGAGTCCTAACTACTGGACCACCAGGGAATTCCCCCAACAACTTACTTTTACAAAAACCCATGGGTCAAGAGAGAAATCACAAAGAAAACGAGAAAATATTATGAACTGACTGAAAATGAAAATACCAAAATTTGTGGGATGCAGTTAAAGTAGTACTTAGAGGAGAATTTATACCTTTAGAGGCTATGTGAGAAAAAAGAGAGGTCTGAAATCAATGGTGTAAGCTCCCAATTTAGGAAGGTAGAAAAAGAAGAACAAATTAAAGCCAAACTAAGTAGAAAGAAGGAAATAATAAAGAGGACAAACCAATAAAACAGCAAACATAAGAAATAGGGGGGAAAAAAAAGAAAACCAAAAGCTAGTTCGCTGTAATGCTACACACAATCAATAAACATTGAGCTCTGGTGATTAAGACACAAATTATTAATATCACAAATAAGAGAAAGGACACCAGCTCAGCGTCCAGACATTGAAAGAATCATGCAGGAATTCTACGAAAAACTTCATAAACTTGACAGCTTGGATCAGCGTTCAGCAGATTCCCCGTGGGCCACATCCAGCTTGTTACTGTTTTTATACTTTTACCAGAACAAGCCACACACATCATTTAGGTATCATCTCTGGCTGCTTTTGCAGCCTAACAACAGGGTTGAGTAGCTGTGTCTAAGATCATATGACCTACAGAGCCTAAAATACTATCTGATCCTTTACAGAAAAGCTTACTGATTTTTGGATTAGATGAAAGAGATGAATTCCTTGAAGCACACAAATACCAAAACTGATTCAAGAAGAAACAGGAAAATCTGACTAGCCCTGTATCTATTAGAGGTATTGAATTTGTAGTTACAAACATTCCCACAAAGACCTCCAGGTCCAGATGGCTTTTCTGGTGAATTCTATCAAACTGTTAAGGAAGCATTAATACCAATCCCAGATGAACTTTCCAGGTGGACAAACAGAAGTCAGGAGGTTATTTCGTGTCACTACCTGAAATGTGCTTGTTTATTTTCTCCCTTCCCCACCTGCATGGAAGCTCCGTGAGGGCAGGGGCCTCTCCTTTCTTGGGCTCCCCCGCGTTGCAGTGCCTGGGTACAAGGCGGACACTTGATTAACATTTGCTGAAGGAAAGGTAGTGAATCACCATCGGATTCCAGCATGGAAGCCTGACTACCTAACAGTTTGCGATTAGAAAATTTAGGAAGCTGTCTTGCCTGACTCAAGCTCAGTGTCTGCAAAAAGCCTAGCAGAGAGACGGCTTTGGAAGTCACGCGTGTTAACCGCGGGGGACGGTCAACTCACAGCTGGCGTACGAGCGGCCGTCATCCTCGCACATCTTGTGCAGCTGCTGGTATTCCTCCTGGGCCAGCTCAAAACGCTGCTGCTTAATCTGGTAGATTTCTTTCTTGGCATTGAGGGCCTCCTGGGCTACAATTAAATACTCCTTCAGCATCCGTTCCTGCTCCCGCCTCCACTGTTCTCTGGGATCCTCAATCTGGGTTAGCTCTGAAATTGAAAGGGTAAGAACATAAGGGACTTCAAAGTAAAATCTTTACATTGTCCAATAATCATGCAGTTATATGACTAGTCGATAAGAAAATTAATTAACTACCAGGAGGTACATTATGGAAGCGTCTATATAACGAACCTCCCAGAGTGTGGATCACCTCCTATTTACACACCCACGCTTGGGACGAGAAGAAAGCTCTGTAGACACGCAATAGCTCCATGGAGGGGAAGACAGTACCAGGCAACTTGTCACACTCTAAGTAAATGTTGGTGGACGTGAACCCAAAGGAGGGTATCCCTGTCAAACTAAGACACATGCCCAACTTTCCTCTCCCTGCCTTCTGCAAGCCGGGCTGCTGTGGGCTCTGCTGTCCCCGTGACTGGC
Organism: Physeter macrocephalus; assembly: GCF_002837175.3. Lineage (NCBI taxonomy): Eukaryota > Metazoa > Chordata > Mammalia > Artiodactyla > Physeteridae > Physeter > Physeter macrocephalus. Next base: position 153,381,646 of record NC_041220.1, on the reverse strand, counting down.
TCACTCCCCTTCTCCCACCTCCCACGCCAGACTGCGTCCTTCTGCATTCTTCGTGGACTTCCCATAAATCCCCCGTTTTCCGCTCTGGCTCTCTCACTCTACCAGCTCCCATAAGGGCTCACGCCCACCTCCAGCTCCAACCTCTCCCCTGAGTGCCCATCCTTTCCTTCCTCCTAACTCCTAGAGGCATCTCCACCTGGACGGAGCAAAGTAATTCTGAGTCATTCGTCCAAAGCAGAACTCATTCTCACACAGCGCCCTTTCACTACACAAACCAAAGGAAGCCACACTGACGAGCGCCTGCTTCTCCCGCCTGCCCCTCGGAGTAAGCGCCTTCATCTGGATCTACCCACTGAGCCAACCTGGGACTCGCCCTCAGAGAACTCCTGCTCCTTTCCCCACGCAGAATATTCCATGGGTCATCCAGAACTGGCAATTCCTGCCCCTGCATATAACAGTGGCTGACGTACGCCTTCTCTCCTTCTCCCCTTAGTTCAATCAGACCCTGACGCTCTCTCTCCAAAAACACGCAGGCTGCCTGCCTCATCCCACCAAAAGCCATCCTCCGCGCGCTCACCAAAGTGACCTTCCCAACTCTGCTTCTGGTTCTCTAACACATGGCCTTTTTTAAAGCAAAAGGTTGTGCCTTGGCGTGATGAAACGTTCTGGAACTAGATAAGAGTGGTAGCTGGACAACACTGTGAATGCACCAAATGCCACTGAACTGCACACTTTTAAACAGTGAATTTTACGTTCTGTGCATCTCACATCAAAATGGTTAAAAATGTAAATTTTAGGTCATCTTGCCCCCATACACACAAGAGCACCTGCTAGGATGTTTCAAGTAAGTCCTTCCTTTTAAAACCCCCTCCCAGCAACATCCCCTACCCCGCTTCACGGTGCTACCCCAGGGCCCCTCCTAGAAAGCCTCTCTGGGCCTTAAAAGCTTCCGTGGCGGGCTTCCCTGGTGGCGCAGTGGTTGCGCGTCCGCCTGTCGATGCAGGGGAACCGGGTTCGCGCCCCGGTCTGGGAGGATCCCACGTGCCACG
>NC_041220.1:153360963-153380447 GCF_002837175.3 Physeter macrocephalus | reverse complement strand
ATCCCACATGCCGCGGAGCGGCTGGGCCCGTGCGCCATGGCCGCCGAGGCTGCGCGTCCGGGGCCTGTGCTCCCCGCCGGGAGAGGCCACAACAGAGGGAGGCCCGCATACCCCAAAAAAAAAAAAAAAAAAAAAAGCTTCCGTGGGGAAATAAAAAACAAAGACAACAAAAATCGGGGTCCTGACCTAGCCCCGGAGTCCAGATTCAGTGGGCTGAGGGGGCGCGGGCAGAGTCACAGCTGTTATAAGTGCCCGGATGTCTCTGATGTTGATTCAGCCACGAGACTCGCCCCGGCCGACAGGCATCGTGCGCACTCTGTCCAGTGCACCCGAGGGCCTTGGGAATGTTGAAGGCGATCCACGCAGGGGCCCTCTGGTCCCTCACCTCTCACCATCAATCTGCACAGTTCCCACTTAATATCTGACTCCCCAGGTTCTGTGCCTTTAGAGAGCTTAAAGCTGTGCTGTCAAGAGTTAGATTCTCAGGAGCAAGTTTTCTGGGATGGGGTCTCTGGCCCACGTACAAACTGTTACAATAATAATCTTTTTTGTTCCTGGGGAAAAAAAAAGAGTTGGGTTCCCTGAAGGTCTCAGAGGGAGGAGGTGGTACGACCCTGGAGCTGATGTCTTCAGCCACATCCCCCATGGTGCTGGGTCATCTGTTACACTCAAGGTGGCTGGAAGAAAGTCCGTGGTGATTATTCGGTTTTCGGGTTCATGGCCAAGTCTAGCGTGTCATGTCGAATCCTTAGGGTGGAGCCTGGGTCTCACTTTCCTGTGTCTCCAGGGCCTCAAGAGTGGCCAGCACACAGAGGTGCTCTGTGACACTTGCTGTGACTCAGCCAGCAGGAGAGCAAGGCACACCAGCGGCAAAGAAGGGGACACAGAGGGAGGAGCAAGCAGGGTTTACGAGAGATGAGCCAGAACGGGTCAGTCCTGGGCCTCGGCGGCAGGTAGGCGGCTTCCAAAAAGGTTGTGTAAGGCGGATGCCTGTGCCGTTCAGCACTGCCGCCCGGGCCCAGAGAGGCCCACAGCACGGGGAAGGTGGCCCGGAAGGCCAGACAGCCCGGCCGCACGCAGCCCAGGGGCACCGGGCCAGCAGGGCCAGAGGGAGGGCGGCGGACCCACCCGGAAGCCCTCCTGCCACTGGCATAACCGCCGGGGAGGGCAGCAGGGCCAGGGCGGCACTCACCCCCTGCCCCATCCCTGGGTAAGAGCCGCAGTCACGTGAAGGCTGAGTGTACGGATCGGAAACTCCCCTGCCCCAGGACCCAGCCAGGACGCCTCGCCATTCAGGGTTCCAAATGTTGAACTCCGGAGGCCGGCCGGCAAGTGACAATGCAGGAATCAGCCCTAAAGATACCAGCCTGGGTCGGTCACACTAAGGGGACAGGAGGAGCCATGGGACTGAGCGTGGAAGGAGCTTCGTCACTCACATGCTGGGCACCCGGCCCCCGGCCTCCCCCGCACTCAACAAATTGAAGGACAGAAAGCACACCAAGGGGAACTTCGTATCCCCAGTAGTAATGACAATGACAGAAACACTAGGCAGCTAGAACGAAAAGGGGGGAGTGAAGAAATGTGAATCTGAGAGAGAAATGGGTCCCCAGCTGGTCCCTGATGGAGGAAGGCTGAGGAGGCGGCCGGGAGCAAGGAGGGCGGGGCACAGAAGGCCTAGAACCAAATGCTGCACGGGAAGCAGCGTGTCAGCTCGGCACCACTGACACTCCAGGTGGCTCAGCCTCTTCGGGGGGCCGTCCTGGGCACTGCACGAGGGTGAGCACCATCCCTGGCCTCCACCCACCAGATGCCGGGAGCACCTCTCCCAGGCATGACCATGAAAAATGCCCCAGACACTACCATGTGTCCCTGGGAGGCAAAACCAGCCCCAGGTGAGAACCACTGCTCCCAACAATTCTACCAAGAAGGCTGGCATAGTCAAGGACCCATTATTTTAGCTGTGGTCTTTACATCATTTTCTCCCCTCACAAAGCTCCAAAAGGCTTGGTATATTAAAGTTAAAATCAAAGGGATAAGACAAAATGAAGTTAAGGTAACCACTTGGGCATTTATTGTTCCAAGAACTTGTAAACTTCACTCTGCAAGAAACAGCCTTCTCATTTTGAGAGAGATTTCTATTACTAAACTGCCTGGGAAATTTATTCCTTCTATTAGGTATTCAAACTCTGCATTCCACATATTCCATGCAGTCCTGAGCAACACACAAGCCCAGGTAGCTGTACAACTGCTTCACTTTTTGAAGAACTCAGCTAATCAACACTTCCGATGACATTTATAAAAATCCAGTTTAATGCTGCACTGGAGAGTAACAATTGTTTCACTCTACAAAAAGAGTTCCTAGCATCCGTGGGATCAATATGAAAAGTCATTCATATGTAACAACTCAAGTGTGGCACTCTACTTACTATTTATGTGGTCCATGTAATAAATTCCAATTTGTTTATCATATACAGTTTCCCATCCTAAAGGAAGTTCATCCCCAACACAGTCGGCAAAGGTCAATGGCTTTGTTATCCTGCAAAATAAAATTATGAAAGCAAATTTGAAAGTGAGGTCAATTTCACGTAAGTTTGCTGAATCGACTCTAGAATTCGGTTTCAATACAAAATTATTATCTAATTGACTGCTTTTGCTCCAACTATTTACTTGGAGAATTAACTCACTGGCTTTGCCTAAATAAGCATCAGTAACAATATCAGTACACTCACAGTTAAAAGCATTACTATCTCACAGTGCAACTTTAAATACCAGCAAAAACAGATATTGACAGTTACAAAACAGGTAAAACAAGCATGTTCTTCCAAGCTGTATGTTTAATGAGGTGATGACAATGGAATGCCGCTCTGCCACAACAGGAGAGCACCTATGTTCTCATTCCCTGACAAATGTTCCCCCCTCACAACTTTCAGTTTCTGTACATTACAGCTTAAATGTATCTAAAGTGTATTTGTAAGTTTCATCTACCAGTGGTCATAAATGAAGGAGTTAAATGTTAACCACTGACCAAAGGCAAAAAGCCAAACAAGCATGGTAACAATACAAGGAGATGCCTACTAAATAGTGCCTGTATTCTTTACACAGTAGGAATCAGAAACTGCAAAGGATCCTCTTTGTTTTCTGGAGAAAAACAACAAAAGCACCTTGTCTACAGACATTTCTCCTTGAAGTAAATCTGATCAAGGAAAGCTTGGCTTGACACAGATAGATAAAGGAAAGGTTTTCCAGATGGGTTTAAGTAGAACCTCCCCCACCCCTACACCCCATGATCACATTGATTGACAAGACAGCTGTGGCATAAAACAAGCCGCCCCTATAAACGTCTGAGTCCAGGCAGCTATCTATTCAGTTGTCTCTATAAATGCACACTGACTGGTATGCATGGGAATCTGATAACCTAAATTTCACTAACTCAGTCTTCCCACATCTCTGTTCCAGTCTCTGGCCCCAGGAAACTGAGACACCACAACCAACGCCAAGCCCCACAAGACCAGTATGAATTTTGAACATGTTATTTCCCCAAACTGGTTCGACAACAAAGCTCTCTCTTCCAGTAGCTTTTAGAAATTGATAAACACTATCAGAACGGTACTGATTGAACTCATCTTCGTTTTAAACATAATGATTTTAAGAAGTTAGAGTCAATATCAAAACAGAAATACATATACAGAAGGTAAAACACACCATGGAAATCCTCTCAAATACGATGCGCTCAAAACCCCACGACATCACAAGATGAGCCTACCGCATAGTGTCGGTCCCAGCCCCAAACACCAGTGTCCGCAGCACGGTTCCTTTACGGGTCAGGAATGGTGTGGTGGTGGCGTGGTTCCAAGTCAAACAGGTAATGGCAGGCTGTTGTGCGTGACTCAAGTCCTGAATGGGACCAAGCCACAGCAAATGCTACCTGAAGATAAACTGAGTCCTGAGCACAACTCTGCTATTCTAGATTCATGTATAAGCCTAGAGAAAGATGTCCAAGCACAGGCACATTCTAAGCATCTTGACATACATGATCTCATTTAGTAGACAAATATAGGTGGGAAGGGCTTCCCTGGTGGCACGGTGGTTAAGAATCCGCCTGCCAATGCAGGGGACACGGGTTCGAGCCCTGGTCCGGGAAGATCCCACATGCCGTGGAGCCACTAAGCCCGTGCGCCACAACTGCTGAGCCTGCGCTCTAGAGCCCGTGAGCCACAACTACTGAAGCCCGTGCGCCTAGAGCCCACGCTCCGCAACAAGAGAAGCCACGGCGATGAGAAGCCCGCTCACCGCAACGAAGAGTGGCCCCCGCTCACAACTAGAGAAAAGCCCCGTGCGGCAACGAAGACCCGACGCAGCTAAAAATAAAATAAATTAATTAAAAATATGGGTATATGTGTGTGTATATATATATATATATATATATATATATATATATATATATGTGGGAAGCCTGACCTTCTAGCGCTGCTGAGCCAAATTCATTTACTTTACAACTCACAACTGTTATAAAACTATTGCAAGTTCATACTTTTCAATTTTCTATCCAATAAACAACGCAAGTAAGTAAAATAACACTTCCATACTCTTTCTTCTAAAAATAAACTGACACATCTACCATTTTGGTAAATTTTATTTTGGCCTGATATAGAATCCGTATGTCTCAGATTCCACTTCTCTAAACAGAGCATGGACTTTGCATGATCATCCACAGACTCAGTACTTCGAAGCAAGCAGATGAGGAGTCACGCCTCTCGGAGTCCAGCTCGCACCACGAGCAAGGAGAAGTTATCAAGTCCTTGCTGTTGATCTCCTCTGTCCACAGGGCTCACGCTTGGAGACTGTTTACTCACTTGACAGCAGTTCGAACAGGCTCAATGAAGAAGTTTTCCAGCTCCCAAAAGACAGAAGTGGTAAACTGGAAGGCAAGGACAGGGGGCCCTTGGGCAGGAAGAAGGCAGCAAAGGAAGCAGCTGACAGCAGGGAGAAACACCCACTCCCTGGCTTCATCCATTACACCGTGAAACATCTATGCTGCGCTTCTGCTTCATCCACCTATTTATCAGGATGGCACACCCTCCAGACTTCCAGATAGCTGTCACTTCATTGTATGTAGACAAATTTTGGCGTGATTTTCAATAAGAGCATTGAGGATATCTCAATTCATTGTCCTGTCACCCACAGGTATGCCAGTCCAGGCTCTTGAGTTCTCATCTCCCCAAAAACTTGATGCTAGATTTTTCCCACCAACTCCTTCCCATGGTCACTACACACAGACCCCAGGGTATTTTTGTTTCTGTTACACAAAGTTTAGGAAACACACCTAAATAGGAGAGAAATGTCCATGCACACCACCACTCAAAAACAACCATTATTCCTATTTTGATGTGTCTTCCTCCATCTTTTTTCTGTATGTTCTTTTTATTCGTCTTTTTCTGACAGTCATGATCATACAGTATACACAATTTTCTCCCCTGCCTTTTCCACTTAACTTTGTAACACGTTTACTTAATAATTCATACCTTGAGTCTCTCCAAAAATTATTCAAGATGGCCTAACACTATAGCCTAAGGATTCTGTCCCCGCTTGTTATAAATTATTTGTAAACATCACCTGGAACAGCTGAATAGATTAAGCTCCTTGAGAACAATTACCCTGTCTCAGCTGCCTTTGAACCCCCAGCACCCAGTCTAAGAATAAATAACTTGCATTTTTACAAACAGTTCGTTAAGGGGATTAATATGCTTTACCTAAGCACTCTCCAACTATTGATAGCTACACTATTTCCTAATTTCCACTAGTGTAAATATTCATGAGAGCTGCTTTGGAAAACAGTTCAGCAATTTCTCAAATATATAGTTAAACACAGAGTTTCCATATGGGTCAGTAATTCTACACCTAGGTGTATACCTAAGAGAAACGAAAACATATGTCCACACAAAAGAACGTCCACAGCAGCATTACTCGCCAAAGCCAAAAGGTGAAAACTGAGGGCCATCAACTGATGAATGGTCAAATAAAACATGGTCTATCCATACAATGGAATATTATTCAGCCATAAAAAAGAATGAAGTACTGGCACATGCTACAATATGGATGGACCTTGAAGTCACTGTGCTGGGTGACAGAAGCCAGACACAGTGGCTACATGTTGTATGCATCCATCTACAAGAAATGTCCAGACCAGGCAAATCCATAGAGACAGAGGGTACATCAGTGGTTGCCAGGGGTTGGAGATAAAGAGAGAATGGGGAGTGATTGCTAAGGGGTTAGGCTTCCTTTAGGGGGTGATAAAAATGTTCCGGAATTAGATAGTGGATGATGGTTGCACAACTTTGTGATTATACTAAAAACTAGTAAACAGCATGCTTTAAATGGTGACTTTTATGGTATATGTGAATTACATCTCAATCTAAAAAACTATGACGAAAGGAACATCTCTGTGCATACAGCTCGTAATCTGTATTTACAATTATTTTCTTTGAAAGATTCCCAGAAGTAAATTTACGGGGTTGAAGGATATGAAGGTCTTTTCTCCTTACTGTGAAGTCAATGTAAACAATTCATACAGTAAAGTAAAAAGCATAGGAAATAAAATCACCTATAATCCAGAAGCCCTGGATTCATGGTTTAGCTTATTTTCCTACATTTTTCCACAGCTGATATCATACCAGATACAATTTCACACACTAATTTTTTTCATTTGTGTATTTCCTCATGTCCTTTAAGTCTCTGTCACCATTGCTTTCTATCATTTTAGAACCTTCCGTCATATGCAGTAAACCATAACTTTTTTACCAGGCACCTCAAATCATCTATTTAGGTATGTTCCAATTTTCTGCTCTTTCTTGTAAATGATGGACATGAGCTCACAGCAAACACCTGATGTACACTGCCAAGGTGCTTTAGCATCAGCATACACTCCTACCAGTGAAGTGAGAGATGGCCTTTCTCATCACCCTCTGGGGATATCTTGAATGCACTTGTTCAAGGGCTCGGGACAAATCTGCACGGCACGAGCGTGCTTCACTTTCAAAGAACAAGCAGGTAGGGAGTGCAGCGTAAGCTCCCCGGCATTTTCAGGTGTGGGGGAAGTGTGTGATGAGCTGAGAAGCCGGCACCAGTGTCCTCCCACAGCAAAGTCCGCTCTGCAGTGGGACGTGAAGGCCCCCACGCGGCCAGTTCTCACTGGTCTCCTCCTACCTGAGCAACATCAACCCAGAGCTGCCAGCTCTCCCTGCCCTCAACCGCCCCGCACAGATCTTCCCACTGTAGATTCCCCGCTTCACAAACGGCTCTTCTTGGCCTCAGCAGAGGACATGAATATGGTTTGCTGGCCGTTCTTACCAGAATTGGTCCAAAAGAAGGGAGAGAATGCTGGAGGACACAGACACGGGCTTCTTTTTGTTCCCTTTTGCTTGCTGCATCCTGCGGGGCTCTTTAAGAAGTGGCACTGGGCCATCTCAGCCAGCACCAGTTCCCAGAGAGCCATTTACTTCCATGAAACCTTGCATGAGTCATTCCTTCTCTCTCTGGGCCTGCCTCAGTTTCCTAATCTTTAAAATGGGGGTGGGGACTTCCCTGGTGGTCCAGTGGCTAAGACTCTGCGCTCCCAATGCAGGGGGCCCAGGTTCGATCCCTGGTCAGGGAACTAGATCCCACATGCATGCCACAACTAAAGATCCGCACGCCGCAACTAAGACCCGGTGCAGCCAAATAAATAAATAAACATTTTTTTTTTAAATGGGGGTGATCCGACCAACCTCACGGGGTCATGCTGGCTGGGTGCAGCCTCTTCAGTTACAGCATGGAGACCAGCTCCATCCACTCCCTTTCCTGCTTCCCCCTCAACCACCAATAGACTTGCTTCAGACCCTATTAGTTTCCTTATGCTGCTGTGACAAATTGCCACAAACTTGGTGGCGTTAAACAACACATTTGTCATCTTACAGCTCCGGAGATCAGAAGTCCGACTGATGTCTGTAATAGACTACTGGCATCCGCGGCGGCTCCTTGCATCTTCAAAGCCAGCCACAGCAGGTAGAGATTACAGATTACACTGGGCCCACCCAGATCATCCAGGATCACCTCCCTGTTGCAAGATCCTTTATTTAGTCACATGTGCAAAGCCCCTTTTGCCATGGAAGGTAACATATTCACAGGGTCCAGGGAGTAGGACGTGGACACCTGGGGAGGCCAACACTCTGCCGAGCAGACAGCCACCGAGAGACTGCAGGGCTGACAGCGGGTGGAGCCGGCCCGGCGGCGGTGGCCCAGTGCCTCAAAAGTCATGTCCTCCCCCCGGGCCGGGCCGCGCTCAGGGGGCTGGAATGTCTGACACTGACTGCCCTGAATTGCAGAAAAGTAAACGTGGGCAGCAGAAGGTGAGAGCAGAGAGAAGAGAGCAGAGTATGAGCACTGATTCTTTTTATTCAATCCATGAAGGCAAATGCATTTATTCGGACGATACACAATCTTTCTAATGGTGAGACTTTTTTTTTAATTGAGGTAACACTGGTTTATAACAATATGTTTCCTGTGTACAACATATTTCGACTTCTGCATACACTACAGCGTGCTCACCACCAAAAATTTAGTTTCCATCCGTCACCATACAGTTGACATGCTTTGATTTAGCCCTTCCCCCCACCCCCTCCCCCTCTGATAACCAGTACTCTGTTCTCTGTGTCTACGTGTAAACACTGGTTCTGAACACATTTTCTTTATCAAAAGGAGGCCAGGGTAATCCTATGGTGCCTGTACTACACTTTCCAGTCTCCTGGAACAAGATAATCTCTATATTTCCCATTCACGCTTATTTTTAATATGCAATTCAGAGAGGATGCTATTCATCTCAATTTCATTCCAAACCAATCCTCAAGAAATTATGATGACTCCCTCGCCTTTTCCGACACACCTGGTTCACAGCGAGTTTCAGAGCCCGCCAGAACACGGGCCCCAGGCTGTTTGTGGGTATTTACGTGGTGAATTAGACCCCGTTTGCTGTGCTAGTGCTTCTCCAACTTCAATGGTGTAACACTGACACCCAAGAGCTGGGTTCTCACTTAGCAGTGAGTGGGTCCCTGAACTCCCTGAAACTACACAAAAACAGCAAAGTTAAAACAGCAATGAATACACCACAAGCCTGCCACATTAGTCCTGAAAAGTCACTCAAATAATCACATTTATTATTTATAGAACACGCATATACTTGATTTGGCAATTGTCAACTAGTCTCAATTCTAGAATTTAGGGTAAAGAGTAATCACACCTAGAACTTAGTCTAAACATTGCAAGTGACATTTCAGTGTATTACTGTAGCATGAGTGACCCGATTTTAGTGTTGGGTCTTAGAATTGTTCTTGAATTACATTTGTGGTTTCCATGTGAAAAGACTGTCTTCTTAGGAATTTTTTTTTAAATTACATATTATCGGTCTGGGGGCCTCCCTGGTGACGCAGTGGTTAACAATCCGCCTGCCAATGCAGGGGACACGGGTTCGAGCCCTGGTCCGGGAAGATCCCACATGCCGCAGAGCAACTAAGCCCATGTGCCACAACTACTGAGCCTGCGCTCTAGAGCCCACGAGCTACAACTACTGAAGCCCGTGCGCCTAGAGCCCAAGCTCTGCAACAAGAGAAGCCACCACAATGAGAAGCCCGCACACTTATCACTTTGTAATAAGTGACAGCACTTATCACTCTGTAATCATTATTTGATATGGCTGCCTCCCCTATTGGTCTGTGAGTTCCTTGAGAAAAAGGATTCTGTTTCTCTAATTCGTCTTTTTAGAGAGCCAGAGCCCTCACATACAACAGGCCTTCATTAAACTGTTTGATAAACTAATCAGGCCAATTTTAGAAACTTATACCATATAAAAACCACAATGGAGCCAATTAGTAGTCAAGGAACAACTGGAAGAGGGCAGACTAGAATTTGACTGAGCTTGCAAAGCCTAAATTGTAAAAAAACAGGGCTCAGGAGGCCAAGGTGCTACGCGATCATTCCTCCCTCGAACAGCTCTCCTTAGGCAGATACATCCTAGCAAGGGAGAAAGGTGGTTCAGCAGGCCACAGAGCGTGATGAAATGTCCCTGAAGACCTCCTCACATCCTCTGTTCTGATCCTCTACCGACCAAGCCCACTTCTCATCTACATTATGGTTTCCTGAGTGTGGGCCTTTCCACCAGGAAGGGAGAGTCCAGGGTGGACAGGGGCGAGATCCTGGCAAGATGTTCTTTCCTCCAGCAAGGAATAAAGTGTCCAAAGGCAAACCAATCTAGGAGATATTTCGGAGGACCAGCAAACTTCCTGGGGGCTCCACCTCACCAGTGATCCTACCGGTTCTCACACGGGTTCAGACACTGGTGAACCGAAGTCACAACACCTGAAAAAGACCACGAGCTGGTGACTGAATAAGTGTAAAGTCCTACAGTGTATGTTTTGTTGAATCATGCTGACAATGGACAGACACTGCAACAACTTGTAAAAACATCATGGGAGGAAAAACTTCCAACTGAGGCAACTATACTTTAAGCACATACTAGCGAGGATGAGCCTGGGCAAATGACTGTCTGGCTGTGCCTCACTTTTCTCATCTTTACTATGGGGTTGGGGGGCTGAAAGGCTGTAACCAATATCAAGGTTTTGGGGACTTATTACATACTGCATAAACATGCATTTTCCTTCCATGCTATTTTTTCCTCTAAAAACTGGGGGGATGTCAGTATTATTCTGATGTAGCAGTATAATACTGTACGAGTGGAACACAGTTTAAAAGCCTGGGATTGAGGTGCTAGAATGCAGGGCTGAGCAAGCTGCCCACAAGCCAAGATGCAAGTCTACCACCCAAAGGAAACCACAGCCAGAGGGGCACCCGATCGCAGTCACCTGTCTGAGCACCTCACCGAGGACGGTCTTCCACCTTGAAAATGACAGAAAAAGAATTTCCCATCAAGCCCATCAAGTGCACAATCCTGAGATAAGTGAAAACACGTTGTTCACCTCAAACATAGGCTCTAATGATACAACTGAGACTAAAATAAAGACAAACTTCAGCCCAGTTAATAAAAAGAATTCTCTAGGACAGCGCTGTCCAATAGAAATATTTACAGTGAGGACCACATACTTAACTAAAAAATTCCTAGGGCTTCCCTGGTGGCACAGTGGTTGAGAATCCGCCTGCCAATGCAGGGGACACGGGCTCGAGCCCTGGTCCGGGAAGATCCCACATGCCGCGGAGCAGCTAAGCCCGTGCGCCACAACTACTGAGCCTGCGCTCTAGAGCCCGCGAGCCACAACTACTGAGCCCACGTGCCACAACTACTGAAGCCTGCGCCCTAGAGCCCGTGCTGTGCAACAAGAGAAGCCACCGCAATGAGAGAAGCCTGCGCACCGCAACGAAGAGTAGCCCCCGCTCATGGCAACTAAAAAAAGAAAGCCGGCACGCAGCAACGAAAACCCAACGCAGCCAATAATTAATTAATTTAAAAAAATTTCTAGTAGCCATATTTAAAAGGGTAAAAATAAACAGGTGAGATTATTTTAATAATATTTTCTATTTAACACAGTACATCCAAAATACTATCAACTTGACATGTAATGATTATAAAAATTATAAATGAGATATTTGACATCCTTTTTTGGTATGAAGTCTCTGAAAGCCAGTGTGTGTTTTACGCTGCGAGCTCACTTCCTGCCGGGCTCGCATATCTCACGCGCCCAGGTGCCCATCTGGCTGCGGCTACCGCGCTGGACAGCACAGCTCCGGGACCTCATCTCGTTCTCAGACAGTCTGATTCTACGAAGGACCACGGCAAAGTCCACTGGCTGAGACTGAGACCACTTAAGAAACATCCAGCCTGAGACACCGTCTTCTACAAGCCCCTGGTGGGGATCTGGAAAGAGTCAGGTTTCTAAGACCGCAAAACATCCTGCAGGGAACTGTTTCCCTTCCCTCCGCCCCTGGCTGCCCATCCGCCTTCCCAGCAAGCCCCGCGGGAACAGCTATTCCCAAACTTGGAGCGTTCTTTCCCTTTCCCATGCTTCCCTCCCGGCCCCTTCCTGTTCAAATCCTGATGCGTCTTCCAAGATTTGGCCCAGATTCCTCCTGCCCAGACCCAGCCCACCCCAGCAGGAAGTAAGCTGTCCTTTCTTGGGCCAGCCTCAGCACTTTCTCTCTCCTCCTGGGACAGTTATTAAAACTCTAAGTAGAACGTGGTTATGTGTTCACATCGCATCTCCCGTAGCATTTGTTCCTTCCGGGCAAGAATGGCATCTCCTCCAGCTCTGACCTGCCCCCACAGAGCTCCACGGCGCACCCCAGTAGGTGCTCAGCTGCACACACAGGGTGAGTCACAGACAAGACCCGATTAAGGGCGAATGGAGCCTGCCACCAAATACATGTCCACGGCATTTCTAGAGCTGTTCTCACACGTCTCTGCCTCGACAGGGTATGCTCATGAGCAGGTGGCTGTGCAGATCTGAGGCTTGAGAGACTGGATCCAAGAAAGTGGGCTGCTGCGTGACGGATGCATCGCTTCCTCTTCGGGGACGGGAGGAACAGGTGCTCGAGATCTGTTTACCAGCGCCATAGGAAAGGCGGGCTTGTCGCATTATGAATTGCATCCTGGATGCACAGCGCTAAGGAAGGAGAGCCAGTGCAGGCTGGAGGGCCCTCGCAAGGAGACCCAGAGTCAGCTCTGGGCCTCCCAATACTCCACAGCTGCCCTCCAAGCCCCCGTGCCCACCCAAGCATGCACAGACCAGCCCTCAGAACCTAGCCCCCTCCCAATGGACCCCAATGGCTCCTCCTCCCTGGGCTCCCGACCAGGCCGACTGGCCACCAGGGAGAACCCCAGCCAATGAGGTTCTCAGCAGGGGTGGGTGGAGAAACGACAACTCCCAGGAGAGTCTGACTTCTGGAACCTGCCTTTTACAAAGAGGAACCAGAAAAGCAGGCATTCCAAAATACACAGGCAGAAAGCAGATCAGCAGATCAGCGGCTGTCAGGGACCAGAGTGGGAAAGTGGGGGATGGGAGATGGAAATGTTCTAAAACCGAACATTGTGGTGATGGTCGTCCAGCTGTATATAGTTACTAAAACTCGTTGAACTACACTAAAATGGTGAATTTTGTGGGATGTAAATTACACCTTACTAAAAGCTGTGTTAAAAAAATACACACACACATTGAGATTCCTAATAAGTACTTCATTTACAGTAGGAAGAAACAATGTCAGGACTCCAAGTCATATGAAACACTGGGGAGAAGAAAAAAAAAATCCAAGGACGTAGGTGACTGTCATCTCACTCACGTTAAACTGTTACACACATCTGGCGATTTTGATCCACAAATTCTAAGTCATGGCTGATCAATGTCCCGGACGTCTTCCAAATAGCTGGACACATATTGAAACATTCTCTAAACCATCATTCCCAATCCTCTGTATTCATCTGTCACATTACTCTAGTCACGCTCTCATGCTACAGCCACAGCCCATTAGTGAGCAGTGAAATTGATGGAGTAGGTCCCAATCAGTGTTTTGGTTTAAAAAGAAAATACTGGAGCACATCACACCTCACAAGGGTAGGACGTACATACTATGTCATGACACTTTTCTTTCCATTGCACATGTGATACAGAATGGTCTCCTACTTTCCGGAGCAGTACTTGGCAAGGCAACGCTCCAGGATATACCTGTAGGTGGCTGCATCCAGTCACACAAGAACCACCATGCTTAATGCACACGGCTGCCACCTACCACCTGTAGGTTTCGCAGACACCGCTGAAAGTGTGCAGTCACAGCCGCCAGCCCCCCCGGGCAAAGCCCGCATTGTGCTCAGAGGGACGGGAGAAACGTCTTTAATCAGCACAACAATTTTAAAAAGGTGGGTCCCAGGGCTTCCCTGGTGGCACAGTGGTTGGAGTCCGCCTGCAGATGCAGGGGACACGGGTTCGTGCCCCGGTCCGGGAAGATCCCATATGCCGCGGAGCGGCTGGGCCCGTGAGCCGTGGCCGCTGAGCCTGCGCGTCCGGAGCCTGTGCTCCGTAACGGGAGAGGCCACAACAGTGAGAGGCCCGCGTACCGCAAAAAAAAAAAAAAAAAAAAAAAAGGTGGGTCCCTCATAACCACCCCCACTTTACCTAAGGAGGAAACTGAGCTCAGGGACGGGCACCTAAGAAGTGGCAAGACCAGTGGGGAGAAGCCTGCTCGGGTCACCAGCGGCTCTCTGCACTCCCATCGAGCTCGGAGGAGGGATTCCAGGCAAAAATGAAAGGGTTCCTGCCACTCAGGCAGGAACCACCATCCCTGAGGAAAAGAGTAGAAATAAAGATGCTGTATTACAGCTATAAGAATACTCATAAACGCACCATATTCCGCTTTTAAATAATTTTTATCCTCCTTACTCTCCTGACAAATTGCTACTGATGATTACTCAGAGGAGACTGCAGTTTGGGAAGTTAATGACCACCTTCTTATTTTTAATATGGCCAAAACAATAGAAGAGGGACTTAAAATACTCCTTTAAGAATAAAATACAGTGTTATAAAAATTTGGTTCTTAACTTACTACTGAATACCACAGACAGGAAGGGATATTTAAAAATTAAAAGGGGAGGTTTTAAGGAAGGATTTGGGAAAAAAAAAAAAAAAAAAGAAATAGTAACAATTGACGGAAGAAGAAAGTTCAACTGAAATAGGAGAGGAAAACCCCACCGGCCAAGGAGAGCAAAGAGGCCCAACAATAACATTCTTTAGAAATGGCATCACAGGGGGAGGCGACCCGGAACAGTCTGGCCATCCTTTTAGCCAAGCGGCACACAGGCATACAGCGGCAGAGACGGCGCAGAACTCTGGGCTCTGATCTCAATTTCAGCTTTGCAAATACTGCCGAGATCGAGCTCTCCCCTGCGTACTGCTCCCAGTTGCAGAAGTCCTGTGCCAGGTTTCTAAGAGCAAGAGCTAAAGGATTTTATCACCCGCACTTTTTTGCATTAATTACCTCCCCCCACCAAAAAGACCCAGACATACACACAACTTTTTAGCAGTCACTTAATCTGTTTTCTTTCAGGCATGAGAATTCCATTCTTTACAGATGCCTCTTTGCGTATATCGCCATCTGAATCCATGAACAAAGGCAGAGGGGAAAATGCCTGAACATCTAAGACATTCAGACACCCATCAAGCTCTGATGAAGAAACATGTGCCAGGAAAGGATGCAGGGAATGGCAAGTGCTCACGGTTCTTTTAGGTCTTGGATCTCTCTGGGAATCTGAGATAAGCCATCCATCTCCTCCCTAGAAAAACATGTTTACACATATACTCAAAATGCTGCCCTCATACATACACGAAATGCTGCCTGTCCGGGAAGTCCAGTTTCGGGAACCCTGTTCCCAAAGCTCCCTGCCCAGGGGAAGAGGCACCAGGGAGAGGGCACACACAGCTCCTGGAGGAAGGGCCGGTTTCACTGGCGGTGGGTTCAAGGCCCAAGAGAGAGGAGCACCAAGGCCGCTTCTGACCTGCCCAGGGAGGACAGGGGACCTGCCCAGGCCTCACGCAGGGGGGGTGAGAACAGGTGAGGCGAAAGGAAGCCTCTCCCCCCACCCCTCCCCCTGAAGGCACGGGCGGCCTGACAAAGAGCAAGGCCGCAGGCCGGCAGGGAGGCCTGAGGAAAGGAGGCGGGCGCCCGGGCATCAGATCTGTTTCGGAGGAAGGTCCCTGGGGCTACAGAGAAAGCGGACACCAGGAAGGGGGAGCAGAGGCCGGGCGGGAAAGGTCGAGGCCCGAGGGGCGCTGGGCCTCAGTGACGGGGGCAGGTCCCTGAGTCACGGTGAGGCCACTCACCAGGCCCGTGCTGATGGCGAGGGGACACCTGAGCTGAACGCTCTGGGAAGGGGAACAGGAGTAACCACTTCTGCCGTTTCCGGGACCCTGCTGGGTTCCCTTCTACGTGACATCAGGAAGGCGGTGAGCTTAAGGTCTTGGGGGGCACCTCTGCACTAATGTGAGCCCGCCCGACGGGAAACTCATTCTCGCTGTAAAGGTTCTACAACGCAGGGCTCCCCTGAGACTCTCCAAGGAGGCAGGACGGGTCATCGCTGCCTCTGCGGCAGCCTCCCTACCGGGCCAGCTCGGGCGGGGACCACAGGCACGAGCGAGGCACGCTGGGTGTTACTGGCTCGAGTGAGACTGTCCCATAACGTAGGAAGCGGCCCCCCAAACTGCAGGCACTGGCGCAGGGACTCTGTCATTTCGCTCAATATCAAGTCATAAAAATTGTTTAAAAATCCTCAGAGCAGGACTGTGGGTAACAATACTTGGGCAGCCCCCTGAAGTGGCTTAAGAGTGAGCCCCAAACTCTCCTTCAGAACTGAAAAGAAGCCAGGTTCCCACCTAGAGGAGCTGAGTAACTACACTGCGTGACAACAGCGACTCGAAATTCCCCACCACGTGGCCACAAGCCGCGGCGGTCAGCATCTGCATGCCAACACCAGGGCTCCTTCCTCACATGCCCCCGCCACTCTGGCTGAACTTTCTGGACCCTAAAGCCTCTATCGGACAGCACTGCTCCAGAGACTCACAGGGAAGTGGGAGGATGCTGATCTCCCAGGGGAAGGAGACTGGGTGAAATGGGGTAGAGAGATGCAGCAGACAACAGCTCACTGAAGTATTTTCTCCGAGCAGCATATGTTTTAAGGTTCAAAATCTTAAAATACATTGACACTTTGGTTCACTAATCCCACTAGTACAGTGGTTCTCAACCAAGGGCCATTGTGCCTCCCGGGGACACCTGGCAGCATCTGGAGACATTTTTGGTTGTCACAAGGGTGGAGGGGAGGTGCTACTGAGTCTGGTAAGTGGAGGCCAGATATGCTGCTAAACATCCTCCAGTGCGCAGGACAGCCCACCACAAAGAATCACTCAAGCCCAAATGTCAACAGCAACACCTATGAAAAATGATCTAAAATAGGTGAAGAGCTTAATGTATAAAGAGGGGTATCACAGTACTAGGTACAGTAACAGGAAAAAGGAAACAAGCCAAACGGCCAACAATAAGGATGGGACCCAATAAATTACTGCCCACCAACAATCATGCAATAGTTAGTCCCTGAGGACCTACCACATGCCAGGCTCTGCTCAGGCACTGTGGACAAGGGAGCAAACAGCAAAACAGAATTCCCCTCCTTGTGAGGTCTACCTGGGATAATGTTTAAAGTGTGCTTAATAAGACACTGGAATAACTTGGAAGTGCTTTGGTTACTGGTCAGGGAGAAAGGGTGGCTATAAAATTACTTGATATATCACCACATTTTGGTTTCTTTACTTACAAAAAGAAAAAAGACTAGATAGAGAAGACACTCAAACACAACAGTAACTGTAGGTACAGAGCTGGAGGGGACTGTGGTATGTCTATACAAATAAAATAAGCCATTTTGTATGAGAGAGCGTTTACCCAGAACCCAAAGTGGCCTCCTCTCCTCTCCTCTCCTCTCCCCATGATCCCATCGGACAAGTGCAGCCATCACTGAATTCTTCCCGGGTTCCTGCTTCTCTCTGTCTAGAAGAAGGGCAAACCAGACAGCGAGAGCTGGAAGCACATGACTCCAAGGCCGTCCCAGGGCCAACTCAGCCTGCAGCTGTGTTCTATCCAGTTTGCAGTGTTGGCCCTCGGATATTCTACCGAAACCCCAGTGGATTTCCAACATTTAACCTCAGCAGATTTCATTTCAAATAACTGAATTTCTAACTCCCTTAGAAATCGGAAGAGCTGGCACATGGGGATAAGAGTCCCCAAAGACAAAAACGGCTAAAGCTGATGAGGGCCATCCCCTTAGGAAGGGCCACTCACTAGCATGCCACAGTCCCCACCACTGCCTGTGACCTCTGACATCTGGCAGTTTGGTTGGGGGTCCAGCCCCAGTGGGTGTTTGAGGCTGTAGTCACCACGCCAAGGTGAGGTGCAGAGGTGGGCAAACCCTTCCTGGAGCATGGCCCAGCCAACAGACGGGACGCACAGGGAGCTCCTGCCACGCAGAGCTAGGCACGAGGCTTGGTATAAATGATGCTCGTGGTCACAGGCAGGTCATCTTGGCTAAGGATAAGAGAGCTTGGGGACCCCACCCTAGGAGAAGCTCTATGAAATTTGTAAAGGGCTATTCATTTCTTTCAATACTCACTAAAGGAAAGCTATTTGAGATGCCAAGTGCCAGGAGTTAACCTCCAGGAATTCAGCTCAGCCAGGGAGCAAATAAATAACAAATTGCCACTACCTGACAAACTCCCTCAATGGTAGGGGCACGCAGAGGGCGATGGAAGCTCAGAGGAGGAAGCGATGCAACATAAACATAAGTGATTTTTAGGTTCAGCAGAACATCAAACCCTGAGGCCCCGTCACTGCTCCAAAGCAATAATACAACGGCATTTATAGCTAGCTATTCGACCTTTCGTTCCCCTTTACAAACGTCAATGTTTCTGGTTTCTCACGTCAAGGCTTATCTGCCCAAGTTTTAGGATGGGATTGAAATCATCAACAAATATTCATTCATTACCGTGAACAAGATGGGATCCGTTGGCTGCAAGGAGAATCACCAGGGGCGTCTGGATTCAACCCGGAAGTGGGACCTCACTGATTTGTGGGGGATCGCGAGCAGCAGTAGTTTTTAAACGCTCTTTAGATAATTATAACTTGAAGTCTGGCTTGAGCCAACGTGTATAAGTGAAGCTCTCACAGGTAAATAGTCATCCGGCTCCTGGGGGGCAGGGGGGCGGGGCGGGGGCATCCCCACAGAGAGGGAAGATGGGAGGTGAGCGGAGTCAGGAACTATATATGGGAAGCACACGATCAGTTACTTTAAGCAGCATCTGCTTTTCAAACTGAGAATTCCACCTAGAATATTTAAAATATCTTTAGAACTCTAATCAAATAATTATTTATTCAGCCCAGGGGTGGGTGATGGCATTGCCACTTGGCAAGGGCAAGAAAAGCTCTGGGAAACACAAGGGATGAGGGCAGACCCCAGACAGTGTACAGTCTGGCAAAGAGGAGAGAACAGAAAACTGCCAGCCAAATACATGCACTAAAAACATTTCACGACGATATGCTTCTGCATGTGGTAGAGAGTAAAATGCCACGCTCATCCCAGGGTCAGTTTCTCCTTTTTCAGAGGGAGACAGTGGTTCTAAAATAGTCATCAATTTTTAAAACTGGAACACAGAGCACGTGCTAAGCACGAGACACACAGCTGACCAGGAGATTATTCGAAACAGACTTTCCTTTGCCTTCTTTCTAAGGGTGAACGTGACGCAGTACTTAAGTAAAATGATCCTATAAAAACTGCCCAGCAGGGGCTTCCCTGGTGGCGCAGTGGTTGCGCGTCCGCCTGCCGATGCAGGGGAACCGGGTTCGCGCCCCGGTCTGGGAGGATCCCACGTGCCGCGGAGCGGCTGGGCTCGTGGGCCATGGCCGCTGAGCCTGCGCGTCCG
>NC_041220.1:153320727-153360776 GCF_002837175.3 Physeter macrocephalus | reverse complement strand
GGCGTCCGGAGCCTGTGCTCCGCAACGGGAGAGGCCGCAACGGAGGGAGGCCCGCATTCCACAAAAAAAAAAAAAAAAAAAAAAAAAAACTGCCCAGCAAAATATACCACTTGCCCTAACTTGGAATTTAATAAAGCATGCGCACTTCTATGGAACTGAATCCCTTTGAGGTGACCTTTTTCTTCTGCTTTTCTGCCCATCAAAACCTGTTCTTAGGAGTCCCTACGCTGTTCCCAAAGTGTGCATGGAAGTAAGTCCCTTTCGAGCAGCTGGAGACATGGGCTGGGGAGGCGAGGGGGCAGAATGGAGCAGAACGTGCAGGAAGGAAGAACATGGCAGGGCCTCGGCCCCTAGGAACCCAGGGGCGAGAAGGGACCCACCAGGCTGCTACAGGATGCTGTGGGAAACAGTGCCAGGGCAGCGGAAGAAGAGATTCCAATGACACAGAGAACCCTAGGGAGCACGCCCTGCCCTGCCCCCACGCCCAGCCTCCTATCAGATGAGGACTTCGACTAGAAAGCTCCACCAACCATCCCACCTTCTCAGTTTTGAGCCAAGCCCTCAGCCTCCTTTGGAATTAGGGTCATGAGGTAGGGGGACAACAGACTGACGATATCTTTCTTCAGAGAGGAAAACCGCAACATTCCACATTACCATGATTAAAGCGGAAACACCGCATGCAAGCACCAATCATGCTCTCTCCATCACAAGAAACCAACAAGAAACAGTAAGCGCACAGCTCAGCATCTTACACACGAATGCTGAGGTGCCCTTACCATGGGCACAGGAGAAACAGGCAGATGACACGTCACCTCCTGAGAGGCCTGACGACATGGCAAGTCTTGGTGGTACTCCAGGGAGGTCAGGCCATCCTGTAATGTGAGTGAGCGTGATGCTCTGCACAGAACATTCTGGAGAAAGGGGAGCAGGGAGCTGATGCCGGCTGATCCTTTATGGAGCTGCTGGATTCTCTGTTTTGATGACACCTAACCATTCAGTCAGGTCGTCACTCACCTTAGCTAAACTACTGCTTCACCAGGTAGTTGTTTGTTTGCGGGGGAAAGGGGGCTTATCAGAACCCCATGGTTAGGGGGCAAGGGGCTGCATTTGTTTGTTTGTTTATTTTCAGAAAGCTTCCCAGGTGCTTTGCAGGAAGCCCCAAGAATCACTGGTCCAGATCAGTGGTTCCTGAGCTTGGTTGCTAATTGAACTCACCAGGAGAACTTCTCAAAAATGGACACCAGTTGCAAATCATATACCTGACAAGGGTCCAGTATTCCTTATATATAAATAACTCCTAAAATTCAACAACAAAAAGGCAAATAACCCAATGAAAAAATGGGCAAAGGAATTGAACAGATATCTCTCCAAGATATACAGACAGCCAAAAAGCACATGGAAAGAGGCTTAACATCATCAGCCATTAGGGAAATGTACACCAAAACCACAATGAGAAACCACTTCACACCCACGAGGATGGTCGTTTTTTCAAAAAAGCAAACAGACAAAAAACAACAACAATAGAAAATAACAAGTGTTGGTAAGGATGTGGAGAAACTAACCCTCATGCATTGCTAGTGGGAATGTAAATGGTACAGCTGCTGTGGAAAAAAACAGTTTGATGGTTCCTCAAAAAGTGAAACATCAAATTACCATATAACCCAACAATTCCACTCCTAGGTATATACCCAAGAATACTGAAAGCCGATACTTAAACAGACACTTGTACATGCGTGTCATAGCAGCCCTACTCACAACAGCCAAAAGGTGGAAACCCAAATGCCCATCAACAAAGGAAGGGATAAACACAATGTGCTCTATCCATACAATGAAATGGGATTCAGCCCTGAAAAGGAATGAAGTCCTGATACATGCTACCACATGGGTGAGCCTTAAAACATTATGCTAGACACAAAAGACCATACATTCTATGATTCTGTTTATAAGAAATGTCCAGAATCAGCAAACCAGAGAGACAGAAAGCAGATCAGTGGTTGCCTGGGGCTGGAAAGAGGGAGAAATGGAGAGTGACTGTTTAATGGGTATAAGGTTTTCTTTTCGGTGATGGAAATATCTTGGAACTAGACAGAGGTAGTGGTTGCACAACACTGTGAATGTACTAAATGTCACTGAATTAACCATTTTAAATGGTTACTGGTTAATTTCATGTTAAGCCAATTTTACCTCAATCTTTAAAAATGGGAAGAAAATGGGTATCAGGGGGCTTCCTGGGCCCTGCTGATCAGAATCTCCTAGGGTGGGGAGATATATATATATATATATATACACACACCACCTTAAATTAATATAAAACCGAGAGCATTTCTGTGGCTAAGACCTCAGGGTTTTACCTGATGCTATACTCATCATGGGTAAAGAGTATGATATGCTGCCCTCCCTCTCTCTGAAAAAAACTATGCATTTTAGAAATTTTTTTTTTAATTTATTTTTGGCTGCATTGGGTCTTCGTTGCTGCGCGCAGGCTTTTCTCTAGTTGCAGCGAGCGGGGGCTGCTCTTCGTTGTGGGGCGCGGGCTTCTCATTGCGGTGGCTTCTCTTGTGGAACACGGGTTCTAGGCGCACGGGCTTCAGTAGTTGTGGCGCACGGGACTTAGTTGCTCTGTGGCATGTGGGATCTTCCCCGACTGGGGCTCAAACCTGTGTCCCCTGCACTGGCAGGCGGATTCTTAACCACTGCGCCACCAGGGAAGTTCCAAAACTATGCCTTTTAAAACAGCATAAATAGATGTGTAACATTCAGAAAAACGAAAATAATGACAAAATCATGGCAACGAGGCACTCAAGAGCAACGGAACCAGGACAGTGTGTGGACTCAAAATCACGCCCCCAAAATGATGGACGGACCCAGAGTGTAGTCCACAGAGATGAACACAAAACAAACTGGAGAGGTGACCTCAACATCACCGGACTGTGGTGTGCTCATTATGGACACCCAAATAAGGGCAAATGTTAATGGACCCCAATGAGAGCTGACAAGGACCAGAGGGAAAGGTGAAACTGAAGCTGCCCCCCAGGCCAGCTCAACGAAAGAGAGAACGATGTAACTCTGAGCTGGCTGGCACTCCGTGGTCAGAGATGTCATCAGGCAGAAGGGACCCGGCCGCCTGACTGCTGACGGCCCACATTCAGGCTGCAATGCTTGCGGAAGCATGAGGTACAAGGCCCCCCCTCGGAACAGGCATGGTGCCTGTGGCTTCAAGCCTCTGATGTTCCAACGCTGTTCACTGTGACAGTTCCTGGAGGTGTTTTAGAAATCTGGCTTCAGGGACCTCCCTGGTGGTCCAGTGGCTAAGACTCCATGCTCCCAATGCAGGGGGCCCGGGTTCGATCCCTGGTCAGGGAACTAGATCCCACATGCCGCAACTAAGGAGTCTGCAGGCCACAACTAAAAGATCCCGCAGCTAAGATCCAATGCAGCCAAAATAAATAAATAAATATTTTAGAAAAAGAAAGAAATCTGGCTTCAGTAATCCTGACTGGAGATGGTGACGTTTTGTGTCATTGCACAATTCCACCAGAGTGGAGGTAGTTACCATGGAGGGACCACCATACGTAGTATTCATTTGCTCCTTTATAAAGAAACTGCACTACAATTAACACTCTCCAGCACCTTCCTTTCCCTGCTTCTGGAAAGTTCTGACTTTGATCCATCTTTCCAGTAAGTCTAAGACCTGATTATCAAAAGAACAATGGCCTAAGGTCCCACTTCTGTTTCATCTTTACTTTCAAGGGAGGAAAAAAGAACTTAATACGGGAACAATTAACTTTACGTAGGGCTACCTTTTTGGTGAGGAAAAAAACCCAGCTTTGCAAACAGCACCAGCCAACTGTTTCACAAAACCAATTCCAGTAACTCATACGCCTGCGGTACCGTTATGTCATTGGTTTGCTTCTTGGAAAACTTCCCAATTTTTGTTTATTTTAGTAATTTGGAATAGGTCAAGGCACCTTCTTTAACTCCAGGTGGAGAGGTAAAGCAACCAAACACCAGTGAAACATAAAAAAGATCACGGGAAAGAGAGGAAAGACGCAAAGGCGCGCTTGTGTTTTCTGGTCCACAATCAGTGAGGAGCTCCTGTGGAATCCAAGTTGACTTTGAACTACCCACAAGTCTGGAGAGTAGGCCACAAACTAACCTCGCAGCTCAGGACGGTGGAAAACCAGGAAGGACTTAGCTCCTCCTCCTACCCCACAACCTGGTTGGGATTAATCCACATGGTTTTACTGAAAATGATAAAAGTAGCACTCCTCCCCGAAATGACATGCTAGGTTGTTATTTTCACTGGTGCAAAAAAAGGGATGACACCCACTCCAACCAATGAAAGAGTGGCTACTAAGCACCCCAAACAGACGGAAAGAAAGTCTATGTTTCTCTACTTTACATAACAAAATAAAAGTTAGCCCGGCTAAAGGAAATGCAGACTTTGGATTCCAAATATTTACTGAGTTGGCACTGGATTTAGAACTGAGATGCTGACAATGACTCAGGAAAAAAAAGGATTTTATCAGTTACATGTTTATATAAAACTTTATAGTGATCCATATTTTTAAAGGAGCCAGGTGATAAATGGCATAAGAAAAAGAATTCTATTAATAATTTTCAAGGTAAAATAAGTACATGAGTTCTTATTTCGAAACGGAAAATATGTCTAAAGCCCCAAGATAGAGCTGAGAGTTGCTCAAACAGGAATTATTGGTTCTGGCCACCGAGGTGGCACTTAAAATGCAAATGGTGCTCTGTCCTTCTCCCTTAAGTGCGTGGGAATGCAAGAAGCTATTCTTGGTAATCCTTGACATTTTCGTCAAATGCCATCTGCATGGTGACATACTGGAGGTTTATGATATTGGAGGGGAGACGGTTTGGCTTCCAGTGTCTTGCTGAGGTGAATGAGATGGCAATCGTGGGTTCACCTGGGCCGGACCAATCACAGAATGATTTATGTGAGATGCCTCCTGAAGCAGTCAGTCTATCCACGGCCAGCAGAGCACTGCCAGGTCGGCTACGTGCCTTTCCTGAGGAAAAGTCACGATGTGAAAGAGCTCTGCAGAGCTGGCCACTGTGGGCTCCAGCCTCATCATTTTAGATCCCAAACCACCCAACCATTAGGAAGTAACTACTCACTTTTTCTTTTAGTCATAATAATAATTAAAAATTCATTTCTAAAACAAGAATTTACAACATTGTATGGGCATTCCAAAAGTATATGTAAATCTTCTCTAAAGACACACTCTTTAAACACACCGCTCAACTGCTAAAATAACAAAAACGAAACACATCTGCTGCACAGCGGTTCCCGTTCCATGGCATTCCTCGCGGCTCCGTCAGCAAAGCTGAGGACAGTCCAGGGAAAAGGCCTGGCTTCCTTGTGCCGATGCTGGCAGAACCCTGCACTTCCCTAGCCCGCAAGGATCCAGAGGCAGGGTGAAACAGACAGGCCACTACAACACTACATGTCAGTACCAAGCCCTCCCCACAAGCTGTGAAAACCAAAAGTCTCCAGATGTCGCCCCTAGCTGAGAATCACTGTTGGAGTGGAATCTGAGAACCTGGGGTGGGACTCTCTCTTACAGCTTTGGGCACCGGCTGCTAGGAAAATCTTTAAGTTAACTGTTGAAGTGACTTAACGTCTTCCACCACCTTCCTAACCCCGTTTCAGCAACTTTCCCATATCCCACCACTGGCATGCGAGCCCCGCAAGAGCAAGGACTTTCCAGGGGCATCCGTATAGACATGCGTTCTGAGAGCTCCCTTTCGAGACCAAACAGCACAATGATTTGGGTAAACTTAACTTCAACCAAAAGTAAGTTCACCTGTGCCTTTAAATGTACATCCAAACATATGAAAACTGTCTTGTAGGTATTGTACAAGGTGGCCAAGAAGATATAGCTGAAGATCTTGACCCTGAATCAACTTCTCTTATTCTTAATACCTGTCCAGTAGTAAGTGTCTGTTAATTATGGAACAAGGTCTAATCACGTGACATGCATGTGTAAAACCTCTAACATCACCGAGTACTACAAACACCAAATTCCGGAACATGATGACATCCATACCTGGAAATCAATAATTCTGTACCTGTTTGGGGTTTTTTCAGATTTGCATCCTAGCTAATACAAACTACAATGAAAGCTGAAGATGCAAACGCTTTGGTGGTGTTAACACAGTACACAAACAAGCATGACATCGATCACAAGTCAGCAAACTAAGTCCCCAGGGCCAAATCCAGCCTGCCTCCAGCTTTTATTGAACACAGGCAGGCACATCCACATTTAGGTATTGCCTACGGCTGCTTCTGAGCTACAACAGCAGAGTTGAGCAGTTGCAACAGACACCCTATGGCCCGCCAAACCTAAAATATTTACTCTCTAGCCCTTTACCCAAAAAGCTTGATGGCTCTGCTCTACTCTGTTCATAACATTTCATTTCCAGCAACTTCGTGTACCCAGCCACAAAACCAAGGGAATGCAAAGAACAGTTCTAAGCAGAGAGGAAAAACAGTCACCATGCACTCGGAGTGCTTCTTTACACTGGTAAGTCTCCAGGGCTACACAAGTAGGAGGAAACTAAGGAAGCAATTCAGAAGCAGAAGTGACATAAAGGAGGGAGGAAAATTTGACAGGCAGAAGAGAAAAGATCTTGAAGAATCACTAAGCTGAATGACTATTTATTCTGTACGACCACAAGAACAATGAAAATATGAGTGTCTACTACACACTAGACATTGACCTTAGTGTCCCCATTTTCTGAAAAGAGGAAACCAAGGCTCAGAGAGTCCAAATGCTGCCTTAGGGCACAGGTGAAAGAGCAGCAGAGCCTCGAGCCAGACTCAAGACCATCCATGCCTAAAATCAAGGCTAACCACATCCAGGTGGTCCCTGTGGTTACTGGTACATTCCAAGAACATACCAATGCCCATGTTCACTCATACAAACCTTAACTATCAAGAAAATGTTACATAATTAATTTAATTATTTTTGGCTGTGTTGGGTCTTCTTTGCTGCACGCAGGCTTTCTCTAGTTGCGGCAAGCAAGGGCTACTCTTCGTTGGGGAGCACGGGCTCTAGGCACGTGGGCTTCGGTAGTAGTGGCACGCGGGCTCAGTAGTTGTGGCACACGGGCTTAGTTGCTCCGCAGCGTGTGGGATCTTCCCGGACCAGGGCTCAAACCTGTGTCCCCTATATTGGCAGGCAGATTCTTAACCACTGCGCCACCAGGGAAATTCCCAAAATGTTACATTTTAGCATATCCAAAAAGAAACAAAAAGCATATAATACAATTTTAAGAGGGTCTTTCAAAAACGTGTGAAAGATAAAAATGCTGATATTGAAAGGCCCAGGTATCAATTGGTCCTTTACCCACAAACTTCATTTTACTCCAAAGGCTGCCACATAATCAGATATCACATCAACTTTTCTAAACAAACAGCAGTGCTAGTAAGTCGTTCTATAAGATAAATTCCTCTGAATGAGAGAGGCAGCTTCCTTCATGAAACCAACTATATTTTTAACCCGGTAATGATTACCAGGTTGTAACATGGTAGTACTCTCCCCTTACAGTTGGCCAAACTCCTGGGCAATGTTAACGTGTGGCTTCTTGGTAAGTGTCCCTGGCGATTGAACGTTTTAAGAAGCCCAGAAGCCTTTTGCACGGTTAGAGGCTGCCAAGTCTAATTTACATAGCCTGGTCTGTCCAATTATCAAGACAAGGCAACCACCTGAATTTAAAAACAGAGTCACTTTAAAAGACTTTTAAAAACAACTTTATTGTGGTATAATCTACAAACCATGAAATCTTCCCATTTTATGTGTAATTTCAATGATTTCTAGTAAATTGACTTAGTTGTGCAACACACAACCCAGTTTCAGAACATGTCCATCATCCCAATCACACCCTTGGTACCCATTAGCGGTCACTCCCCTTTCCTACCCCCAGCCCCAGGCAACCACTAATCCACTTTTTACCTCTATGGATTTGGCTTTTCTGGACATCGTGTATCAGTCGAATCATACAACGTGTTGTCTTTTGCTTCTTTCACTTAGCACAGTGTCTTTGAGGTTCATCCATCACCTCCCTTTTCATGTGAAACCTATCCAGTTCTTGGGGCTCGTATCTGGTGACTGCACACCACAGTTTAATGCTGGGTTGGGTATGAGGCTGGGAAGAGTTAGAGAAAGCATGTGGAAGGTTCTCCACAAATCACTGTACAATGGCTGCTGTATGATGTACCTGGGCCGGTGGTAGCAAACACATGAGCATGCATCCCTTATGTCAACGACACGCATAGTGTGCATGGCAGGCACCTCTGGGGGTGTCTGCCCTTCTCAAGCAAAGCCTCTGTTATTCCAGGAAGCAGAGACGGGCTTCGAGAGGTCTGCAATCCTCCTGAAAGCATATGCAAGCTTCTGTGCGCTTGCGCGTGTTTCCAAACCCAAAACCTCTACCTTGTGTCCAATTGCCTGGGGCCCATATGATCCCAGTGCTTCAGAGTCCCTGCACTCGACCCAGCCTCAGAGCACGTCTACCAAGTCTGTCAAATGCATGAAGGACACATGAATACTCACAAAAGAGAGATGAAGGAAAAACAAATATTAGAATTCAACCATATAAACATCAACAATTTAACAGTTCCAAAGACCACTGTAATAGTAAAAAAGACATTAGTAGAAAAACTGGTGAAATCCAAATAACGTCTGGAGTTTGGTTAATAGTAACGTATCAAGGTAGGCTTCTTAGTTCTGACAAATATACTATGCTAATATAAGATAGTAACAGTGAGGAAAACTATCCTATCTTTGCGACTTTTCTGTAATTCTAAAACATTCCAAAATAGAAGTGTATTCCAGCAAATCAACAACCACTGGATTGCATTTATCCCATGCCTAGATCTCTTAAGGCAAATATGGAAAAAAAAAAAAACACAACACTACAGAGAAAATAATTGCACATTAGCAGCATAATAATTACAGTACTTATATAATCATACAGATCAGGGATAATCTAAATGGTCGAAAACAGGGATATTTAATAAACGACAGCACAGCTGCTCAGTGGCAGCTTATGCCTCCAAGAAGAACGCCAGTGGGGAGAACACAGGGCAACAGGGGATAGAGACACAGAAGTGAGGATGCCTTTGCCGGCTGCAAGTAACAGAAACCCCAATTCAACTGGCTTTAAAAGATAAGGAGACTTTGCTATTTTACCTTTCACATATGAAAAGCTGCCGCAGGCAGGCAGCTCCAGAACCTTTTATTGTCCACCCACCCACCTTAACAAAGATGCAACCTTTCCAGTCCACCACACTCAGTTTCTCAGCAGCTCCCTGCTGGTTTTTACGGCAGCAACTTGGCTGCCCAGCTCCAGGCTGAGGTGGGGACAGGACATGAGTTGGCAGAAGCTCCTCCTACGGGAACAAGGAGCCTTCTGCTGGACCACGCCTGTCTCGGCCTCCCCTCACAGCTCGCTGGACAGCTCTGGGTCATGTGCTCCTGCCTCCACCAACTGCAGGCCTAGCTGCTCTATGACTGCCTTAGAGCCACCTGAGGCACTACTGGCATTTGGGACTGGATTAGTCTTTGTTGTGGTAGGGGCCATCCTGTGCTTTGCAGAATATCTGGCGGCGTTCCTGGACTCTACCCACTGGATGCAAGTAGCACCCCATACCCACCTCCAGTTGTGACAATCAAAAATGTCTCAGACATTGCAAAGTGCCCCCCTGGGGGTGGGGGGCAATCACCCCTAGTTGAGAACCACTGGCTTAGAGCCATCAAGACTTCACCAGGAGCTGCTGAGAGGGTAACATTCCCTGAGTCAAGAGAAGGGTGGCCACTCCAACAAAATAGGGGTTCTGACAGTTGGCAAGAAGGCACTGCTCTTGAGAACTCCAGAATATATAAGAAAGTGAAATACAGAAATACAAGGTTATCATTATGAATAAATAAAACCTGTTTCTAGAGGCATAATTACATGAAACAAACATTTATTGAGAACCTGCTGTGTGCTAGGTACTGTACAGAAAAAGCAGAATAAAATGTAAATAAGTGAGTTAAAGGAAAGGAGGCAGTTAAAATTAAAAAAAAAACAAAACTATGAATAACTAGATCTCTGCTTGATTCCTTTATTTTCCAATTTCCTTTTTAACATTTTAAAATAATTATAGATTCACAGAAAGTTGCAAAGAAATGTACAGGGAGGTTCCATGCACCCTTCACCCAGTTTCCCCCAAGGTCCTATCCTGCTTAAGTACAGTACAACCCCAAACCAGGTAACCAACACTGGAACAATCCACACAGCTTATTCAGAGTTCACGTGCTTCCGTGCGTGTGTGTGTAGTTCCATGCCATTTTATCACGTGTGTAGCTTCTAGATACAGAAACGGTCCACCACTACAAGCCTCCCTCATGCCACTCTTTTACAGCCATACCCACCCCTGTCCCCCATCCGTAATCCTTGGCAACCACTGATCCGTCCTCTATCTCTATAGTTTTCTTATTTCAGGAATGCTACATAAACGGAGCCCTACAAATTTCATTCTGTGCATTGTATTGGCTGGAATGGTACAGTGGAATGGGGTTTGAGCACCTCTCGGTTTCCTCTGAAGGGGAGCAGGTTAATGAAGGGTTTTCCCTGTGACACCAGTCCCAGGGGGTCTTTCTGTGTCTCCAGGTCTGTAGGGAGAGGTGGACAGCAGCTCTGAGCAGGTACATATGTGCACATGCACAACTCCTGTAACTGGCCTTTAAAAACCACGCAAGTTCATAAAGCACAGATGTGGGGAGGGGAGCCTCGTTTACCTAGGAGCACAAAAGAATGAGAGTCCCATACCCTAATTCTTCCAGGAACTAAAACGTTTTGTACCTTTGAACCTTAGCTTCTTAACTGTGTATTTTTTTCCAGTATTATTCAGATATAACTGACACATAACACTGTGTAAATTTAAGGTGCACAAACATGCTAATTTTGATACACTTATATATTACAATAATCTGATTACCACAGTAGGGTTAGCTGACACCTCCGTGACATCATATAATTACTGTTTCTTTTTTGTGGTAGAACATTTAAGATCCACTCTCTTAGCAATTTTCAAGTATACAATACAGTGCTATTAGCTATAATCATAATGCTGTACATTAGATCCCCAGAATTAACTGTGTATTTTTAATGAAAATTGTTCTAAAAGTGCTTATTTTCCTGTCTTCTTATTATAAAGTACAGTGGACCCTTGAACAACACAGGGGTTGGGGTGCCCACCCACCAGAAAGTCGAAAATCTGCATGTAACTTATAGTCAGCCCTCTGTACCCACAGTTCTTCCGTATCCACAGTTCTGTGCTGTAGTATTTACTACTGAAAAAAATCCAGTGGACCCATGCAGTTCAAACCCAAGTTGTTCAAGGGTCGACTGTAGTCGTTTTTTTTTTTTAAGATTTATTCATTATTTATTTATTTTATTTATTTTTGGCTGCGTCGGGTCTTCATTGTGGCACACGGGATCTTTGTTGAGGTGTGAGGGATCTTTCATTGCAGTGCACGGGCTTCTCTCTAGCTGTGGCGCATGGGTTTTCTCTCTCTAGCTGTGGCGCGCAGGCTCCAGGGCACACGGGCTCTAGTTGAGGCACGAGGGCTCTGTAGTTGTGGCGCGCAGGCTTAGTTGCCCCATGGCAGGTGGGATCGTAGTTCCCCGACCAGGGATCGAACCCACGTCCCCTGCATTATAAGGCGGATTCTTTACCACTGGACCACCAGGGAAATCCCTCAACTGTAGTCTTAATTGGCATGTTGTTTAAATAATCTAATCTAACTTTCCCTGCTTGTCTTATGACAATTCGATGCAGCAGCCATTCAGGGGGAGAAGTCTCTATTGAGGGTTCCTTGACTAAAGGGTCCCCCGCTGGGTTTTATCTTTCTGAGCCCCTTCTCTCTAGTTGCTTAAACTTCCCGCTGGGGTCTTCTTATCCTGTGTCCCCCACCCCAGCCCCCATCTACCCCACCCCCAGTGACTAACAGTTACCTTGAATAGACCCTGTATTCTCCTAAAATCAGAGGTCAGCAAACGTTTTCTGTAAAGAGCCAGACAGTAAATGTTTCCAGTTTTGCGGGCCACGTGGCCTCTGTCCAGAGACTCAACTTTGTCCTTATAGCGCA
Source organism: Physeter macrocephalus (assembly GCF_002837175.3). Taxonomy (NCBI): domain Eukaryota; kingdom Metazoa; phylum Chordata; class Mammalia; order Artiodactyla; family Physeteridae; genus Physeter; species Physeter macrocephalus. The sequence goes on along the minus strand of NC_041220.1, from coordinate 153,348,612 downwards.
AAAGCAGCCAAAGACAATAACTAATTGCACGACTGTGGCCGTGCTCCAATAAAACTTTATCTATGGACACTGAGACTTGAAATCCACATAACTTTCATGAAATACTACTCTTCTTTTGATTCTTTTTCAACCATTTAAAAATGAAAATCCCATTCTTATCTTGCAGGCTGTATAAAAACAGGGGGCCAGCGGGATTCAGCTTGTAGGCTGCTGTTTGCCAAGCCCTGTCCTAAGATCTCCCAGGGGCAGTCATCACATCTGGGAAACAGTTTACACTCAACAAGCATCAGTTCGTCAACTGACAACAAGTACTGTTTTCTCGTACATGTAAGAAAATCCAGCCACAAGGAAATTTGGGGACTTGCGCGGTGGCATGCCGCAGGTGCAGGTGCAGGAGCGGACCTGGACCCTCTGCATCTTCTGACTTCAGGGCTGACCATCTCCCCCCACCAGCCACCCCTGCTCCCCCGACAGCAGGCTGGTAACGGCTGCGCTGTTGGCCTATTATTTCATGTAGGTTCTTTTTGTTTCCCCAGCTGCATTTTCATCCCCTTGAGGAAAAGGCCTAGGCGATATTAATTATGTGTTACCCTCCATCGCACCTGGCACAGACTTAGCAGCTAGAGTAATAAAAATCCTACCATATATTCGTTTTGGGCTACCTGTTCCTAATTTTAGAAAAAAATGTGAAATATGTTATACTTCTCTCTTAAAGTAACAAACTAAAAGCTAAATTAAGTTGATCTCTTTTCTTTGATCCTCAATTGATTTTTCTTAAAGGGTGACAGCTGCTCCCGTGGGCAAAGTTCACACAGCTGCCCTCAGTTAGGATCACATGATGGTGTCCTCTGCATTAAACCAAGAAGCAAAAGCACAAAACCAGATCCCTATGACATATATGAACCTCAATAACATTAGGCTAGGTGAATGAAGCCTGACACAAAAGGCCATCTGTATACAGTTACAGAAATATGAAATATGGAATATAGAATTCCACCTATATGAAATGCCTGGAACAGGCAAATCCATAGAGACAGAAAGTAGATTGGGGGTTTGGCAATTGCCAAGGCTGGGGATGGAGCGGGGAGTGACTGCTTAATGACCACAGGGTTTCCTTCTGGGGTGATGGAAATGTTTTGGAACTGGACAGAGCGGTGGTTGCACAACACTGGTAATGTACCAAATGCCACTGAGTTGTTTACTTTGAAATGAGTTATTTTCTTATGTGACTTCTACCCCAATAAAAACAAGGTTTTTTAGAGAATGGTGGTAGATCTGTACATTCTGACGGTGGAAAGAGTGCCTAGACATATTGTTAAATGAAAATGGCAAGTCACAGACAAAAAAATTGATAGCAAGATCCCATTCATGTAAACTTCCAAAACAAATATCCGGGCTTCTGCACATATACTCAGGCAGAGGTGTAGAGAAGGGACGAGCAGGCCACACAGCAAGCTATTATAATGCTGGTTTCCCGGGGAAGGGGCAGTCAGGGATTTTCTTGTGTTCTGCATACTTCCACATTGTGTCATTCTAGTAAAGCAAGAACGAATACTTCAATGGGTTCCCGCATAACAGAAAAACACCCCAGGTCCCTGTGGGTCTGAACATTTTAAAGGGCATCCACCGTCAGGACCACGCACATCTGTGCATCAGAGCACAGAGCCAACAGAGACTGGAAAGGGGGGTCTGCAGGAGAGAAGCACAGCTGCTTGCAAAGAAAAACTCAATCAGGCAGCTCTTTGGTCACCAGGATGTCGAACAATTAATTTTTATTAAGTTTCTCGCTCTTTTGGCTGCATCAGTCAGTTGATTAATCACATGAAGTGCATTAAGCTTCATAAATGAGTACAACAGGCCTCAGAAGGGCCTACTGTCAGGACAGCATCACCCCCTCTTTACAATCTTTAATTTTCTCTTAGAGAAAGGCCAGTGTGTGCGAGGGGCATTTCCGGACAGATGGAGAAAGGAGGGGAGGGTGTGAACATGGGTGGCTGCAGCCAGACCCTCCCTGAACTGCTCTCTGAATGCCAGGCCCCCTCCTGGAGATTGGAGCCCAGCGAGCTGGCTGGGTGTGACCCTGGCCTTGTAGCTGACCTGCCAGGCAAGGTCTGCCAGTTGTGCCAGCAATGAGCCACAGGACGAGGGCACCTTCTCCTCCTTCAAAATTAGACAGATGACTGTCTTTGTCCAATTTGCAGAGAAAAATTAATAAATGCACCAAGTCTCGCAATGTTAAGATTGCCATCTCCACTTCTGTTAAACATCAGCACCTCCTATATCTCACTTTTCCACTAGCCCTGGCACAAAACTGTGACTCTTGGCTACACACTGTAATCTCCAGGGGAGCTTAAAACTCGGGGCTACCTGGCCCATGTGGGGAAGCACCAGCACTCCTGAACTTCCCGGCCGGTCCCACTGTGCCAAGCCCAGTGGGGAAGCCCGCTCCTAGGTCTCAAGGAGCCAAAACAAGCATCAGACGAGTGAAGACAGACAACAGCTGATCACAGCAAGCCTGAAACCTCGTATTTTTCACCGAGTACACGAGGTCGTGTTTATATCTTGACACTGTAAACCTATGAATGGTCATTTTTCTCTGAGTACAACGGTTGGGAGTTGGCATCATGGAATTAAAGACATAGCTATTTCTTAGATTCTGCAAGGACACCTGGACAGGGAGGGCGCTTCAGGGTGGCTTCCAAAACGCGGTGCAGCCCCACCAGGGAACAGTATTTGGCAACGAAAGGGAATGGAGCACTGATCCACACTGCGACTCGGACAAATCTCGAAAACATGATGCTGAGTGAGATAAGCCAGACACAGAAGGCCACAGATTGCACGACTCCATGTACATGAAATGTCTAGAACAGACAAATCTATAGAGACAGAGAACAGATTCACGGTTGCCAGGAGCTGAGGGAGATGGGAGTTACTGCTAAAGGGTACAGGGTTTCTTTTTGAGGCAATGAAAATGTTCTGGAATTAGATAGTGGTGATGGTTGCACAACCTTATGAATGTATGAAAAACCACTAAATAGGGCACTTTAAAATGGCACATTTTATGGTATGTGAAGCATATCTCAATTTTTAAAAACCGGGGTACGGGGCTTCCCTGGTGGCGCAGTGGTTGCGCGTCCGCCTGCCGATGCAGGGGACACGGGTTCGTGCCCCGGTCCGGGAAGATCCCACATGCCGCGGAGCGGCTGGGCCCGTGAGCCATGGCCGCTGAGCCTGCACGTCCGGAGCCTGTGCTCCGCAACGGGAGAGGCCACAACAGTGAGAGGCCCGCGTACCGCAAAAAAGAAAAGAAAAAAACGGGGTAATTTTCAGGACAAACCCAGTTGACCCGTACACTAGAGGGCTGCCCCACACTGGAGACAGGCACCTTTGCACAGGACAGAGCTCACCTCCTGCAGTGGTTCTCTGGTGTCCTGCCCAAGCTCCAGGCGGCCTCGAAATGTCACACTCACCGGGGCAGTGCCCGATCTCCTGACGGCACTGAGGCTGGCACACAGGAGCCGCTCAGGAGACCTCTGCCTGGCTCGATGTCCCACCCACTGAACTGCGGGGCTTGCCCCCCAGGGGTTGGCCCAGCCAGCTCCCTTCTTCTTTCCCTCTCCCACCCTGAACCCCTTGAGCTTTAAGGAAATAAAAAGAGGGCCCTCCAGATGGAAAATGTTGAGGATTCCACAGCTCCACAAGCAACTTTTCAGGATGCCCTTGCCCTGTCTTTCTAGAGCTTCCGAGCAAAGGCAGAGGCCATCCTCTCACCGGTGGCTCCTTTGTCCACAGAGGGATGGGGATGTCTCTTGGGGGCATCCCAGGCAACCTGATCCCCGTCTCTCTCTCTCTCTCTCTCACACACACACACACACACACACACGCACGCACGCACGCACGCACGCACACACACACACACGCAGAAGGCCAGGCCAGCTCTCTCTGGGTTACTGCAGAACACTTAAGTGTTAACAGATTCATTTTCTTTTTTCGGCTGTGTTGGGTCTTCGTTGCTGTGCGCGGGCTTTCTCTAGTTGTGGCTAGCAGGGATTACTCTTCGCTGTGGTGCAGAGGCTTCTCGTGGTGGTGGCTTCTCTTGTTGTGGAGTATGGGCTCTAGGCATGCGGGCTTCAGTAGTTGTACCACGTGGGCTCAGTAGTTGTGGCTTGCAGGCCCTAGAGTGCAGGCTCATTAGTTGTGGTGCACGGGCTTAGCTGCTCCACTGCATGTGGGATCTTCCCAGACCAGGGCTCGAACCCGTGTCCCCTGCATTGGTAGGCGGATTCTTAACCACTGTGCCACCAAGGAAGTCCTGAGATTCATTTTCTTCTGTTCCACTGCATATACACTTGTATACACTTGACATTCGGTAACTACCCGTTGATTGAGAATATTCTACAAATTGAAGAATACATTCATACTACTTTCCCAAAGTTTCATGTACTGCTATTACCATTTGCATGGTTAGTAAATTCAGGGTTTTTCACATAAATATGTTTAACATCCGTTCTTCATGGAAACACAGACAGCAGGTCTCTGTGGTCTTACCCCCTGTTATGGAACATCTTAGCAACCAACAATCTGCTTGAAACAAATTCAGCTCCTAAACGTGAATCATTGCAACCAGGTAGATAGAAGGAGTTCAGCGGGTCTCCATCAGGCCATCTGGCCCCCAGAGGACACTTGGCAATGTCTGAAGACACTTTTGGTTGTCATGACTTGGAGGGGTGTGCTACTGGCAGGCACTAGGTAGAGACCAGGGATGCTGCGAAATATGCTACACTACACAGGACAGGGTGACAATAAAGAATTACCCACCCCCAAATATTAATAGTACCAGTGCAGAGAAACCCTGCTCTAAAGTAACACCTGCCCAGTTTGGATACCTCTTAGGACACTGCCTGTCAGCAATACAGTAAGTTGAATGACTCCACATGTTTCTCTATGTAACCGACTCACTGAACTTACACCATCAACAACAACGGTGGCAAAAACAGTGAAGGCTTATGAGTGGGGTTAATAGGAGGCCTCAGCTTGGCCCCTGGTGAGTCCCAGCTACTCCTAAGGTGTCGGAAAGATTCCTTTGACACCCCACCACCACCGCTCCTGATTTTACCTGCCTTAATTCAAGCATCAGCTAAGTCCTGTGTACTACTTGTCTCCTTCACAATTTCTCTGATATAATCCCTGACTTTCCTAGTCCTAGTGCCCCAGATATCTCTAACTCAGGTCCGTCAGCATCCATCGAAACCTCCGACAATTTCCAAGTGGCCTCTTCTCTCAGAATTCCGCCCTGTCCATCACTCATATTTGGCTAGCTCAACCAATAAGACTTGGTGCCTAACGTGAGTGAAACTGCAAGCTCAATCCACAAGGTGCAGGCCTCCTAGGAGTGTGTGAGGAGGCAGCAAGAGAACGGATATAAAACGCCCGGCGCAGTCCCCCTGAGCGCCCGACAAACACCAGCTAGTGTGGCTGTTATCAACTGCCACCAAGCTGACCACATGCTTCCACTGTCTCTGGGAAAACAACACATGGGGCGTATCGGTTTCCTACCGCTGCTGTAACAAACTGCCGCAAACCAGGTGGCTTAAAACAACACACATTTACTACCTCACAGTTCTGGAGGCCAGAAGTCAAAAATCAGTTTCATTCTGCCAAAATCAAGGTGTCAGCAGGGCCGTGTTCCATCTGCAAGCTCTGGAAAAATACACCTCCTTGGCTCTTCCAGCTTCCAGAAGCTGCCTGCATTCCTCGGCTCATGGCCACATGACTCCGACATCTGCTTCTGCTGTCACATCTTCTTCTCTGACTCTGACCCTCCTGCTGCCCTCTTGTAAGGATTCTTCTGATGACACTGAGCCCACCCAGATAATCCAGGATGATCACCTCATTTTAAGATTCTTAACTTAATCCCACCTACAAATGCCATTTGTGTTGGAAGGTAACTTATTAATAGGTTTAGGAGACTAGGACATGGGCATCTTTGGAGGGCGATTATTCTATCGGGGCGGGGGGGAGGTGTCTGTTAAATATCAAACAACAGTGAATATAAGATAAAAGTAACCAGTGGGTATAACACAGTACAAGGGGCACACGGTTACCTAGCCAAGGGAAGGTCAGGTTAGGTAGTGGATTTGGGCTCAACTCCGGCGTCAGACAGACGCCTCCTCGTTGGCTCTGGGAAGCAAGGTTACTAAGTCAACCCCCTTGGCCTCAGCTCCATCACCTGTCCACCTACAACTCATGCGGCCCTCGTGGGCTTTCAGTGAGAGCACCCACCAAGTGCCTAGAGTGCCTGGCACACGATAAGCACTCCACGTGTGTCCTAATACCCAGGGGATCCCAGCGGGGAGAACAGGAGGCAGGAACAGCACGGTGAGGCCTCAGGGAAGAGGACACGGGCACGTGTGAGCCCCATGGAGGCAGGGACCTGTCTGCTGGTGCTCGGCACTGGAGTCCTGAACCCGGAGGGGTGCCTGAGATGGAGAGGCTGTGCAACAGTTACTGAATGAATAAATGGGTGATCGAATGAACAAATGAACAGAGGCAGTACGCTTAAAACAGAGTAGGGACTGGGCAGTGGGGTGGCGTACGTGACAGAGCACCGCATCAGGCTCAGAAGACTCAGCTCAAGTCCCTGTCCTTCCCACAGCCGGTGGGACGCACGCCTTGGCTACAGCCCTCATATACAAGATGAGGAGTTTGAAGGAAGCGGCCCTGGCTCTTCCAAGAACAAAGCTGGAGGATTCAAGCCACGCGTGGTCTTGCCCGAGCCTGACCTGCCTTACACGAAGACTCGGGGTCAGTCAAACTGAACGGTTCACTCTCTTATTCCAAACGCACCCAGCACTTCCTCTTCCGCAGCACTTTCCTCACATTCCCCTTCTCATCCCCAGCACTGAGAAAGCACGAGAAACGCTCAACCTAGGAGATGATGGACAAGGATAAAGAACCCCCCGGCTCTAGTGAGCCCTCCTCCTTTTCTCCGAAGCCATCACCACCTGATAATGGCGCCTGGTGACCATCACTGTCTCCATTTTATGTGTCTCCCATCTCCCAGACAAACTTGGTCTCCATCCACCATCCCAGCACACAGGAGGCCAAGAATCTATAACTATTACTTCATTTTACTGGATTTGAATGGGAATAACTGAACTCAGGAAAATTTAGCTCTGCTTTTATTCCATCAGATTAATTTTACTGAATTTACTGGAAAGGCAGCCAATTAGCAAAAGGACCCAGGCTAGAAGCAGCTCACCGGGCTCACCCGGTGACCTTTAACATGTCACTTGACCCAAGGGTTTATGCACTAGAACCTACCAGAGGTGAAACATAGCTTCCACTTCCAAAATCAGAGCGAAAGGGAAGAAAAGGAAACTTAGAGTTTTCCAAACATCCGGGAGCTATTTTTGGAAATGAATGACTTTTCCATTCACTCCTCTTAAAAAAAAAGAAAAGAAAAGAAAAGAAAGAAAGAAAGCTATTAGACAGAGAACAAACCAAGAAGTGGTTGTTGATCAACTAAATGGAAGAAGATTCTTAAAGAAGCCCACTCCTTATAGCCTGAAAAGCAAGACACTCCCCCATGTATACAGAGACTACCTATAATCTTAAAGAATGAAAAATGGAAAAATCATTATTTGCTTATCAGAAAGTTTATATAATCCCAAAATAGACTCTGCGGGGTAAATATAGTAAACCTCCTATTAATTAACACTGAATAAAGGTTCCAAGAAGGTAGCAATGATGCCATCTGGCCCTGTTATGTGGGGCTCCAACCTGGTAAATTCCGGAACCATGGATTGTTTTCTCCTTAAAGCAACAGCCTGTTCAAAAGACTTTTAATATATCACAGAATTTCTCCATGTGGCACAGGTCAAACCCCATCTCATGAACAAATGGATCCCTAAAAGCTTTTGTCATGATATAATCTGGACCTTCCACCATCATCCTGATCATTTATACTCTGCTTTGATCTCAAATGTGACATGGTCCACCACTCAAACTGCTCGAGGTTGGCATTTCCAGTAATGTACAATCCCAACTGAGCTATCGGAAACAGAACATTAAGTTTCAACAGATCAGTCCACCTATAGGTTAATATCAATACAACCCTGCAAGAAGCAGACATATACATGTCAAAGGCACTGAATTTTTCCAAAAGAGGCAAAAAAGTTCTTCCCATATTATCCACCTAAATGGTAAATACCTTTTTATAAAGTGGCCATTGAACTGAGTTGATGTATGTGGAACACATATGTGTCACTAATGTAAACCACACACAACTCACCCACAGAAACTACCAGTCACAAAAATGGTGAATTAACTTTATTTTTAATCTTATTTATTTACTTGGCCGCGCCATGCAGCATGTGGGATTCTTAGTTCCCCGACCAGGGATCAAACCCGTGCCCCCTACATTGGGAGCGAGGAGTCTTAACCACTGGACCGCCAGGGAAGTCCCAACTTTATATTTTTTAACGAAGTTTTTGGGTATGATTCCCAGAAAACTAACTACAAAAATTATATGCACAGTACTGATCTGCAGAGATAGTGAATTTAAACCTAAGGTGGGTTCATACTCCAACTAAAGAAATTGTTTTGAAAATATTGAGGTTTTTTTACACATCTGTAGCCACATCTGTAAAGATGTCTCCTTAACGTTTGCAACCTCTTTGTTCTAACTTGAAAAAGAAAGTACAGCTACAATAATTCACCAACACACCCTGAGCTGGCAAGATCCAATGTTGTTAAATACAACACTGAATGGAATTACTATAAAACTCTAGAAGAGTTTATTTACAAACCTTGGCCCTCAGTGACCTTGCTTACGGCAGCATATTTTATGCTATTAGGTTTAATAAATTATATAGGAAATGATGTTTTCAGTCGGCAACAATTTTCGCCCAGCCGACTACATTCATCTATTCCTCCAAAATTTCATTTTCTTTAAAAACCTATTTCTTTGCCTCTCCTGACAGTTCTCCATTTGGAAGCTGTTTGGGGAAAGTCCTCATTTTCTGAATACCGTTTTCCAGTCGTGCGAATCAAATGCAACTCAGAAAGGGTTTTAACTGTCAGATGCACATGGAGAAAATGCTGTGCTCTGACACACGGTTTTTTCCATATCATAAAAATCATAAAAATTAATTACAACTTTAAAGGATAACCGGTCACCTATAAAAATCGGCAGGGTTCTGTTGTGAAAGAAGAAGAATGACTATTACAGCATTTACACCCTTCCGTAGACTCCATTTAAATGTCTGTGGCTCGCTGAGCATTCCATACATATTTCGGGCAAGGTATTATGGGAGCTGAAGTGCAAGCTGTCCCCTGCTGAATTTTCGCCCACTATAGAAACAGTGTCTCATAAAAGTGTACACATTTTTACTTTACAAAAAAATGTAAAATGTCCACTTTTGTTCACTCCACCGACAATTTTAGCATTAGAAAAAGGGCTTTTTAAAAACCTGTAACATAAGTGATGTATAAAATGTCATTCAATAACACAGATTTCTGGAAAGAGGAACATAGGAAATGTGTATGAAATACATGGAAAGGAAGATTCTACAAGCTGTCTTCTGTGGGGTCTGCTCACCTATGGCCTGGGTTGTACCATTAAAATGGAAACTCTTACATTTATACTTTTCATCATGAATCCACACTCCAGTGTAACCACAACTGTTTTATATTACCCTCATAAAATGAGTCTTTGCCTTTTCTAAGCAAAACAGTATTTTTTAATTGGTTCATTTTCCAGTTGTTTGGATTTTTAGCAGACATATAGCATAAAAGGGCACCACATTCCAAGCAGTTCTACCAACTCCAGAACCATCCAAGGCTTGATCAGACAGCTGTAGCTCTAGCCTTTGGTTAAAATTATAATATGATCTCACCTGATTTTCAAAATAACTAAGCATCTTTTTAAGCCAATAAACTGTGCTATAATCTCTCTTAAGTTTCTGAGTCCAGAAGCTTGCCATGTTCAAAGAGAATGTTAGGGAACCATGATCCTTTTGCCTTTCTTTGTTTTTCCCTATTTGAACGCAGAGAAATCTTCAAACAATAATTTAGCAGCTTCCCTCCCCAAAGGTTTATTTTCAAACGCCAGTGCCATGCAGCGCTGCCTTTCCAGTGCAGGTAGGAGGAAGCAGGAGCCTGTCACCACGCTGGGCCTTTTCAAGTCTCAAAATCACTGGGAAGCTTGCAGTATTTCCTTTCTGGCACTCAGGCCCAGTGTGGAGAGAAGTTGCTCCAGATAGGACAAGATATCAGATAATCACTGTAATCCCTTGGTTTCAACAGAATTCCAACTCCACAAAAAAATGCCTCTCCCCAAAAGCAGCTGAACCACTGAAACCAACAGACAATCGAACAAAAAGTTAACGAAGAAGTCGTTACATGAACTTAATTAATCGTAATCTGGTGGTGCTTTTAGAAGCATCCGTTTTTCACTCCGTAGGATTTATTTACGTGAATATATAAGACAATTTAATGCTCTACTCGGATCTTGCACAAAAAGGAAACCTAAAATTCAACTCGTTTTCCCTTTATTCCAAAAGCATATGGGTCTAATCATAGCCCATTCTGACCGCAGTACACAGGCTTTTTCAATCAGAATTTTAACTCAATTTTTAAGGCGCTAAAGAGTAACCATCACAAGTTTGATGGTTACTCCAAAGAATCGGGAATCCCTGAAGTGTCCCATCTGGCACAGTCTTCGAATGGAAACTAGGCTCAGCCCGCCAGACAAGGAACCCACACCACGAGGCTGGGGCGCACGTTTGTGCGTTTGGCTGGGGCTCCAAGATGACAGCTCATCTGGCCACCGCGAGGTCGGGGGCGCCTGTAGGGCCCCAGCCGGGTGGCGGTGGGCCGCGGAGGCCCGACAGCGATGGGCGAGACCGCGTAAGAAAAAGGAAGAGAGGGCCATCCGTCAGCCCCAGGAGAGGAAATTCCAGGCGCCCAGCTCCCAGGCGTCGGTCAGCGGGTGACGTGAGGGAACCAAGTCAGAGAGTGTCCGCCCCGCGGTGGAGGCCAGGGATTCCGCACTCCTTGGGCTCGAGGCCGGGAGAGGGGGCGCCTCGATCCTCGGCCAGGGGTCCGGGGATGGGGGCGCCCGGATCCTCGCCGGGCGCGGAGAACTCACGATCTTCGCCCACACCCGGAGGCCTCCCGGGTCCTCGATCCTCTCCCTGGGCCCAAGGTATGGGGCGCCCTAATCTTGGCCGGGGCCCGCGCCCCCCTTACCGGTCGCGAGGGTCGATCCACGACGTCTGGCGCGTGTTGTGGTCGATGTAGAAGACGCGGCCGTCGTAGTCGCGCGCCTCCTCCCAGCCGGCGGGCAGCGGCAGCTCGGCGCTCTCCCGGGCCCGCGGGGGTGGCGGCGCGGAGGGCGCGGGGGGCGCGGGAGCCGCGGCGGGGGGCGCGGGCGGCGGCGGCTCCCGCGGGGTCTGCGCGGGCTGAGGCGGTTCCCGCGGGGCCTCGCGCGGCTGTCCCCGCCGCCGCCGCCGGCCGCCGCTCAGCCACGGCATGACGGCGCGGGCCCCGCCGCCGCCCGGCCGCCCCACGCGCGCCGCCTCCTCCGCCAGCACTAAGGCCCGGCGTCCGGGGCGCGGGGGCGGCCGCGGGGAGCCGCCCGCCGCGCCCGGTGCATCCTCCGCCCGGTGCCCGCGCACCGGCGCCCGCCTGCCGCCCGCCGCCCGCCCGGCCCTGCGCGCCGCCGCCCGCGCCTCCTGGGTCACTCGAGTCGCCGCCGCTCGTGGAGTCACAGCCCCAGAGCTACCGCTGCCGCTGCCGGCAGCCCCTCAGTTCCCGCGGCACGCCCGGCCATCTTCGTTACTCGGCGCGGTCCGGTGGGGGCGGGGGCTACGCAGGCCCCGCCCCGCATGTGGCCCCGCCCCTCCCCATCCCTTTCTCCCTCGGCGGCTCGTCCCCCTCTTGCTTCAAGCCCTTCAATCTCCCTTGGCTGCTCCGCCTCCACTCTCTCCTGGGGGCTGCTCGGCTCTTGGCTCCTGTGCCCCCCAGCCCCCATCCCCGCCCGCTGCTTCTACTCCTCCTCCCCAGCCGGCAGCTCCTACCCCCGCAACCCCGCTCAGTGTTCTTCCGTCTTCCCCTCCTGCTCCGCGCGCTCCTCCCTCTTCTCTCCCGCTCCACCACCTCCTTGGGCCTCGCCGGGAAACCGCACGGGAGCCAGGATGGGCGCCGCCGCGTCCGTCCGCCCCCGGGCCACCGCGGAGAGGAAGGAGGGCCGGGAGGACGGCGCCCCACCCGGGCTGCAGGCGCGGCCTGCCGGGGGCTGACTCTTGGGGCCCAAACAATTCCCGGGGGAGAGGGCGGTGACCTCACTGCACCCGTTCTCCTTGAATGTCTGGTGTCCTCCTCTCTACCCATTTGGTGGGGGAGGGGAGCTGCGCTCTGGGTCTCCCGAATATCCAGGATGGTCCCGCGAGGGTGGGTAAGTCCCTGGAAGGGAGGCCGAGGGAGCTCCGTAGCTGGAGGAGGAACCCGAGGCCGGTCCTCTTGGGTGGGACCTGGAGGACACACCTGGAAGTGGGGAGCTGGGCAGGTGGGCACTTCTCATCCCTGCCAGGAGAGCCCCACCAGGGCTGATCCGAAGTCCCCACTCTGGGCCAGGCCCCCTGATCTGCCCTGAGCTCTTGCATCTTCCAGTCTGGAGGATCCAATAGTGTGAGTGGAGACCCAAGTAGGCCACTGCTTGGGCGGAAGCCAGGTCAGCTCCTAAAACATGAAATCTCTATGGTAATTGGTAGTTATGTTCCACTCACATCTCATAGCTGGAGAAACTGAAGTCCAAAGATGGGACTCTCTCTTCCTCCAAATCCCCCAGCTACTACTTAGTGCTCCAGATCCCTGGCCACAAGACTTAATGCCAGGAAATGCAGGAAAGTATCAGGGAGGTTTTAAAACACTGTTACAGTGATACAAAAAGATCTGATAAAAACCCTAACAGCAATCCATATCTAGCTACATAGGAGAAGAGACTAGAGGAAAACCTCCCCAAATGCTCACAGCAGTTTGCATTCCTTCAGTGGGATGATTTTTTTGAAATTATCATATTTACTGTCTAAATTGTTTGTAAAAGGGTTATATTACTTTTATAAGGGGAAAAGTTGTTTTAAAAAAGAATGTGAAGGCATGGAGACTGTAATTGGGACATATCCGAGGGAGGCCTTTCCTCCTCTTCTCCCACCACAACACAGAAACTTCCTTGCTCCCCAAGAATCTGCTCCCACCCGAACATCACATGCCGGAAATTCCACCACTGGAGTCCTTTTAGTTACACATGCACAGTTATTAAATGTCCAAGGGAAAGGGATGGAGCGTGTCAAAAAGCAAATACTTTGTGATCTTGCATGTTCCAGAGAATGCCCAAGTGCTGAGTGTCCCTACCCTGACATTGTCCCTTCTGATCGGCATGCTTTATTACCAAGGAGGCTGCCACTGCCTTGTGCCTCTCTCCCTGCCCACGCTGCAGTCACCTTACGATCCGACATGGCTGGGCTGAACCTGCAATCCCACCCTCCCTGCCAGGCATCGTGTCATTTCAGAATTTCACAATCTGGGCGCTATCACTAAAAATTATCCTGAATGGGGTTGGAGTGCATTGGAGTGACGCCAACCTCAACAGAGAGAGAGAACACCCACACACATCAAAGGACTCACAGAAGGAAAGGCAAGATGAAAAAGTATCAGATAAAGAATAAGGGGTTGGGGAAGCTACACCCCATGAGGAGCTAAGAGGCAAGTGTTGATGGGCCTTTCCCTGAGGATGAGATCTTCTGGACTCCTCAGACTGGCCGCAGACCTACCATATGCAGGCACTGTGCTGGGTGTTGGGTTGCTGCAGAGAACGGGAAAGAGTCTGTGCACCCCCAGCCTCCAAGTCGGGGACTAAACCAAGAATAGGCATTTAGGACTGTGGCTTGTCTACAAACCAAGCCGGGGGTGCCAGTTCAGACTGGGAACTCAGGGGAGGCCTTGTGAGACCGAAAGGAAGATGGCTTGGATGAGGAAGCTGAGGCTCCGGTCCTTAGATTCTCGAGTCCTGAGCCCTTGCCCCTTGGCACATGTAGCCGCAGTCACCAAATACTTGCTGATTTACTAGCAGATACGGCGCCTCACCCAGATCTCCCTGGGTGGGGCACACACCCTTCTCAGAGGATTACCCTTGGCTGACAGATGTCTGAGAGGTGATGCTCCCCCCCCCACCGGCCCCTGCCCCGGGACTGCTTCTGCAGTATGACAGACCAGGCCCCTTGCCTTGGTGGGACAAAGTGTAGTGCACCTCACCCTCCAAAGCCCCCCATGGGCTACCATGGCTTTGCTAGCTCCTTTCCTCTCTAGCCTGCCTCCCCTACCCCCATCCATCATTTGCATGAGAACTACCCCTCCTTGAGCACTGCTTCTAGGGAGCCTGACCCCAGGGAGTCTGCTGTGCTTATTCTTCCAAGCACTTAGCAAATATAAACCATTTGACCATCGTGTCAACGTCTACACTTAGTCCTAATTTCATTTGCACATTAACAGAGGACAATTGGAAAGAAACGTCACACGGCGTGCCAGTGGAGACAGATGGAAGCCCCTCACCGAAAAGGATTTATCCACAGGCCCATCCACAGCCCCTGGACCTCTCTGAGTCAGAGAAGCGAAGCAGGCTGGCTGCATTTGTCTTCCTAAAATGAGCCAGCAAAAGGAAGGGACCAGAACTTGGGATGACCGAGGCCTCCATCTTCCCTTGTAATGTTTGCCCCAGGCAGAAATTGATGGTCCCTAAAGACCTGTGCGGGGCATTGGAATGGTAGAGAAGTTGGTAGGGGGGGTGAGGGCAATCTTGCCTCCCCAGCTTTGCCATATATTGAGAAGTCTTGTGTGCGTGTATTAATTGTTAGGGAGAATAAGGCCTGTCTTTCTCACAGTCAAGTGGGGCTTTCCATGTTGGACTGAAAAACACAAGCATACACAAAACACTGCAGGGAGAGGAGGCTTTCCTCTGAGCCGAAGGCACAATTATGCATTCTTTATTGGCTCCATATTCATACCACAGCCTTGCCAACAACGAAAGTACAAACATTGTAGCGACCTCTCCTCCCACCAAGATTTCTGATGGGAAAATCAGCTCAGGAAAAATCCACTTAGGCCCTTGGTACTGGAGATGCAAATATTGATACTTGTTCTCCTTGCAGACCCTTTGGGGAATGCCCTTGCCCAAACTGTTAAAATGCCCTCAGGTGGAGCTTGCAGAATATTTTCTTTAAAATGCTTCTTAAGGATTAAATCCAACACACTCCTTGCATGCCAGGCAAGCATGCCCAGAGTTTGAAGATTTGTACTCAGATTCCGCCTTCTCTTCCCAAAGGATAACCTTGAGTTATCAAGAAAGGTACAAAATTGCCTCTATCCACATTCAATACTTGGGAAGCTTCTGGAAAAGGGAGCACCGGGAGGGCTGCAATCATCATGTCGAAAATGAGAGAAATAAATACTGCTGGAGAAGTCTTGCCTGCTTGTATAAACAATCGCGTGTTCCAGGAAGTGACACAGTGGGTAATTCTACACAATGTGCTAAGAGGAAAACGGAAATGGGCCAGAGTGGGTCTGAAGAAGAAATGCCTCATTGTTTGGCATTCTTTAAATGCTGGAATAGTTACTCAATTATGGGCGCTTCCCATATATTTAAATAATGCAAATCCCCGAGCTGTAGAGAAGATCAGATGGAGTTCTGGCTAATTCCTGTCTTGCCGGTTTAGGGTCTGCAGAGGCACAGAGCAATGCCGAGATCCCTAACCCGAGACCTCTCCCCAGGCTCAGGAACTAAAAGCAGGTGGGTGGGGCTATTCCCCGAGGTTTTTTTTCCTGACTTTAAGTCTTCAACTTTAGACACTTTTTTGACTTGTGATCGGAAACGCCCTTGTTTGGATTTTGAGTGTGGACGGGGAGCCTGGGAGCACTTTTCTCAAATGGGACTCCCTTGACTTGGGTAGATTTGTGCAGTTTTGAGATGAGGTTTTTCTCATGTCCTGATCTTCCATTCCAAAGAGATGCAGAGTATTCTGAAAGAGTCAGCTGTGTGAATAAACCAGGCCGTCTGTTTGGTCATTTTAGTGCTTTATTCTGCTGTGTGCTGGCTTCTCCGCACACAGCAATGCCCTTGGCGTTGGTTCATGGCTGTCATGTTGTAGGCGGACTCGACATTTGTACCTGGGTTATTAAACTTCAGTTTTAAGAAAAAAAAAAAGTAAGACCAATTTCTCTCCCAAACTTAGAATACTTGCTGTCACCCACTTGCTTCCTCTCCAGGTCTCCCCTCCCAAAGCTATATTTTTACTTATCCTTCCCAACCCTTGGGGTGTGTTGCACAAAATGGTAACGAGCCAAATGGAAATGTATTCCAGGCAAACCATAATTTTCAGAAGACACAGCTGCCATGAGCCGGCATACTACATGATGCTTCCTCCTGGCTGGGTTCTCTCCTGTTTAGGATTATGACTCTGGTCCCCTGTGGATTTGGAAAAACAGATTCTTCAACTGCAGACCTCTGCTTTATGAGCCAAGCAGACCAGCTTGGAAGTCTCAGGCTTACAGAAACAAGAAGGCGGATTTATCCGACACAGAAATGAGCAGTTTCTGGGTTATTAACTTTTTTTTTTTTTCATTTGATGACACCAGCATTATAAATTAGTCTCTTTTGTAGTATGAATGGAACAGTTTTGGAACACAGGTAACATCATTAGATCCTGAAACAACAGCCCCGAGATGTTTGTTATATATCAGTGCTTTTCAACCGGGTCAATTGTGGCCCCCAGGGGACATTTGGCAACATCTGGAGATGTTTGCTACGGGCATCCAGTGAGTAGAAGCCAGGGTGGCCGCACAACATCCTACAGGGCCCAGGACAACAGCACAACAGAGAATTATCCAGCCCAAATGTCAGTGCTGATGTAGAGAAGCCCTGTAATACACGTGTAATTGATGGTAACATTTGTTCTACCTAGGCTTTTAGTGGGGGAATCAAGGCCCAGACAATGTAAGTAACTAGGCCAATGTGATCTGGCACTGCTAAAAAGCATCAGCCCTGAGATCAAAGTTCAGCTATCCCGTCTGACCTCTGTATTAGTCAGGGTTCTCCAGAGAAAGAACCAATAGGATACATATATCGAGATTCATTGTAAGGAATTTGCTCATGTGATTATGGAGGTTGAGTAAGGAAAAGTTGAGTTAGCAAACTGGAAACCCAGGAGAGCCAATGATATGGTTTCAGTCCAAGGCCAGCAGGCTGGAGACCCCAGAAGAGCTGATGTTTCACTTCAGGTCCAAAGGCAGGAAAAAGCGGATGACCCAGCGCAATCAGTCAGGCAGGAGGAGTTCCCCCTTACTTACTGACTCACAGGAGAGTCAATCTTTTTGTTTTACTCCGGCGTTTGATGGATTGGATGAGACCCACCCACATCTGCTTTCCTCAGTCTACTGATTCAAGTGTTCCTCTCATCCAGAAGCACCCACACCAACACACCCAGAATGTTTGACCAAATATCTGGGCACCCTGTGGTCCAGTCAGGTGGACACGTAAATTCCCCATTACACCTCCTGACTTGATAACCAGTTGCTCTGTGTTTCTACAACTCTTTATGTCCACAGAGTGATTCACGGACCGGCAGCATCGCATCGCGGGGGAACTCATCCAAATGGCCAGCCCGGACCCATTGGTTTGTGAAGCGCTATGTTACACACATGGAAGGGGGTGGCGCGGGGGTGCGGGCATCTAAAAAAACCGATTTTACTACATTGATTCAGAGAGCCATCTGGTTAGTGTTTCCGTTACTCAACTTCATAATCAATAGGGCTTTATTTATCATTTAAGAGGTGCCAAGCACTACTCAGCTCTGCACGAGAAGCATATCTAACAGTCTGGATTTGTTTGTCATTCAAATTTAGGCCATGTCCCCGCGAAGTTCAGCCTGGCTTACCTGGTACAGAAGTAGAAATGGGCAAAAAGCCAGCCCCGAGCCAACCATGCTGTCAGCAATGTTTGATTTTTGCCTGTTTCCTCTGCCTCTCCCCTGCCTGGTATCCCCACCCAGGACTGGCTACACAGTTTGCTGTCTACATTTTGCAGTGCCAAATGGAAAGGCGGGACCCTTTTCAGACTGCTTCCACAAAACACCCCAAACAGAGTGGCTTATAAAGAACAGACATTCATTTCTCACAGTTCTGGAGGCTGGGAAGTCCATGATCAGGGTGCCAGCATGATCTGGTGCGTCTTCATATGGTGGACGGGTTTAGGGAACTCTGTGAGGTCTCTTTGAAAAGAACATGGATCACATTCGTGAAGCTCCATCATCATGACATAAGCACCTCCCAAAGGCCCCGCCTCCAATACCATTACATGGGGGCTAGGACTTCAATACATGAACTTGGGGGGCACACCAACATTCAGACCACAGCAGACCCCTTGTTTAAAAAAATATTAATAATTTCAAGATGGTGATGGTAGACAATTAAAACAAGTACAAGCCCTTCGGAGCACAGGGCCCTGTCCATACCTTTGACTTCCAGTCATTGTGTCCTTTGAACATTCCAAAGGGACAGCAATTTTCAACGACAGCACAGAAGATCATTTTGGGGAAAGAGGCCCTGTCCCAGCAAATCAAACCACTTGTTTCCCAGGACTTCTCTGCCAACCCAGCTACCTCCCCAAGGTCAGCATGATACTGCTGGCAGGAAGAACGTCCCCTGCTCCTACGCCCTGGGCTCCCTGGTGTTGAGGGTTGAATATGTCCCCCCCAAAATATGTTCAAGTACCTATCCCTAGTACCTGTGAATGTGAACTTATTTGGAAATAGGGTCATTGCTGATATAATTAGGTAAATTACGATGAAGTCATACTGACGTAGGGTGGACCCTTAGCCCAAGATGACTGGTGTCCTTACAAGAAGAGAGAAGACAGACACACAGGAAGAAGGCCATGTTATGGAGGCAGACACTGAAGTGATATGTCTATAAGCCAACAAATGGCAGAGATTTGCAGCAACACCAGGAGCTGTGAGAAAGGCCTGGAACAGATCCTTCCCTAAAGCCTTTATGTATATATATATATTTTTAAATAAATTTATTTATTTATTTATTTTTGGCTGTGTTGAGTCTTCGTTGCTGCGCGCAGGCTTTCTCTAGTTGCGGCGAGCGGGGGCTACTCTTCGTCGTGGTGCGCGGGCTTCTCATTGCAGTGGCTTCTCTTGTTGTGGGGCATGGGCTCGAGGCGCACGTTCTTCAGTAGTTGTGGCGCATGGGCTCAGTAGTTGCGGCTCGCGGGCTCTAGAGCGCAGGCTCAGTAGTTGTGGCGCACAGGTTTAGTTGCTCCGCGGTATGTGGGATCTTCTGGACCAGGGCTCGAACCCGTGTCCCCTGCATTGGCAGGCGGATTCCTAACCACTGTACCACCAGGGAAGTCCCATTCTCTAAAGCCTTTAAAGGGAGCATGGCCCTGCTGACACCTTGATTTCAGAATTCTAGCCTCCAGAACCATGAGAGAATAAATTTCTATTGTTTTAAGCCACCCAGTCTGTGGTACTTTGCTTACCGCGGTCCTAGGAAACTAATACTCCTGGAAACTTGTCCCTAGGCTCTTGCTTTTGCTTCAGGGAAGACTGAAATCTATAGAAGTGTCCTGACCAGTGCCAAGAAATCCCAGGAAACAGAAGCCTTCCATGACCGGCTCCAGAAATCCCACCAAACCCAGGAGCCCCAGGTATGACACGCTTGACTCCGTAAACAGTAATAGCTGACATCCAACGTAGACCAGAAGTATCCAGTTTTACCATGTGCTGCACAAAGTTCCGATTTACCTTGGACCACTGGGTATCCATCCTGTAGATGAGGGTAATGTCTCTTTATGGAAACGTTTCAGCTAATCCCAAAGAAGCAGTGATGGAATCAGAATTAGAATGAAGACCCCTCCCCCATGGATTGACTGCATCCTGGCGCTGAGCTTCAATGGTTGCTAAGATCATAAAAAGATAGACGAATCAGACTTGATGTGCTTCCTCAGAAAAACACACCACCTGTGACGTAGTCTTGTCAAAAAGTCAAACCTGTATCGAGGGATCAAAGCCTGTAGATCTGGTTACCTGCTTCCAGGAAATATAGACATCAGAGGAACAGTTAACATCTCGGGAATGCTATCAGCAAAATCCCAGCTGATACCCAACAAATGACCTTGTTTCTTTCAGAAATAAACTCTAAGGGGGAGAAAAAAGAGAGATGGAAAGGGAGCCTGTAGATGAAAAGACTAAAGAGACATAGGAACTAGCAGCACGGTGTGGGCTGCATTTGAATCCTGATTCATACAACTGGAAAAAAACATCTGTGATATTTATGAGGCAACTGGAAATGTAAACACTCCCTGGTAGTTGATGATATTAAGGAATTATTTCTTAAAATTTAGGCTGGATAATGGTATTCCAGTTATTTTTTTTTAAATAGGGCATATATTTAGAAACACATTTGGAAATAATTATGGGAAATGTGATCTATATATAAGATTTGTTTAAAAATAACATGGGTGGGCTTCCCTGGTGGCGCAGTGGTTGGGAATCCGCCTGCTGATGCGGGGGACACGGGTTCGTGCCCCGGTCCGGGAAGATCCCACATGCCGCGGAGCGGCTGGGCCCGTGAGCCATGGCCGCTGAGCCTGCGCGTCTGGAACCTGTGCTCTGCAACGGGAGAGGCCACAACAGTGAGAGGCCCGCGTACTGCAAAAAAAAAAAATAATAACATGGGTGATGGAGAGTGAGAATGAGTAGATTTGAGACAAGGTCATCATAAATTGATAATTGTTGAAGCTGGTGATGGGTCACGGGGGTCATCATAAAACCTCTACAATTCATATATGCTTAAAAATGTCCATAATAAAAAATTTTGAAAATTCCATTGGAACGCCATAGAAACAGCTGAGTGGATAGAATCTGAATTTTGGGTGTTACGTATACTGGTTTTCTACAGCTGCTGTAGCAAATTGCCACAAACATGGTGACTTGAAAGTACAGAAATTCATTAGAAGTCCAAAATCAGTCTCATTATGATAAAATTAATGTGTTGGCACGGCTGCATTCCTTCTGGAGGATCTAGTGGAGATTCTGCATCCTTACCTTTCCCAGTATCTAGAGGCTGCCTGAATTCCTTGGCTCATGGCCTCTTCCAGCAATCATGTCCCCCTCCACCTCCGCTTACATCTTACCTCTCCTTCCCTGACTCTGACCCCCTGCTTCCCTCATATGAGGACCCTTTTGATTACATTGGGCTCACCTGGGTAATACAAAACAATCTTCCCATCTCAAGATCCTTAATTTAATCACATCTGCAAAGTTCCATTTGCCATGTAAAGTAACATATGTCGTGTAAGGAAACATAGCTTTTGGGGATTAGGACATGTCTGGACATCTTTTGGCGGGGGGATTATTCCGCCTACCAGGTATCTCAGCTCGACATTTACCAACCTTTTTTTGTTCAAAACAGAGACATCCTGTTATGATTTCTGCATACTTCAACAGGGGTGATTTTGCCCCCCGGGGACATCTGGCAGTATCTGGAGACATTTAAAAAATGTTTTACTTTATTGAAATACAGTTGATTTACAACGTTGTGTTAATTTCTGTTGTACAGCAAAGTGATTAGAATATATATATATACCTTCTTTTTCAGGCAATACCTGGAGACATTTTTGATTGTCAGGACAGGAGGTAAGGTCGGGGAGGGTGGGTGGGGGAGGAGGCGGTGCTACTGGAACCTATCTAGTGGGTAGAGACCATGTATTGTAGGCTGCTAAACCTCATACAAAGCAGAGGACGAGAGATCTACCAAGCCCCACATGTTACTAGTATCTGCAAAGAGCAAGAAATTAAGAAGTATTTGTTGAATGAATAAACAATTAGCTTGCTAATAAGATACATTACACCTTCTCATCAAAAAGACGACCTCAAATTCGGTGACCACAGCTGAGTCACCTAATTACATCCAAAAGTGAATATAATTCGGAATATCAAAAAAAGTATGTGTTCCTGCTGAAATCACAAGAAGACAGACACCAAAGACCTGATGTGCCTCTAGGGAAGAAAACACCACCAACCTATGAGACAATTTTGCCCTAAAATCCAAACCCGATCTGATCAAAGCCTCTGGAAAGATTCCATGGATTCCAAAGATCTTATTTGCAGATAAAAGGGTATTTACATATCTTAGGATTCCTCTAGTGCAAAGGTCTTTAGAGCTAGAGAGAAAAGTACATATTTTGAGAACCAAAGACCTGCAAAATCCAATCAAGGATAAAGCTGCCAGTCCTACAAATGTCCATGGGTTACATGGAAGACTCAGTAATGTGTACAGCTTAAAATTAAGGGTCAGGGTCTTGAGAGCACCTCCAGTGAAGTATAGCATCCTGGACATAACAATCATTTATAGACTTCAAGTGTCCCATTAGGGCCACTGACAAGAATCTAGCTAGGGGCCAGCCCAAATCGTGGGAATGTATGCAGGCTCAGTCATGGCATGGTAATTACTATCTGTAATGGAATGAAACTCTCAGCTCCAGGAGGATTTGGGAAAAGTACAGAAACTTTTAAGAGAATGAAAATATAGGATTCATATTTGGGGTAAAGAAGGAATCTCTGCGTATTTGGTATTTTATGCATTTGTAAAGTTTCAAAGAATTTCTGAGTTTTGGAAACCACTGTAAAATATATAATTGGGTAATTCATCTAAACGTGATTTTAGTTGAAAACTAATTTTATATAGTATTGGAATATTTTAAAAGAGCTTAAATTTTACTATAAGTTTAATTTACTAGATTTTAAGGATATTTGCATACCTGGGAATGTATTTGTTAATTGAGACAACTGAAGTGATTAAAAAGGGAACTGGGTGTAATGTGTTAAGGGTTTTAAATGTACTTTAAAATTCATGAAGGTGTTTAATTATCTGAGTTTGCAAGTGGGATCAAATATTTTCCAAAGTCCTCTTAAAATTGGTTGCTATTATTTGCTAGACTTAAAAATGAATTTTAAAAAAGAATAATCAATTTTCTAGGCTGAACTTAAAAGGTTAAGGAAAAGGTACAATGAGATATCACCTCACACCTGTCAGAATGGTTATCACCAAAAAGAATACAAATAGCAAATGCTGGGGAGGGTGTGCGGAAAAGGGAACCCTCTCACACTGTTGGTAGGAATGTAAATCGGTGCAGCCACTGCGGAAAACAGTATGGAGGTTTCTCAAAAAACTAAAAATAAAACTACCATATGACCCCGCAATTCTACTGCTAGGCATATATCCCAAAAAACCATAAACGCTAATTCTAAAGGATACATGTCCCCCAGTGCTATAGCAGCATTATTTACAATTGTCAAGATATGGAAGGGACTTCCCTGGTGGTCCAGTGGTAAAGAATTCACCTTCTGATGCAGGGGAAGTGGGTTCGATCCCTGGTGAGGGAACTAGGATAGCACATGCCACGGGGCAGCTAAGCGCATGTGCCACAACTACAGCGCCTCAACTAGAGAAGAGAAAACCCCCAGGCCACAACTAGAGAGAAGCCCGCACGGTGCAACGAAAGATCCCACATGCCGCAACTAAGATCCAGCGCAGCCAAAAAAAAAAGGTGTGGAAGCAACCTAAGTGTCCATCAACAGATGAATGAATAAAGAAGATGAGGTATATATACACAATGGAATACTACTCAGTCATAAAAAGGAACAAAATAATGCCATTTGCAGCAACATGGATGGACTGGGAAGTTAGTATGCTAAGTGAAAAAAGTCAGAGAAAGACAAATACTATATGATATCGCTTATATGTGGAATCTAAAAAATACAACAAACTAGTGACTATAACAAAAAAAAAGCAAACTCACAGATATAGAGAACAAACTACTAGTTGCCAAGGGGGTGGGAAGGTGGGAAGGGCAATATAAGGGTAGGGGATTAAGAGGTACAAACTATTATGTATACAATAAGCTACAAGGGGGAGTTCCCTGGTGGCCTAGTGGTTAGGATGCCGGGCTTTCACTGCCGTGGCCCAAGTTCAATCCCTGGTTGGGGAACTGAGATCCCACAAGCTGTGGGACGCCGCCAAGAAAAATAAATAAGCTACAAGGATATATTGCACAGTGTGGGGAATATAGCCAAAATTTTATAATAACTATAAATGGAGTATAACCTTTAAAAATTGTGACTCACTGCATTGCACACCTGTAACTTATATAATATTGTACAGCAACTACACTTTAATAAAAAATGTTAGAAAAAAAGTTAAGGAAAAAGTAGGCATTTGAACTTATAACTTAAATAAGTTGACTATCAGATTTGTAAACTGAGTAGATCTTTTTTTTGTGCACACACAAACACACACACACACACCCCATTTTTGAGGGCTATAATCACTTCTGAAAGGCTGTACAATGTCCAAATTGCTGTGCTTACATTAAAAAAAAAATCACAAGTCCATCTTTGCAACTCTGTGCCAATAATATGATCAAATACCAATATTGTTGACCAAATAAATTCCACCCAAACTCAGAAACCTTGCTCAGCCCTCCAGAGCCTGTATAGAGCTGATAAGGTCTGATATGATTCAAAATGTATTCCTCCTAAGATGCTTGTTTCCGTTTTTTTTTTTTTACATATTCTGAATCTAATTTTCTGCCTTTCTCATGTTCTCATCCATTTATGGATTTGCATGCGTGTGTGTGATTGGTTGTCATCTGAATAAATTATTTCATTCCTAACCAACTAATTTATGTTCCTTATAAAGGGCCAGCTTAACTCTATGCCAGTTTAACTAGGGAGTGTCGATGGAGGGTCCAAATAACCCTGTTTGCAGCCGGTACGTGCTTTGGAAGGTACTGAGCTCTGATTGATTGAATTCTACTGTGGTCTAATCGTGCCCCAGCACAGTGAGAGTCACACTCTGTGGTCCACAGAGCAGCACCATCTGGTCTCACTCGGACCTCCGCACGTTCACGTTTAGGAAGCACTGGTCTACACAAGAATTCAGGTAACAGTAATCACTGTTGCAGTGATATTGTGCTGTTTGAGTTTCATGCTCAGCAGACGGCATAGTTCCATTTATTTCTTTTAAATGACAAGATGACAAGTTGCAATTCAGTTAACTCTGTAAATTGTCTCTACAAATTATTAAATTACGTGTGTATATTGAGTTCTCACAAATGGCACTTGGGTGACTGGAACATGAACATGTCGCATTAATAGTTGGACAGAAGTCTCCCATGATATGGAAAGGGGTGGGGGGTATCTGCTATAATCCGTTGAGGCCCTAGCGCCCCGGAAGCTCCAGGAAGTGTGGTGAGCTCCAGCCAACTCAGCTACTATCACCCTAGATAAAGTTCTGGGTAGATTAATGAAGGTCACAAATGCATTTCTGTTCCTCACGTCAAGCAGGGAGTCCATTTCCCCTCTTCTTTAAAAAAAAATTTTTAGCTTATTTATCTTGCTTTATTATTACGACATCGTCACATACATGCAATATTTCCCCTCTTCTAGAAAGAGCACACCCATGGCTTTCTTTGACTGATATAATATGGTAGAAGTGAAGTTCTGGGACTTCCATCCCCAGGCTTAAGAGAACGGGTGCTTCCACTTTCTTGCTCTTAGGAGTCAGCCACCATGTAAGAAGTCTGATGACTTTGAGCCCGCCATGCTATCAGGCAGCCCAGGAGAACCATGTGGTAAGGAGCATTGAGGGGCCAGACTCTGGGAGGTAAGGCTTCTTACACCATCCATCCCAGACAGCTGCGCAGCCCCGTGCATGACTGTGGCCCATGCCACGTGCAGCCAAAGAATCCCCTCGCTGAGTCCTGCCTGACCCACAGAATCATGAGCAAACAATAAAATATTGTTGTTTAAACCATTAATCTTGAAGGTGATTTGTCACATAGCAATAAATATTTGTGACAAATGCATGGACCTGTCTAACAGCCGCTTACCTCCTATTCATCACAGAATAGGTCTGCCAACCTAAGAGGAGTTCCTCCCCCTAAAGCAGGGGAAGAAAGGTAATGAGGAAAGCAACGAAAACTGAGCTATAGAAGAAGAGCTAAGAAACAGAAAATGAGAAAATACCGAAGACATGTTGGCCTGCCCTGATGTAACTCTGTGTTCCCAGATGTGGCCAAGCAGTGCCAGGCCCCCCCCCATCACTCTTTCTTTCTTTCTAAAATTTGTGTTGAAGCATAACTTACTGACTGTATGTGCACAGATCGTAAGCGTAAACCTCCATGAATTTTTACAAACCAAACTCATGCATCTAACTGGCAGCCAGATCAGCATTTGAGATGCCCCCTCCTGGCCTCTTCCAGTTACTACACTGACCCTCTTCCGGTTACCACTATCCTGACTTCTGTTTCTCAACCTTCTATCAGGAACATGCATACTACATGTAATCTTTTGTTTCTGGCTTCTTTTTCTCAACTTTATGTTTGTGAGAGTCATTCACTTTGTTGTGTGTAGTTGTAGTTCATTTGGTCTGTGATGGTTAGTATCATTGTATGATTACACCACAACGTCTTTGTGTATAGGCGGATTTTATCTAAAACAAGGGTCGGCAAACCTTTTCTGTGCATATTTTAGGCACTGCAAGCCGTAGATCTCTGTCACAACTACTCTCTGCCATTGCAACTTGAAAGCAAGCATAGATAACATGTACACGAATGGTTCTAGTTGTGTACCAATAAAATACTGTCTTTATTGATACTGAAATTTGAATTTCAAAGAATTTTCATATGTCACACTATTTTATTCTTCTTTGGATTTTTTCCTAACCTGTTAAAAATGTAAAAAATACTGTTTTTACGCTATATGTTTAGTCTAAGCAGATGGTATTTTTTTTTTTAAGTTTCCAAATGTTGATGAGGGTGCAGGAAAACAGGAATTCTCAGGGAATGTAAAGTGGTGCATTCTTTGAGGTTGCCAGTGGGGCATTATATATCAAATACTTTAAAACCGTTCATACTCTTTGACCATTTCTAGGCATTTATCCAAAGAAAATAACCAGAGATGTGCATGAAGATTAATGGGCAAAGATATTCCTCATAGCATTATTTATAATATTGAAAAATTGGAAGCAGACTCCAACTTTCAGTTCTGGCAATTGGGCGGATTGACGTAATGCATCCCATGCTCCTCATATTTCTACAAATACACAGACTGCTGTATAAAATATGATACAAATATTAATACACCGACTAGCTAGAGAGAAGTATTACTTTCCTGGGTCAGAATGGAAATGTATACCCATATAGACCCTCACCATTAGGAGCTGGGGTTTTAATACCAGCACAGAAATAAAAGACATGACATTGACCCACCAAGACAGGAAGCTGGAATTGAGACCCCTGCATAAAGCTGGAACAAGAACTTCCTGCCTCCTTTCATGAAAGGGAGGACTAGGGAAATGTCTCATCCTCCCAAAAGAGGTAGTGAGGAAGTTTGTCTCTTGTGGGCACTCCAAGGGAGGGGGTGGGACGTTTTAAAAATATTAGGTCTTCCAATCCATGAACGTGGGATGTGTTTTCATTTACCTATGCCTTCTTTAATTTCTTTCAGCTGTGTCTCATAGTTTTTATTGCACGTGTTTCTCACCTCTTTAATCAATTCCTAAGTATTTTTTTCTTTTTGATGTTTTTGCAGATGGAATTGTTTTTGTAAATTTCACTTTCAGGTCATTGATTACTAGGGTAGAGAAATACAACTGATTTTTGTGTCTTGACTATGTATCCTGCTACTTTGCTCAATGCATTTATTAGTTCTAACAGGTTTTTTGGGTGGAATCTTTAGGGTTTTCTACATACAGGCATAC
>NC_041220.1:153302793-153320227 GCF_002837175.3 Physeter macrocephalus | reverse complement strand
AATGAAGACCCAATGCAGCCAAAAATAAATAAATAAATTTGTTTTAAAAAAAAATCCCTCCCTCTCAAATGGCTAACCTTTGGGTCCCACCAACCTGCTGCACAACACAAGCGTTTCTAATCCGCCAGCCAGGAGCAATTGCCGTGTGCTGGGTGGTTCCGACAGATGCGTCTGGATGCAGGGAAGGCATTTCCTCCAGATCCAGAATACAGTGATGGCAGCAGAAGTGTGGACGCTTCCATTGGCACCCCTCTGACCCAGGCACGGGTTCTGAGCACATGAACACATCAGCTCGATTGCTCTCACAACAGCTCTCTTCCAACTACAAAGGAGGACGCCGAGGCTGGAGGGGCTGGCACTTGCTCACAGCCATACGCCTGAAGTGACAGAGCCGGCTTTGCTCCAGGAACTTGGCTTCGGGTCCTGGACGATTTAGTGCTATTCCGTATCGGACCCTGGTGTGGGAAGTGTGGTCCATCAATGGCCCCAATTCTTCACACCTCCCTGTAGCCACACTCTGCCACGTAACTTATGGTTCCTTCCACTAAAGGGGTAGAGCACATGCCACACCCTCTGACTTTGGGTTTGGCTGTGGGACTTGCTTTGGCAATGGAAGGTTATTAGCAGGTGCACTCTAACCAGAGACAGGGAAAGCACCGCTGGGACTGGGCTTGTTCTCTTATGCACCTGCCACTGACCTGCCCAGGCCAAACTCCTGGTCCCGGGAGGAAGATGACAGGCTCGTGCAGCAGAGCCTGATCTACAAATTCATGAGCTAACAGAATACGTCTCACTGGACCCTGCTGAGACTTTACAGTGGTTGTTACACAGCATCGTTGTGGCAGGCACTGACTTACACAGCCTGTGTCTGTGATATTTTCCTGACTGCAGATTGACTGGCCCTTATTAGACTGGTAGAAATAGTCACATACATACATACAGAGAATGAATCCCACCATTTATCAATGGTTGAAGAATCTGATATATGGTAAGGCTATTCCAATTCTTAAAAAAAAAGATGTAAATCAAAGTCATGCTCGGTTCACCGAAAGACACCATTTATTTTGTGAACGTCAAGCAGAATGATCTGTTGAGACGTAAGTGAAAGTACTGAGCGTGAGATGTGTAAGCGTTTTCCAGAGTGGACTGCAGGAGAGAAGCCACAGGCAACGCCCCTGACTGAAATCTCGCTATACAGAGCATTCCACAGCTGAACTATGACCGAGGGTGAGCTATCAGCCACCACCGAAGAATGCCAAGGGCAAAACATTAGCACCAGATTGTTTTTATATGCAATAACATAACTATATACAAAGTTATGTACATTGACTCACTGCCGTCTTTGGGTGCCCGCTAACCAGACATTTAAGAGGCAAACGGGAATGTTGTGATTCTATGTGCTTCGTTAAAAGGACAGTAGAGCACTATATATTGCTATGTGGAAGAGAAAGTTCTCAAAAGACACCAAAAAGCTGGATACAGACACAAATTCTATTTTCACATTTTACAGACATATCATCAAAATGATCACAATACTGTATTTCAAGGGAAAGAATCACAGGTAAAAGTTTGAGACAACTAAAAACACACTGAAATGACCGTGGTTGTCTCCCCGAGGGAGGAAGCAGGGGCGGTGGGTGGGTGGGGGGGGTCCATGGGCAGCCAGCTTTACCTTTCTTGACGTGATCAGTTTTCACAGCAAGTGACCCACACCACGTGGCAAGGACACTTCGTTGGCAGAAGACGGATTTTTCAAGTCAGGAATAGCTTAACTGAATAAGAGTAAAAACTGTTGCAAAGGCATTTCTCTTTGGCGTCGGTGGGCTGCCAAAGGAGTGTTAATTTTGCCAGCACCACCGACGCCTGCCAGGTCGGCCCCCCTCTACGGGTGCACGGAGATCACTGCGGCAGCCCGGGAGTCCAGTGTCCCCTCTGGCTGGCGAAGCGTGGAGTAGTTAAGTGTCCTCTAAGACGTTTATGTGCGTCTGTGTTTGGTAAGGCGGCGGCCACTGCTGACAAAGGGACAGCAGTCGCCCCCTCCCCCCCACCCCGCTGGAAAACTTCTTTTATAGGAGTAAGAGGAAATGAGGAGTAAAATGATCTCACAGATCAAACCAAAGTCCGTATATCACCTCAACGTGAAGTCATCCTAGGGCTTCTCCCGCCATTAACCACACATTTCATCAGATGAGCATTGTGACGAAACACACCACTCCACAGTGATCAGATTAAAAGTAAGTATGTGAGAACCATGCCATTGGTGGCTGAACATCAATTCACGTGCTTACTCGCCATGCATATACCCTGTTTGTTTGGTGAAGTGTCTATTTCAGTCTTTTGCCCGTTTTAATTAGACTGTTTTCTTACTGTTAAGTTTGAGAGTTCGTATACATTCTGGATACAAATGGTTTGTCACATACATGATTTGCAAGTATCTTCTCCTAGCCTGTGATCTGTCCACTGGAAAATGACAGCTTGACAGTGTTTTCTTTAGTGAATAGACTCTTTCTTTACAATATCACAATTTCAACCAATGAAAAAGGGTACAGGGGCTGTATACCGTGTGGCAGAAAAAGATCGGGTCTAGGAGTTCTGTGGTCCACCGGGCCCTCTGAGAAACCAGAGCAACGGTTCTTAAACGGCATGTGACCCTTACGGCATGGTAACAAATTGAGAGAGGCAAAGAGAGAGAAGTTGCCAATTATAATTAAGGATCATACACACGCAAAATAAACGTTCTGGGGAAAAAGAAAGTTAGGAAATATCTCGTCGGCCTTAAGAAAAAAACACCTAGCAAGCACATTACTACTGGACACGCTTTTAGCCAAGTAATTTCTCTTTGCAGGAAAATATCATCTGAACCGTGATGTCAGCCGAGAAGTCCTAAAAGCATCTGTCTGCTTTGTGTGTGCTTTAAAGCGCGAACGCTATTTAAGGGGCAGTTTTAGAATGAGTGAACCCAGCGTGTAAGCTCTTCTTTTCACAGTTGGTTTGAACCACGTGGAAAACCATTCACCTTTGTAGAGTGTTATTAAAGTTCCATCATCATCATGATTTGTGCTGGGCTGGAGATCATCCTTGTATGACAGACACAATGAATGCTCAACACTTCGGGACCCCCAGGAGAAGCCGGCAGCCGCCACCTCCAGTGACCCACCGGAGAGCTCGTGCGCCAGGCTGTGCCCGACACGCGCTCCTTCCCTCCTGAGCGGAGGAAGGGGTGCGGCGTGGGAAGACGGAAGGGCAGCCCCGAGCCGGCAAGGACCACGTGCGTGCACCTCGGGACCAGAGCCCAGTCCGTACTCGGGAACTCACCGTTCACCAGGGCGCCATGGGGGGTGGCTGACGGGGAGCCACTCTGCTCAGCATTCAGAGGGAAACTAAGACATTAAATAAGTCATCCCAAACGCACCCACGGAAATTATTGCTTTTCTAACAGCCCTTTGGTTCTGGGGGGGATTCTCTCTCCAGGACACGAATACAGGCTGGGGTTTTCATCCGCCTCCTCGGGACCGGAGCTGGAGGGGGCCGGCTTCCGCCCCAGCCAGGGAGGCGGCGGGCGGCGCGCCCCTCACTTGCCTCTTTCGGGCGGAAGGCTGTCCAGCAGGCACTTGAGCTGCTCCTCGCCCAGGTGGATCTTGTCCTCCAGCTCACGCTGCTCGATGAGGAGGGCTGACTTCATCCTCACGAAGTGCGCGTAGTCCGCCAGGCTGTCCTGGCTGAGGTAGCTGGCCAGGATGTCGGACACGATGCCCTCCCGGCGGTCCAGGTTCTCCTTCAGCTCCTTGGCGTCCTCGTGCTGCTGGATCAGGACCCGCTGCTTCTCGAGCAGGGATTGCTGGAGAGACAGAGAGAGACGAGCCTGCTGGGGACCAGGCAATGGGGGGGCGGGTGTCCGGCCGACGCCTCCAAAACGCCCGCTAGCTCTGGGGGCTGGGCCAGTGGAGACCCTGACGCCACCTGAGTTAGGGACCCGAGGCCTGAAGGGACCCGCACAGAAGCACCTGGGGCGTGGGCAGGAGGCACCTCGCAGAGCGGAGGCCCCAGCGCCAGCTCCCCCGTTAGCGCTCCTGGGCCGCTGCCACCTCCACTTCCTCCTGTCACCGTGAAAGGCCGTGAGGGACACGAAAAGCTCCAGAACTGAGAGCCGCTCAGCAGGAGCAAAGGGCTTAGGCAGCCGGTGTGCGTCCAAGGCCTTTCCCTGACAATACTGTGGCCCAGCGCACCCAAGGAGCAGATTCTAAAGAGATTCCAGGGCAGGACCGCTAACCCTTCCGACGGAAGGAGCAGCCAGCGGCCCGGGAGCAAAGCTGTAGCAGAGGCCGTGAGCGGGGCGGGGCGGGCGGAGAGACCGCGCCCGCTGGGGAGGTGCCCTCGCTCCTTCCGAGGGTCCCGCTCCGGGTCACACAGACGCCCCCATTTCCAGAACGCAGCACTCACAATCGCTGTCTGCCCACAGGGCGCGCACCCACTTCCCCTGCCCTCTCTCCAACTTTAATGAAAACAGAGAGGGAGAGGTGGACGCGGTAAATGTCTTCAAGTGTCGGCTGGCAGATGCCATGGATGCCCTGTCCTCGGTGCGAGTTTCTGACACCAGGAGGGCCCCGTTATTCCGCCACTTTGCAACTTGGACGTTTAGCCAGGGCCACGCGTGAGCATCCAGGATGCGGGAGTGCTTTGCGGAGCGCTGATCCACAGAAAGAGCTCAGGAAAGATGAGCCGCTATTAAACGGTGGCTGAAAGCAGAAGCTGCTCCTGGGGTGAGCTTCCGGGAAGTGCCCCCGACTGCACCTGTCGGGGTCACCTGTTCCGGGGGACACCTTGACCTTCAGGTGCTTGTGAAACAAAGACAGAATGTATTTTCATGGAAAGAGGCAAGGTAAAGCCAATTAATTCCAACCAAAAGGGAAACAGACCTCAACTGACTCTAGAAATGCGGTTTGGGCTACTAAGATCAGTTGAGCTCCCTGGCAACTAGAAGCTGCTGATGGGAGGGAGGGATTCACGTGTCTCCATCTGCCCACATGCTCATTTTCTACCTGGAAAGACATGGGAAGCCTCCTACGGCCTAAGGCCACATCTTTTCGCTCGTTAGCATGCCTGTCTCTGCAAACCGCAGCTTTCCCAAGCCCTGGCTGCCTGACGCGGAGATGTTCATCCAGCACTGGCCGCAGTGGAGGCTAGCCCACCGTGCTGCACCTGGACATGGCGACTGAACACTCCCTTTGGGTCCATGAAGGTGAAGCTGCAACAGCCACACACAGCCGAGGGGGAAAGAGCCCGTCTGCTTCTCCTCGCTAACACGGACCCCCTAGGGATGCGGTAAGAGCTCTGCGGCCAGGTCCCCAGGAGGACCACGGGCATGGTCCCCGGTGTGTGACTGCTGCTACTTCCTCCGATTCTAAATAAGCCTTTGTCAGTTCCAAGCAAAGGGAGATAAAGATGAGCTGAGCTGCAAAGGCAGTATACTGTTTTTCATTTAAATCGATACTTGAGAGTTTAGTATTTCAATTACATACAAGTAAGTCTCTCTTTCCCATTCATGTTATTTTCCTAAGTCCTTTCAGATAAATTAGGCAAAGATGGCAAGAACAGCAAAATGGAATGCGAACGTAACCCAAGGGGATGGAGGTCCAAAGCCCCAGTTACTTTTTCAACCCTTATGCAATACATTCCATGACTGACAGTCACTGACGACTTGGCTAATAAGCACAGAAGATCACGGTCTCAGAGCCACGCGCTTTGTAAGATCTTTCCGTGTATCCTGAAACCACTCTCACCTGGAGTCCAGGGGGAGGGGTGCCTTTTCTGCTCCCCTTGCAGAGAAGTTAAGGTGGCTTATTAATGATGAAGATGACCATTCTGAAGGCCTATTATGTGCAAAGAAGCAAACTAGATGTACTACCGCTACCTGACCTATGAAGCAGGAAAGCCAGTAAGGTAGACGGTGTCTTGCGTGCGCAAAGAGCGGACATACAGACCCACGAAGAAATGTCCCAAGTTGCACTGCTGTGAAGGGAGGAGGAAAGCAGAGCAGCTTTTAGACTCATTCTAGACGCTGCCGGCCCTCTCGTGAAGTCACAGCAACAAAGTCATCATCAAACGCCACTGTCACTGAGTGCCTATGACTCGTCAGGCGGTGGGTGAGCTCCACTTACCCACTTACCTGCGGTGGGGAAAAGTTACAGAGACTACGTTCTAGGAAGAGACCAACGCTAGCAGCGATTGTGGGACTACACGAGAAGAGGTCCACTCTCCCGGACGCTCGCTGCGGCCCCCCACCTCAACCCGCTACAAGGAGGGAGCGAGCGAGCCCTGGGCGTTCTACAGCATCTTGCGCTACGAGGAGGACAGGTGGCCGCAGCAGCCGAACGAGGCTTCCGGGCAGTCTGCTCCACACCCCACAGGAAAGCCACATCCCGCCCCGCCTTCCAGGTCAGCCTCGGCCATAGTTACCCGATCTTACCCGATCGCCAGGAGGGGTGCTGTCGTCCAGATTGTTGAGGGCGTTTTCCACGCGGGCCAGGCGGCCAGACAGCGACAGCAGGAGGTTCACCACCTTGTCCAGGTCCCCGATGAACATGCGGAACTTGTCGAACTCGTTGGGCTTGCAGACGGCCTTGGCCAGGGCCTCCACCTCGTCGCCCAGCGCGCTGTTGGCCTGCATGTCCTCCCGCAGGCTCTGCCGCGCCTGCCGCAGCACCTGCAGCTTGCGACCGATGCTCTCGATGAGCTCCTGCTGTGGGCACAGGGCAGGGGGCGCGGTCAGGGCCGCCTTGCGGCACCCCCTCACACACCCCGGATCTGCGGGCGACTCAGCTCAGCCGGGCGGCAGCTTGTTTTGCGTCAGTAAATAACAGGGGGGACTTCCCCGGTGGCGCAGTGGTTGGGAATTCGCCTACCAATGCAGGGGTCACGGGTTCGAGCCCTGCTCCGGGAGGATGCCACGGAGCAACTAAGCCCGTGCGCCACAACTACTGAGCCTGCGCTCTAGGGCCCGCGAGCCACAACTACTGAGTCCGTATGCCACAACTACTGAAGCCCGCGCGCCTAGAGCCCGTGCTCCGCAACAAGAGAAGCCACCGCAATGAGAAGCCCGGGCACCGCAACGAAAGAGTAGCCCCGCTAGCCGCAACTAGAGAAAGCCCGCGCGCAGCAACGAAGACCCAATGCGGCCAAAAATAAATATAACTAACCAACTGGAGATGTTTAAGACTAGGGGAAGGATAAGGCCTCCCCGTTAAATCACTGCCGTTTGATTTAGAAGTGAAACAGAACAAACCTATTTTCCCCAGAAAAACCCTTTTCCCATGACTACGGATGTCCTTCTGCTGTTAAACCCACCCACGGCGGATGCAACAGGCGGCCTGCCCTGACACAGTGAACAGTGAAGGGCCAACGGTGAGAAGCGAAGTCACCCGCTGTCCTTTTCGGAACCCTGCTGCCACCCGCCCTGCACGACTCCGCCAACCTCGTGTCGACGGACACGGCAGGTGACGTGGGGTTTATGAGGCCAACGCATCCCTGTGGTAGCCCAAGGCTGGAGTGATGAAAGCGGAAGCAGTGCTCCGCTGCCCGCACCAAAATGAGGATTAAACAATTAGTTGGAAAGTTAAGTCCGATTAGGATTTTTAAGCTCAGTCTGTTGCTCCATACTGAGGAACACTATTTTATGTACAACGGACCCATGAAAATGGTCCGTGCCGTCCACCCCCTCTCTTGGGGCAGTTTCCAAACTCTGACTGCAGACGGAGTCCGCAGGGCTCAGCAGAGAGAAGGCTCGGTCTCGTGAAACCCTCCAGGACGGTGTCCAGAGCTGAGCAGGGAGCAGTTGCCCCGATCTCCAGGGCTGACATGAAGATGGGTGAAATCCCCGGATGCTTAGCCCGCTGCTTGGCATGCAGTAAGTGCCTGTCCACAGCCGCTACCAGCAAGACTGCAAGTGTGCATGAGAAGCTGCTCCGAGTTCACCACTACCGTTTGGTAGACACTGCCCTATCCCAGGGACTATTTGGGCAGGAGAAAAAAAAAAAATCAAAACACCTCGGGAGAACCACTGAAGCACTGGAGGCACCCTACACTTCGTATGCCTGATACGGGTGATCTGTGTCTCAGGACGATGCTTCGAAAGAGGGTCTCTATCCAGCATTTATGTACCAAAACAAGTCCACAAATCAGAAAGGCATGAGCTGTAGTCAGGGCACTGCCTCCGCTTGGTTCAACCTGCCTTGGGGTTATCACTGTGTCTGGAGATCAGGCAGATTAAAATGGTAAGCAGTTTTAAAGGACCGCCACCCTCCTGATTAATCATGGTTTTTCTCCTAAGAAAGACCACATGGAATTTATAAATTGCTTTTGGCTTTTCCAGCTCAGGATGTCAAGACATTTTCTTCCCTTGGTAATTGAAAACCCTGTCTAGATTTCTTTGATGTTTTCTCTCAGACTGAGTCTGTGTGTGTTCACACTTCTGTTATCTGTGTGTCTATTTACCTACCCATCTGAGAGATGGTTTAAGTCAACTTCGAATCCCACAGCTGAGAAGCTGGCCCTATTTTATTTATTTTTTTGGCCGCACCCACGGCACGTGGGATCCTAGTTCCCCAAACCCCCTACAGTGGAAGCACAGAGTCCCAACTGCTTGACCTCCAGGGACGTCCCAAGGTATTTTAGCTATTCATTACTTGAGGGAAAAGCACAGAATACATTGTGGGGAT
Source organism: Physeter macrocephalus (assembly GCF_002837175.3). NCBI lineage: Eukaryota > Metazoa > Chordata > Mammalia > Artiodactyla > Physeteridae > Physeter > Physeter macrocephalus. The sequence continues at coordinate 153,311,513 of NC_041220.1, read as the reverse complement.
GGAGAACTTTCCCAGTTCTTGCCTGGCGCCTAACGTGAATGAACGAACGATTCAAGTGATTTTGACGACTGGATGGATGAGGAGCCCTAGCCAGTGCTACTGATAATTTTCCAGTTTCATTATTCTTCGGCAATTCTCGTAATGCAGATTTCATGCTGATGCATGACGAAGCGCCTTCAACACCTACAGTATCAGCTGGGCTAACCTGAAACTGGGCAGTCTGGAAGGAGTCCAAGTTCCTTTTTATGTCTTGCATAAATGTTTATTAGAAACAGTCTCCCGTCTTCCTTAAAGGGCCATTATATGAAGTAGAGACATAGGCTTTTTTTTTTTTTTTTTTGTGGTACGCGGGCCTCTCACTGCCGCGGCCTCTCCCGTTGCGGAGCACAGGCTCCGGACGCGCAGGCTCAGCGGCCACGGCTCACGGGCCCAGCCGCTCCGCGGCACGCGGGATCCTCCCGGACCGGGGCGCGAACCCGTGTCCCCTGCATCGGCAGGCGGACTCTCAACCGCTGCGCCGCCAGGGAAGCCCCGAGACATAGGCTTTGAGAGAGTTGGAATGAGGCCTGGCCCAAGGCAGCACACAGATCGGTGGCTATCGGCAGTACCGAGGGCACCGGCGGCAAGCCTGTCTGCCTTCGGACGGCACGTGGAGTTCCGGGAGGCCTCGGGTTAGAGCCTGTGGCGGCTGCAGCTGGCCTCCAGTCTCAGCAGGTGCACTGCTGCCTCTCCCCTCTGTTGGGATGGGCCCCCATTTCAGCCCCGGACGCCCTGCTTTTGTCCCATTCCATGGGAGAAACAAGGTCTTTTCTCTCTGGGCCTCGCACCCACCTCTTGGTTCCAGGGAAAAGCCCTCCCCCCCTTCAGAGGTTCCAGACTCAACCCATCAGCTGTCTTTGGTTCTCCTGAAGCATCTCCATCACTCGACCGGGGCCGTTTCTGAGCAGAGTCCGCCTGAGCTGCCCCAGGGATCACCACGTATTTAGCCCCCCTAGGTTAATGCTTCCACGGGCCCCGGGACTCCCTTACCACCTCCCTGCGTGGGGGCTTCTGTTCTCTTGCCTCTGTCCTCAGTCTTCTCCTAAAATAGAGGGTCACCTGCTGTGGCACTTGGGCTCTGCGACCACCAGTGACTGTGGTCACGACAGCCGAGGTCCCCCTGGGAATGTCTGGTGCACGGGGCTTCAGGGGTCTTGCTGTCTTCCTATCAAGTGAGCCATCAAGTCCTCCCAAGCGCACCTGCACAGCCCTCCCTTCTCCTCGTCCCCTGCACACCTGGTCCCCGCGTGACACCGCAGATATGAGGGCCCTGGAAAGGGAGCAGGGGCAGCGCAGCCTGTAGGTCAAACCAAGCAGAAGAGCAGGACTGCTGCGTCAGCACCACCACAGAGAACTGCCATTTACAGCATTTCCTGCTTGCGGGGAAACTGCCCGACATACGCTTATTGAGCTAAAAACATCAGTTGGCTTACGGATTTAATCCTGGTGGGGTGATGGGCAAGCTCACAGTGACTCATCTCAACCCCGAAGCCGCCATCTACGGGGAGGCAGTGCCCGGCGTCTCGTGCCCCCAAAGAAATCGGAAGAGGCGCCAGACAGATGAAAGGGGCGGTACCAAGGCTGCTGCTTCCCAAATTCAGTCCATCATGAGAAACAAAGGCATACTGTAAAGAACACAGTTCTCTGCATCTAGGGTGGGGGACGGAATTAAAACTGTCCAAACTGGATATTTTTTCTAGGTTTACGAGAATAACAACACTTTTTTAAAAAAATTCATTATTTTTAAGAACGTGGAAAACGCAACCAGAAGAAAGCAAACCGTACCCTGTGCCAGACCCAGGGCCTCTCAAATCCCAGGACCAAAACTCTTATTTTTCATTTCCTTTTTGAATTAAAAAAAGGCTATCACTTCCTAAATTGAAAGTCATTTTCTTTTACACAAGGGTCAGGGTATTTCTTCTGGAATGGGTTTGTCTATCATATTTGAAACCAATCAATGGCATTTTTTAACAACTAACAATACGAGGAGGTATTACACATTATCCTTTGCAAGGGTCTTGTCAAAAGAAATAAATCAGTATTTTTTAATGAAAGCCCCTTCCAAGATGCTAAGTGTACGGAAAAATTCACCAAGCGCTGGTTCCCTCCTTCTCTTCTCCTGGTGCTGACTACACATGCTCAAAGTCCCTGGAATAAACGAACAGCACATGCTATCCTCTGAAACTGACTGCCTTGGGCAATTCCTTTCTCCCTTTATGCTAAGTCCTTCTTAAAAAAAAAAAAAAAAAAAAAAAAACAACAGGTAATCACACCTAGATGTCACAAGTCTGGCCCGTTGACATGCCATGAAGATTTGAAGCTCCTACAGTAGTGAAGACATTGGCGCTGATAGCAATAATTTTGTCCCGACCAAGACCTCATGGTTACACGCTATTTCACCTCTGACCTCCTCTCTAATCCTCCCCCTTCCTTGTCCACACGGCTCCAGCCATTGGTCTCTGCTGCTTCCCCAACGTGTCAAAGAACTCCCACCCCAGGGCCTTTGCACTTGCTGCCCAAACCCCACTCCCCCCGCCCCTCCCCGGATCAACCAGACATTCCCTCACATCACTCCAGGTCTCTGTTCATCATCAGCTCATCAGAGCCTTCTCTACAATCATCCTCCTTTACCCCTCTCTATTCCTTCACGCTGTTTTAGTTTTCTGACCACCCGACCTATTACATTAAGGGTTGGCAAACTTTTTCTATAAACGGCCAAACAGTAAATATTTTAGACTTCAGGGGCCACACAGCCACTGTTGCAACTACTCAACACTGCTGGTGTAGTGTGAAAGCTGCCAGAGGCCATATGTAAATGAATGAATGTGGCCGTGTTGCAATAAAACTTTATTTACAAGAGCAGGTGGCAGCCAAACAGTAAATATTTTATTTTATTTTTTTTTATTTATTTTTTTTTTTTTTGTGGTATGCGGGCCTCCCTCTGTTGTGGCCTCTCCCGTTGCAGAGCACAGGCTCCGGACGCGCAGGCTCAGCGGCCATGGCTCACGGGCCCAGCCGCTCCGCGGCATGTGGGATCCTCCCAGACCGGGGCGCGAACCCGGTTCCCCTGCATCGGCAGGCGGACGCGCAACCACTGCGCCACCAGGGAAGCCCCCAAACAGTAAATATTTTAGACTTCAGGGGCCACACAGCCACTGTTGCAACTACTCAACACTGCTGGTGTAGTGTGAAAGCTGCCAGAGGCCATATGTAAATGAATGAATGTGGCCGTGTTGCAATAAAACTTTATTTACAAGAGCAGGTGGGGGGCAGGGTTTGGCCCACGGGGAGCCCTGTTTGTTTTTTTATATTTGTTTTTATGTTGGCTGTCCATCTCTTCTGTGAGCACACAAGTGCCTTCAGGGAAATAAGGACTCCAGTCTGTTTTGTCTACTGCTGTATCCCCAAGTGCCTGGGTGAGTTTTTGGAGTTGAACAAATGATGCTTTTTGGTTAACAACGCACTTCACAATATACTGTTGAATTTAACATCATCGGATTACAGATATTTGAAACTGATAGTCAAAGAGGACATGTGCCTTGCAGAAAGTCATACAATTAAGTCCTCTGGATTTAACTGGGGTAGAAGAGACGTATCAGTTGACCTTAAAATGAGAGAGGCTGGTGGCCACCTAGCTAATTTGACACTGGATCTCATTACAAAGAGATGGCAAAGAGACCCTGGCAGAGAGGCCCAATTTTAGCACAGAAGACTCACCCACAAAGGGCTTAATACACAGGCCCAAATGTCAGCGTCCCACATAGAAGCCCAAAACAAATGGCACTCGGTGCAGGGTCCGGGGTCGGGGTGGAGCCGGGTGCCGCCCCCCCGCTCGCCCCCCCTGCCCGCCTGCCCGCCCGCCCCCCTGCCCGCCCGCCAGCGCGTTCTCATTTGGAATTCCGGCGTCCCTACCTTCTTCACCGACAGGTCGTGGTCTGGGTCGCTCCCTGAATCCTCTTCGGGCTCCTGCTGCCCCTGCAGGTCCTTCATCTTAATCAGCAGCTCCGCCTTGGGGGCCGAGGTGCTGTAGTAGGTGGAGTTGGTGGCCAGGGACACGGCCGCCGGCACACTCAGCTCCTCCTTCCTGGGTAACAAAACGTCAGAACACCCATCAGCTCTGATCGTACACACAGACGTGCCCGCGAGTCCCACAGCCCGGGCCGTGACCGGCAAGTGGTGGTGCTAACAAAAGGCACCGGCTAGAGAGATGAGACAGCAAGAGTGGGGAAAGAGTAGGTTGTGAGGTCAGAACTAAGACACCCTGCCAAATGGTGTTCAGAGCGCCGCCCCGGAGGGAGGGAGGAGAGTGCAGATGGTATCCGCCGGGAGCCTGAGGTCTGTGGGGAGATGTCTGCTGCTATCTGTAGGCGTGGCCACAGGCCCCAAGTTCACCGGGCACCTTTCTACCAGCAGCCACATTTGCTGCCTCTTGCTATGGCCTGACCTCCTGTCTGCACAGCACCGGTACTCCTGCCTACTGTCAATCAACGATGCTTATGGAGACCACCGTACAGAAACAGGAGAGATGTAAGCAGACTCACCTTTGTGGGCAGGTGACTAAAGGACAGGGGCTGGAGAGCACTCTTTATAAAACCTATTACAGCAAATTCACTCCCTCAGTCAAATAAGCAACAACACAAAACCTCTTTCATAAACACATACAGTAAGTGAGTCTCAACTTTCACTCGTCTTGTGACAAGTTTCTCAACTTCAGTACCAGTGACACTTGGGGCTGGACCATTCTTGGACGGGGGGCCGTCCTGTGCATTGAAGAACTGCGAGCAGCATCCCTGGTCTCCACCCACTAGATGCCGGCGGCACCTCTCCCAGTGGTGACAACCGAAAGTGTAACCCGACATTGCCAACTGCCCCGTCGGGGGAGACAACAGCCTCCGGCTGAGAACCACTGCCTTAAGAGAAAAGGCCCCGTGGGCATCACCGGAAACGTATATTGTCACATCTTTGCCAGGACCTGACGTCATCCTCCCCAGAATGGGCTTTTAATTTCGGGAGGGTGACAAAAAAGCCCCGAAGTGCTAATAAGCACTTATGGAAATCTGTCCCCAAAGAGCAGTCATGAAAACAGACAAGCAGATATACACCCTCGCCCTTGTAAGCCTAAGAGGCACCGGGCAGAGCCACATACAGCCAGGGGGCGGGGCCACATACAGCCAGGGGGCGGGGCCACATACAGCCAGGGGGCAGAGCCCAGGGCAGCGTCTACTCACTTCTCCTCCATGGTTCTGGGAGAGGGGATTTTGGGGAGCAGCTTCCTCCGCTGCTGAGCTTCTTCCAAGAGGTGCTCGTCTTTGGGGAAGATGCCCTCCATAAGGTCCATGGTGGTTTTGATCTTCACGCCGGGGTCCAGGATATCCGCCAGGGACTTGTCCTTGCCCGCGATCTCGCGGGCCAGCTCCTCCGACTTGAGGTCTTCGGCAGTCCTCTCCTTGGCCTTCACGTAGCTGAGCGTGGGCGGGGAGGCCCGGCTGTCCTTGGCCGTGGGCACTGGGCTGCCAGGGGGCTGGGGCTCGGCGCCCTGGCGGCTGTACAGGCAGAAGCGAGAGTAGGAGTGCTCGGACGTGCTAAGCGTCTTGATCTGGTCCCGCTCGAGCCCGCCGGGCAGCACGGGTGGCTCCGGGACGCGGGCCAGGCCCTGGCGGCTCTCCTTCTCGGGCCGGCTCTCCGAGTGCACGATCTTGATGGGCACCATCTTCACCGTGGTGTTGCCGTCCATCACCCGCTCGATTCTGCAAAGAGAAGGGACGTCTGCTAAAGGCACCCTGTACGCCCAGGCACAGACCAGAATTAGAAACTGCAGGAGAAATCGGCTGGCTTCCGCATGCCCTTACAGCCGGGAAGCCTGACTCAAAGGCCTGCAGCGGCCCCAGGGGAGAAGCCTTCACGGTCACACGTCCCAGGATGGGGAGACCAGGTCGAGGAGTGCCTGCCACCCCTAACTTGGTCACCGAAGCCTCCTGGGCGTGTAGGTGTCTTTCCATTTTCCAACCGTCACCTGCACGCCTGAAGGCACATCCGTGGGCTTACTGACAGACAGAAGGGCAGTGGGATGTTCATTTGCTTTTAGGTCAATGGCAGAGCCAACGGTAACAAGCCTGCTCAGTGAGATTTTCTTCTGTAAGGGAGCCCTGCAACAGACAGGCGTATTTCACAGAATTAGCATCAGTGCCTCAGCCGGCGTCTCTCAAAGCTGGGTGCCTGCGTGGTCCTCGTGGTGGCCGGAGGACTCCAGCAGAAACCACTGAGAGCAGAGGTGTTTGTTTATTAATCTAGGTGGTCATATATAGTCCCTGTCATGCCTTCTTAGTGAACAAATTTCAAAAGGCTGTCACTCTGTGGATAATACTGCTCAGACATGCTAAACTTCCGAAGGAAAATTCTGCCATCTTACCGAAGCAACAACACACAAACAAGAACCCCTCTTCATTCCACTCCTTGCATTCCATGCTTAGAAACCCTCAACACCTGTGAGGGACTTAAAGTCAACCTGTATTTGCATCTCCCCCCCCACCCCCGCCCCGATTCGTGGGGAAACTTGATTTCCAGCGAAGGAAGACGTGAGGTAAAAACAGTAACAAATCCTCCGCAGGTTGTCCTATACTGTCCAACAAAGCATCTCTTTCAGGTCATTTCTAGGCTCAAATGATCTCTCCTCTTGAAACCTGGGCAGACTTTCACATTTAGGAAGTCCGATGAACTTCTACCTCAAAGTGAAGACAAAACACAGTGGGCAAGACCTTACCGCAGCCAGACCGCATCCGTTCCTCACGGCAAGCAGGACCACGAGGGACGGAGGATGCGGGGTGTGCCGGGCCTGGCCCCCTCTCCGTGCGGCGGCTCCTCCCCGAGTGCGGGCTCCGTCCAGGTGAGCCGCCCGCTGCCCACAGGGGCCCAGCGCCCAACAGCAAACAGTCCAACCCGCTCTGCTCCCATGCCACCCTGGGTCCGATAAACCACAACACCCACAGGGAGATTCTCCGACCACGATATGCCCGGGGTGACCGCAAGACTGTCCGAACGACCCCGAAGCAGCCCCCCAGCTCCATGCTCACACACGCTCCCAAACCCAGAAACCGGCTCCAGGAAATCTCCTGGCAACACTTCTGCAAGCAATCAAATCTCTAATTTTCATTGGCTCGTGTGCTGCCGGGTAGTGTCTCCATTTTGTTGTAAACCAACAAAACCCTCAAAATTTTAAAAGACTTTTTTTGTTTGTTTTTTTTTTTTGCGGTACGCGGGCCTCTCACCGTCGTGGCCTCTCCCGTTGCGGAGCACAGGCTCCGGACGCGCAGGCTCAGCGGCCACGGCTCACGGGCCCAGCCGCTCCGCGGCACGTGGCATCTTCCCGGACCGGGGCACGAACCCGCGTCCCCTGCATCGGCAGACGGACTCTCAGCCACTGCGCCTCCAGGGAAGCCCTTATAAGATTTTTAACAGTAAGCTTCCTGGCTTGAGGACAGGAGTTGATGCATTTTTATTCGGAGTGAAGGACCACTCTGAAATTCCCCACAGGGTGGGAAGGCTGCACTTTCTTCCTCTCTGCATCCCTGCCGCGGCCGGCCACACGGGAGGGCTCTGGACCCGCCTGCTGAATTCGGGAAGGCGTGTCTCAGGGACACAGGAGCTGCTCTGCACCCTGGGCTGGTTCCCCAGCAGAGGTAACTGGAAGAGGGGAGAGATGAACACGGAGGGAGATGAGGGGGGCGGGTAGTGCTCAAGAAATCAGTCGGCAGACGTGCGGACGGAGTCTCTGAGCTGTGCCCAAACACCAGGCAGCTTGGGAGGCCCCAGCCGGTGTGTGGCACTCGCTGCCCATTGGTGGTTGATGGTGGGTATGGAGCCGGCCAGCACTCGTGTGGAGCGCCGGCCCCAGGTTCGCAGTGTATGCCAATGGCATGCCACTCTCTCGGGCCCACACTAACCGGTAACACCCGCTCTGGGGACGGGGACACTGAACTCAGTACATCAGGAGCCGCTTCCTCGGTAGGAACTTCGTGGGCGGCGTGGCTGCCGTCTGCTGCACTGTGCTCCCTGAGGGGACACACACCGGGTTAGCTCTGCACGCTGACCGGGATCGGGCACTCTACGAGGGCTTGCAGAGCAAGGGACGAGACGACCTTGGTTGTCCCAAATGACACACCGGATGGGAACAGAGCGGATGCCTGAAGACACCGGCACTCAGTATTGTCAACAAGTACTGCCGCTGCTTGTTGAAATCCCTCTCACAGAAGAGACAGGGTGAGAAAACCCCCGCTCGCTCGGGGCAAGAGAAAATGAAAACCACTCCCCACCTCCTGAAGTCTACAGACGTCATGAGCACTGAGCAAGCACGTGGCCCTGTTTCTCCGCAAAGCCGTGGAGCCCACTGTGCCCAAACGAGCTCCCGAGAACCGAGGGGCCCGGTCGCCTTACCTACAGCGGTACCAACACACTCCACCCACCACACAAACTACTTCATCGCTTCTCCTCCCTTTCAGAGCTGAACAGCGTTGCCAGCAGAAGGGATCTCTAAGGGACACCTGCATCCTGAACGATGCAGAGCAGCGCCGGCCCGCAGGTGCAGCTGCATTCGCCACACCACGCATGGAGACCCAGGACGCTATCGGTACTATTTCCTCTCTGTCAAGTTATCTTAAGGGTAAAAAAAAAAAAAAAAAAAAAAA
>NC_041220.1:153301025-153302310 GCF_002837175.3 Physeter macrocephalus | reverse complement strand
GAGTCTCTGAGCTGTGCCCAAACACCAGGCAGCTTGGGAGGCCCCAGCCGGTGTGTGGCACTCGCTGCCCATTGGTGGTTGATGGTGGGTATGGAGCCGGCCAGCACTCGTGTGGAGCGCCGGCCCCAGGTTCGCAGTGTATGCCAATGGCATGCCACTCTCTCGGGCCCACACTAACCGGTAACACCCGCTCTGGGGACGGGGACACTGAACTCAGTACATCAGGAGCCGCTTCCTCGGTAGGAACTTCGTGGGCAGCGTGGCTGCCGTCTGCTGCACTGTGCTCCCTGAGGGGACACACACCGGGTTAGCTCTGCACGCTGACCGGGATCGGGCACTCTACGAGGGCTTGCAGAGCAAGGGACGAGACGACCTTGGTTGTCCCAAATGACACACCGGATGGGAACAGAGCGGATGCCTGAAGACACCGGCACTCAGTATTGTCAACAAGTACTGCCGCTGCTTGTTGAAATCCCTCTCACAGGAGAGACAGGGTGAGAAAACCCCCGCTCGCTCGGGGCAAGAGAAAATGAAAACCACTCCCCACCTCCTGAAGTCTACAGACGTCATGAGCACTGAGCAAGCACGTGGCCCTGTTTCTCCGCAAAGCCGTGGAGCCCACTGTGCCCAAACGAGCTCCCGAGAACCGAGGGGCCCGGTCGCCTTACCTACAGCGGTACCAACACACTCCACCCACCACACAAACTACTTCATCGCTTCTCCTCCCTTTCAGAGCTGAACAGCGTTGCCAGCAGAAGGGATCTCTAAGGGACACCTGCATCCTGAACGATGCAGAGCAGCGCCGGCCCGCAGGTGCAGCTGCATTCGCCACACCACGCATGGAGACCCAGGACGCTATCGGTACTATTTCCTCTCTGTCAAGTTATCTTAAGGGTAAAAAAAAAAAAAAAAAAAAAAAAGTTCGAGACTCTACAGTAGGGAGATCCAACAGAAGAACTTTCCATGATGATGAAAACAGCCATAATCTGGGCTGGCCAGGGTGGTAACCACTAGCCCCAGAGGGTGCAACTGAGCAACGGGTTTCATTTCATTCTCATTAACTTACATCGCTATGGCCGCGTGTGACTGGTAGCTACTATATCAGACAGTACTGACATGCAGGGCCAGCGAATTCTTTGCTAGGGGGCCGTCCTGGGCACCGTAGGATACCGAGCGGCATCCCTGGCCTCCACCCACTAGATGCCAGGAGCCAAGGAGCAAGCCCCACGCCCAGCAGCTGGAACGCCCCAAACGTCTGCAGACACTGCCCAGCGTCCCCCTGGGG
>NC_041220.1:153296080-153300809 GCF_002837175.3 Physeter macrocephalus | reverse complement strand
GTCTCTGAGCTGTGCCCAAACACCAGGCAGCTTGGGAGGCCCCAGCCGGTGTGTGGCACTCGCTGCCCATTGGTGGTTGATGGTGGGTATGGAGCCGGCCAGCACTCGTGTGGAGCGCCGGCCCCAGGTTCGCAGTGTATGCCAATGGCATGCCACTCTCTCGGGCCCACACTAACCGGTAACACCCGCTCTGGGGACGGGGACACTGAACTCAGTACATCAGGAGCCGCTTCCTCGGTAGGAACTTCGTGGGCGGCGTGGCTGCCGTCTGCTGCACTGTGCTCCCTGAGGGGACACACACCGGGTTAGCTCTGCACGCTGACCGGGATCGGGCACTCTACGAGGGCTTGCAGAGCAAGGGACGAGACGACCTTGGTTGTCCCAAATGACACACCGGATGGGAACAGAGCGGATGCCTGAAGACACCGGCACTCAGTATTGTCAACAAGTACTGCCGCTGCTTGTTGAAATCCCTCTCACAGGAGAGACAGGGTGAGAAAACCCCCGCTCGCTCGGGGCAAGAGAAAATGAAAACCACTCCCCACCTCCTGAAGTCTACAGACGTCATGAGCACTGAGCAAGCACGTGGCCCTGTTTCTCCGCAAAGCCGTGGAGCCCACTGTGCCCAAACGAGCTCCCGAGAACCGAGGGGCCCGGTCGCCTTACCTACAGCGGTACCAACACACTCCACCCACCACACAAACTACTTCATCGCTTCTCCTCCCTTTCAGAGCTGAACAGCGTTGCCAGCAGAAGGGATCTCTAAGGGACACCTGCATCCTGAACGATGCAGAGCAGCGCCGGCCCGCAGGTGCAGCTGCATTCGCCACGCCACGCATGGAGACCCAGGACGCTATCGGTACTATTTCCTCTCTGTCAAGTTATCTTAAGGGTAAAAAAAAAAAAAAAAAAAAAAAAGTTCGAGACTCTACAGTAGGGAGATCCAACAGAAGAACTTTCCATGATGATGAAAACAGCCATAATCTGGGCTGGCCAGGGTGGTAACCACTAGCCCCAGAGGGTGCAACTGAGCAACGGGTTTCATTTCATTCTCATTAACTTACATCGCTATGGCCGCGTGTGACTGGTAGCTACTATATCAGACAGTACTGACATGCAGGGCCAGCGAATTCTTTGCTAGGGGGCCGTCCTGGGCACCGTAGGATACTGAGCGGCATCCCTGGCCTCCACCCACTAGATGCCAGGAGCCAAGGAGCAAGCCCCACGCCCAGCAGCTGGAACGCCCCAAACGTCTGCAGACACTGCCCAGCGTCCCCCTGGGGGCCGCAATGCCCCCCCCTGACCCCGGCTGAGAACCAATGCTCTAGAGAATGAGAAGAAAATTCCCCCCCTTCTGTTTCGGAGCTCTTGACTGGTCCCTGCCTGAGAGCATTCACCAATGCCTCAATGGGCACAACAGACAATCCCGTGCCGATAAGTCTGAGAACAGCACCGTGGAACATGATCGCGTTTTCCTCTGCTTTAATAAAAGGGATATACCACCTCAGCCTTTTCATATAAAAAGAACTAGAGGGGCTTCCCTGGTGGCGCGGTGGTTGAGAGTCCGCCTGCCGATGCAGGGGACGCGGTGTTCGCGTCCCGGTCCGGGAGGATCCCACGTGCCGCGGAGCGGCTGGGCCCGTGAGCCGTGGCCGCTGAGCCTGCGCGTCCGGAGCCTGTGCCCCGCAACGGGAGAGGCCACAGCAGAGGGAGGCCCGCGTACTACAAAAAAATAAATAAATAAAACAATGTCTGACAAAGATTATTCACATAACACTTTTTGCTTCAGCTACAAGTCCCAAAATGCTTTTAAAAAGCATTTTGTATCAGTTATTTTGCAGAAGCATATTGATTACTAACAAAAAAAAAAAGAAAAGAAAAAAGAAAAATAGGAATGTGGAAATAATGGACATTATGAAAAACACCGATTTTGCTTGGAGGTCTCATGCTTAGGTTAAACTTGATTCTGATTACCAACAGAACTCAGCTGGGAAAACCAGCCCCCGGTGTGCAAAAGCGTGTAGGTAACGCAGGTATCAAGCTGCCGGGCTTGGAAGAACAGGACAGGGGACGGTCTACTCCCTCCCTTACGCCCCCCCCTACTCCCAGTGCGGCAGGAAAGCCCCCAGCAAGTTAAAAATCCGGCTGACCACTGGGGTGGTGGGGTCTCCCCCATGTCAGTCCGCAGGACCAAGCTGAAATCCAGGAGGGACAGCGGGAGCAAGGCGGCAGTGGTCCCGCACCCAGGAAAGGAGCACTGACAGCCGCCCACGGCGGAAGGCAGCCCAGAGAGGCGAACAAGGCCTCAGGCCGCCGTCCAGAGACAGTACCTGGTGGAATTGTCATCCTGGATGAGCAGCGGGGGTCTGTCCGTCAGCTGCTGGGGCGCGAACTGAGGCGACGGGGAGCGCGAGGTCTCCATGGCGGAGGTCTGCAGGGGCCGGAACTGGGAAGGGAGCGGCGCCTCCCGCCGGGGCCAGGCCGCGCGCTCGTCTACATGCTGCCCGGCCGGCTCCCCCGCGGCCCGCGGGCCATCTGCCGCGGGCCGGGCGCCGCTCAGCTTCTCCGCCGAGGCGCCGGGGCCGCTGCGGGCGAGGGCCGCGCGGTCCGAGCACGAGCGTGCCTCAATGGGCACAACAGACAATCCCGTGCCGATAAGTCTGAGAACAGCACCGTGGAACATGATCGCGTTTTCCTCTGCTTTAATAAAAGGGATATACCACCTCAGCCTTTTCATATAAAAAGAACTAGAGGGGCTTCCCTGGTGGCGCGGTGGTTGAGAGTCCGCCTGCCGATGCAGGGGACGCGGTGTTCGCGTCCCGGTCCGGGAGGATCCCACGTGCCGCGGAGCGGCTGGGCCCGTGAGCCGTGGCCGCTGAGCCTGCGCGTCCGGAGCCTGTGCCCCGCAACGGGAGAGGCCACAGCCGTGAGAGGCCCGCGTACTAACAAAAAAAAAAAAGAAAAGAAAAAAGAAAAATAGGAATGTGGAAATAATGGACATTATGAAAAACACCGATTTTGCTTGGAGGTCTCATGCTTAGGTTAAACTTGATTCTGATTACCAACAGAACTCAGCTGGGAAAACCAGCCCCCGGTGTGCAAAAGCGTGTAGGTAACGCAGGTATCAAGCTGCCGGGCTTGGAAGAACAGGACAGGGGACGGTCTACTCCCTCCCTTACGCCCCCCCCTACTCCCAGTGCGGCAGGAAAGCCCCCAGCAAGTTAAAAATCCGGCTGACCACTGGGGTGGTGGGGTCTCCCCCATGTCAGTCCGCAGGACCAAGCTGAAATCCAGGAGGGACAGCGGGAGCAAGGCGGCAGTGGTCCCGCACCCAGGAAAGGAGCACTGACAGCCGCCCACGGCGGAAGGCAGCCCAGAGAGGCGAACAAGGCCTCAGGCCGCCGTCCAGAGACAGTACCTGGTGGAATTGTCATCCTGGATGAGCAGCGGGGGTCTGTCCGTCAGCTGCTGGGGCGCGAACTGAGGCGACGGGGAGCGCGAGGTCTCCATGGCGGAGGTCTGCAGGGGCCGGAACTGGGAAGGGAGCGGCGCCTCCCGCCGGGGCCAGGCCGCGCGCTCGTCTACATGCTGCCCGGCCGGCTCCCCCGCGGCCCGCGGGCCATCTGCCGCGGGCCGGGCGCCGCTCAGCTTCTCCGCCGAGGCGCCGGGGCCGCTGCGGGCGAGGGCCGCGCGGTCCGAGCACGAGCGCACCTCCGGGGCCAGGGGGCGGGGCCTGCCGGGCGCACCCCCCAAGGGCCGGGGCTCACGCCTGGGTGGCGCCGGCCTCTGCGCGGCGGGCCTCCGGGAGAGCGGGGCGGCGCTCAGGGGCCGGGGGTCCTGGCCCCGGGCGTGCGGGGCGGCAGGCCGGTCCGCGGGCGCGCGCTCCTCCGGGTATCGGTAATCGCAAGGAAGGGTCCCCGCCCGGCCACGGCCCTCCGGGGGCACCTCGGGAGCTTCCCGGGCGCCAGGTGGTTCAGAGACCTGGGATGGCCGCTGGGGGTCCCGCTGCGCTCCTGGACTGTCTTCTGCACACTGGGCATCTGCTTGTCTAGGGGAGGAAGGAAGAAAAATGAGCCAACGGTTCCAATTCACATCTTCTCCCCAAACAGGACTACACCCAGATCGCCATAACCTCCTTCAATCATGTTAAGGAATTAAATCCACATATGTTTGCCTGCGCCTGTCCCCGCTGCAATTCCTAACACAAGGCATCAACGCCAAACACACCCTGGACGTTAGCCGGTACGGTGGCATGTCATACCACAGGACAGGAGGTACACACATTACAGACACACCCACACATGTACACACAGACTGCAATTTGGGGGCAAAATATAATTCACACAAACATTTAAAAAAACAATCTGTGTACAAATCCTCAAACTGTGATATTCAGAAATATTTACTTCATGTTGCAACAATATTTTCATGTGGCTTATTTCCGGAAATTGCCATATACAAAGGGACAGAACTTTCTAAGACGGGCAGCAAATAAATGGATAAAAAAACTTTAAAATCAGTAGTCTGTTATTAAATATAAGAAAAACAAAGCCTGTTTCTTTTGGAAGCTGCAGTGAGACACTGATCTTTCCATACTCATCCATCTCCACATCCGTATCCATTTCTATCTTTCCCTGAAATGTACTTATCTGCGCGCGCGCACGCACACACACACACACACACACACACACACACACACACACACACACACACACACACACACACACAC
>NC_041220.1:153269149-153294695 GCF_002837175.3 Physeter macrocephalus | reverse complement strand
CACACACACACACACACACACACACACACACACACACACACACACACACACACACACACACACACACACACCCTGCAAAACACATGCAGGTATGCTTCACAGCCACGTATAGCTGTGCCGAAGCTAAAGCTCGTGGGCGTTATAATAACCATCAAACTCGAAACGAATCAGCCGGCCACGCCTTTGCTGCTTTCGCTGACACACTTTCTTCCGACCTGAGTGAATAATAAAATGAGCCTCTGATTGACCCTTCCGTTCACAGGAAGAGCTGTTCTCTGTTAAGACACCCTCAGAGCTGTTAAAGGAGACCCTAAGGAGGGCAGCAATCAGAGACCCAGTAGGTAGAACACAAGTGCCAATAAGAGATGTAACCTACTGCCTAACAAGTGGGATAGAAGACCTCCTCCCCACACACCCTGGCAACCCCTTGGGGCCCTGGAGGTGTGTCCTCCTCCCGGGACAGGACACCAGGCCTGGGCGTTACAGATGTCCCAACCCCATCCAGGCGGCCACACTCAGAGTCAACTGCTTGCTGCATGTCTCTCTTGCTATGTCCTCAGGAGAAAGGTCCCTTCCAGGTTCAGTGGCTGGTCGAGAGTAGACCATGGACCACCCCCAGCTCCCCTCCCTTCCCCCATCAGCCAGCTGGGGCCACACTCCCCACTGGCACTACCTCGAGCCCAGAGACAGCAGCTGGAAGGGCTCAGCATCTGGAAGAGGACAGAAGAGAGCCAGACCTGCTGGGACCCCAAAAGGGGGCAGGTTTGTTCTCTGCTTCCAAATTAAGACAATATTAACCCAGCTCGGGGAAGTTAGGTGTTGTTTATTTTTATTTTTTTAATCTGTATTAGGCACACAATGATAAAAGAAATGCTAACTTATTGAGGTCTGGGGAAGTCATTCCGGCTTATACATGAGTTAACTTGAATTTTATGCTAACTTAAACAGCCTGTTTGTGGCCTAGCAAACATACAATGTACATCTGCATTAATTATTAAAGAAAAGGGCGCACTGACCACCAAGTAAAGAATGTCCATGTTAAAAATAAAGATTAGGGCTTCCCTGGTGGCGCAGTGGCTGAGAGTCCGCCTGCCGATGCGGGGGACGCGGGTTCGTGCCCCGGTCCGGGAAGATCCCACACGCCGCGGAGCGGCTGGGCCCGTGAGCCGTGGCCGCTGAGCCTGCGCGTCCGGAGCCTGTGCTCCGCAGCGGGAGAGGCCACAGCGGTGAGAGGCCCGCATACCGCAAAAAAAATAAATAAATAAAAAAATAAAGATTAAATGCCTCTGTTCCTGGAACGCCCATGCTGGCACTCCTTCAATGCTAAGACTCCCTTCCCAGGTGCCAAGGCCACACTGACTCGCTGTGTACATGCTGGTCTGTTTTGAAACTTTGAAGCAATGTATTCCTGACTTGTTTAACGTTCTTTGTTTTGACAAGACATAAAGCTGTGCCAAACACCATGCTTCTTGGGAGCAGCTCCTCAGAGTAATCTGGGAAGCAGGCTTCTCTGGGCTGTAGTCCTCAGTTTGGCTCAGATAAAACTCTTTTCTATTCCTGTTATAGATTGTTTATTGATTATTTTCGTTGACAACATTAAACTAGACGTTATCAAAATAACCCAAACAACGTCATGGATGGTTTAGAGAACAATACACAGCAGCTGTCTGGTTACAAAAGACAGAATGGCATTTAGACGTCATCAGAGGACGTCTCCCACAACAGTGGGGGAAGTGTGTGACTCACGGCTCAGATGCCCTGTCACGCACTAGTTCATCTGGCCTGCCGCGGAAAAGCAAACCTCACGCCTCCCTTCCATTCAAGCCACGGTGCCTCTTAAGACAGTAAAACCGAATTCATGACAATTCATGAACGCCTCCCCAATCTTTCACTTCAAAGAGTTGAGGAACACTTGAACGTTTCTTTCTTCCTATAAAACTCTTGAACTCTAGCATCCGCAGACCCACACGAAAGCACCTGGTACCTATTATTTAATAAAGAGCCACCACCTCATTAAAACGGAGAATTAAATCAGCTACAATTTATTGCTCAAATCTACGCGTCTTTGGCCATCTGGATTCATATTTAATATGTTAATTTAAAAGGAGCTCTAGGGACTTCCCTGGTGGCGCAGTGGTTAAGAATCTGCCTGCCAATACAGGGGACACAGGTTCAAGTCCTGGTCCGGTTAGACCCCACATGCCGCGGAGCAGCTAAGCCCATGCGCCACAACTACTGAGCCCACGTGCCACAACTACTGAAGCCCACGCGCCTAGGGCTCCCACTCCACAACAAGAGAAGCCACGGCAATGAGAAGCCCGTGCACCGCAACAAAGAGTAGCCCGCGCCTCGCCACAACTAGAGACAGGCCGCGTGCAGCAACGAAGACACGATGCAGCCAAAAGTAAATGTAAAAAATAAAAATAAAAATAAAACGAGCTCTATCTGCAAAGTGCCTTAGACAGGACACGCTAAGATCTACCCAGAGAAGGTAGAGGTCACACCTGTAGGAGCAAAGCCCCACTGAGACGGGGACAGTGACTGAGAGCAAAAGACCTTCTGTCATCAGCAGGTGCCCCAGGCTCCTTCCTGTCTTAATAGCACGGCAGCCTTCGCAGGACCCGAGGGCACTCTCTGAGTGCTGCCTGGTCACTTCTCATTCGAGAAGCACAGTTAGTTCCCCGCGGCCCACCCCACATTTAACTTCAGAGTTACATTAGCATGGCAATTTCTGGGCCAGGTTTGTCCTTCACCCCTGATGTTTTCTTGACTTCCTCCCGAAATTGCAAAGTGAAAGCCATAAAAGCACTAATTGGTTCTTACTGTCCCAGCTGGTAAGAATTCAGGAACTCCAGCTCACAAAGAAAAAAGGACTGAAGATGGGAATTTGGGGTTCTACTGGGGTCATATTCCGATCTGTGTTTCTAATAGGTTCCAAGTGACCAGTTTGTACATAACATGGAAAATGTGTGCGTTTATGTATCACGTGTGTGTTTACGTATCGTGTGTGTCGCATGTGTGTCTGTGTGGTATCTGTATGTATGTATATCCCCTTCTATTGTATCCTCACGGATAGTCAATGGTGATAGCAAGATCCAGAGGTAAACAGCAAGAAAATACAATGAGCTAAGGACTTTGCACCGGCGAGTAAGCAACTAAGTAAGTATCTCCCTGCACACACTCCTGGGTGCACCCGGGAGCAGGGAGTCAGCCGCGCAAAGGAGAACTGCTAAGGCAGCCGCGATATACGGGTTAGGTTGATCTTTCTCCTGCGGAACACGCTCAGGACCTCTTACCAAGGAGAGAGCAGCTCCCAGGGCAGGGAAGACAGGCCGGCAGGTTCTCAGCGGCTGAGGATTCCAGAAACCCGCGGCCCCCTCCGGGGCTGGAGCCCAGCAGGCCGACTGGACGCCGCAAAGGACACAGGGAGGTGAAAGGTCCGTGACAGGACTGCAGAGGGAAAGAAAGCTAATCTGAAGGGGGAAGAGCGGAGGAAAGGCCGTGTTCAACACTGCCCGGTAGGGCAGACACCCTGCGAGAGGCCACAAACCACTGTTAACAGCCCCGAAAAATCTAATCCAAAAAAATTATAAGTTCGGTATCAAATGCTCTTGAAACCCCGTCAGCACTGCTCTGTTTCAAATCTCCATTTCTGATCGTGGCGTGGAGACAGCCAGCCCTGTGTCTAAGCACAGGCTGCATCCCTGAGGGGCGGCGGCTCTATTTCCAGATGCCATCTGTTTCCGACGAGCCCGTGACGTCACTGGGCTCCTTGTGTCCTCCGGTCCCAGTGTTCTGCTCCCCGCCGCCCCATCTTCCGCACAGCTGCCTTGCTGTCACACAGGCCCGCGGCCCCGCCAGCCCTGCGGTCTCCCGGCCTCCGGGTAAGCCCCTAGCACAGGGCTGGTCACTCTCTCTGATGACTGTACTGTTCACCGGTCTCCACTCTCAGCCTGGGGCCGTGAGCACCTCGACGGAGACGGGGAGCCAGGTTTTCTTCTTCAGGGCCTCGCGGGCCGTCGTTAGCTACGCGCACTAGGTCACACCACGACCTGGACGTCTGTTACACGCACAAATGCATTCGTAGCTTTGGGTCCCTGGGCAGAAAGGTAAGGAGGGAAGATGCATTTTTCCGGAGGCGCAGGCAGTAGGGTTCCCGTGAGCTTGCACGTGAGCATTCTCAACAAGAGCAAGTGTTTTTGGATCTCTCTCTCTCTGGGATCACTAACTTAGCACACCTCTGTAAACAGGGTGAGCAATTATCTTCACCAAAGAAGAGAGGAAAATTCCAACTCTTTGGACAACTTAACTCACACAGGCTCCTCCCTTCCTAAGTACTTCTGGAATCAATGATCAGAAGAGGACGCACGGCCAAGTGTGACTTGGGCCCACAGCTATGGCTGGAGGCCGTCACTCCCAACGTGCTCTGGGGCCTGAGGCGGCTGGAGAGAACTAGGCCACGCCCGACTGGGGCTCCCTGGGGCACCCACTTGCAGGCGCGGAATCACTTAGCAGCTATGTGCCGTCGGGCAAGTGACTGTGCCCCCACGGAGGTTCACTCCCTCACCTCCCCGGGCGAACCACGAGCCGTGCGGGGTCGCTGGGGGCGGGGGAAGAGGCAGACAAAGCCCCTGGTGTGGAAGGATCGGAGTGGGGCTTCCCACCAGCCGGATGCCGCACCTGGCGCCCACCAGGAAGGGGCCGGCGTGCGGCCGAGCAGACCCCAAGGCAGGTCCCCGCGATACCGACACCCTGTGTACCTTCTTCTCCCCACATCACGGCACGGCACAGGCCCCCGAGCGGGGAAGGGCGCCCCAGCAGCAGCCCCCCACCCACCGCGGGGCATCTGTGGGTACGAAGGGCGCCACCAGAACTCCGTGCAGTGGAACTGCCTCGTTGCAACAACAGAGAGAGGGGGAGACAGAGCGAGCTTCCAGAGGATACCACCACTTAGACTGTACACAAAGCCAGCACACCGCCGAGGTCAGCCACGGACTGGGCGGCTGGGCGCTCCGAGAAGCGTACTTGAGAACGTGCTGCAGAGCCAGGGTCCGGGGCCTGCGCCGTCTGCAGAGAGAAGCTGCCTGACAGCTGGTGAGACCCGAGGGGCTGCCCTCCAACAGAGACACGCTTCCACCAATGACTTGAGTCACTGTCTGAGGTTCCTAGAAACCGCACGTCTCTTGGTTGCGGGTGTGAATCACGGTGATTTTGTGAGGTGTCGAACTGTTTGTTAACGATCAGGGCCACGGGCGTGTTGGGATGTACCGGACAACGCCACTCAGGTTGTCTGAAGCCGCAGGACCACCAGGCCTTCGCACAGGGCCAGGGGGCTGGGGGGACACGGGACACCCACACCATTCCACGTGCAGGTCTCCTGAAGGAGCCGCAGGTGTCACCAGGGATCTTCCTGTCCCCCAAGGAATCCCCAGCAGCCACCCATCGCCTTGGGGAACTGCAGGCTCTTCTGTCTACACAGCACCCCATACAAGCCAAATGAGGGGGGCAAGACATGGGAACCCAAGAGAGGCCATCAACCAGTTGACCAACCAATCCATTCATCAATGGACAGAAACACATTAGAGTCCCTTCAAACAGCACGGATGCCCTGGAATGACGGCATTACCACTCTCTCCCGGGAGACACCAGTTTTCCTTGGGATTTCCCCCATGGGGAGCCCCCAAAGGGCACAGGCTGTCTGACTGCCCTTCTCTCTCAGTTTCCAGGCACACCAACAACACTGACCAAATGAATGCACAGATATGCTAGTGAGGGTGAAGGAGAGGGCTGTGGTCCACAAGTTCACCTCCCAATGTGTATCCTGGAGGACCACCTTCAGGGAGGACAGTAGCCCGAATCATCCTTCACTTACTCGTTTTTTTTTTCTTTTTTTGTTGGCTGCACCCCGCAGCTTGTAGGATCTTAGTTCCCCGACCAGGGATTGAACGCCGGCCCTCGGCAGTGAGAGCGCGGAGTCCTAACCACTGGACCGCCGGGGGAATTCCGCAGTCATTTCTTCACTGCAACCTCTCCAGGGAAGCTTCCGCTGCACCAGCCCCCAAGCAGGCTCTCCCTTCCGCGATTCTAATGCCATGTGGGGAAAGCAATCACTTTACAAAACCAGATGAGATGTTATCCCTTCCGTGTCTTAACAGATGGATACAAAGCTTTGTTGCTTCCTTTGGGTTTTATTTTTGCTTGCAGGAACTTGGATGGTAAGAGGAAAGAACTCGAATTAGAGAGACTGATGTCATTTGTGGTTACGTGGGGAAGAACAGACGAAAAGACGCCACTCACAGATGATCCGAAACCAAATACGTAAAGGCAATGATTTCTTGCGGGGCTGGTGTCCAGTAACAGAGAACACCTGGATTCAGAGATTATCATCTGGGACAGCCCCTCAAGTATCTAACGCTACGTTTTCAGAACACGTTTCCAGAATCCATTCCAGGCCTTTCTTACTTCTGTCGCTAGAGACCTTCATTCTTGGTCCCAAGATGTGACCCTTGGAAGTTTTGTTTTTGTTTTGACAGAAATCAGGCAAATCCTCTCTGCCAATCAAAGCTCCAGACCAGTTTCTGTTGCAAAATTACTTTTCAGAAGAATAGAATCATAGCACCATAGACTAACAGAATAAAAATGCTACTTTCATGTGATTTTTTTTAAGCCAAGTTTTCTTCTGGCTTTCTCTTACTTGCTTTGCTAAAAACATACACTACACACAGTCTTTTGGGCAAGCCTGACACTGGCCTGAAATTTTCTTACAACTGGCCAAACTGATTGGATTAAGATTTCTGGAGAGGCGGGGCTGGCCATCAACAATGCTGGGCTACCTGTCACAGATGACAATTTGAGTGTAGGCTGTAAGCTGACTAGGCGATCGGGCAGGACACGATCTGTCTTGTGGGTCCTCGGGGATCCAGAGTGACCCCACAGTCCCAGTGTGGATCTGCTGCCTCTTCAGACTGGCGCTCAGCTCGCTCGGCTCAGCTGCACACAAAGGCAGCCAAGCCGGTCCCAGGCACTCGGCACCGGTCAACCGACAGCTGCCCAGAAGACACCTGAAGCACGGAACAAACCGCAAACCACAGGCAGGAGAGACAGTCAAAAGAAGCTCCACCTGCCTCTGACCCTACAGCCCCTGCTACGTGCATCGGAAACTACTGTATCCTGTTGGGTAGCAGACCCGGCTGTCCAGAGAGCTAAGTGGATACATTAAAAAGTATCCCAAACCCACAGAAAAAAACAGAGGAAACTGTAACAAACATCAGAGGCTTTACTACCCTCCCAGGAATAAAGTTACCCTTTCCGGACTTGTTTCCAAGGTTTCCAAAAAGAAAAAAAAAAACAGAATGCTGCAGATACACAACCCCTTGCCCTTCCCACCCACCCAGAACCACCCCTGCCCTTACTGTGGAGAGCCGGGCAACATTTTTAGTTTTATTTTTTGGTTTTAAAGCAAGCTATCCATCTATCTGTCTATTCATGGCTGCACTGGGTCTTCGTTGCTGCACGTGGGCTTTCTTGAGTTGTGGCGAGCGGCGGCTACTCTTCGTTGCGGTGCGTGGGCTTCTCATTGCGGTGGCTTCTCTTGTTGCGGAGCACGGGCTCTAGGCACACGGGCTTCAGTAGTTGTGGCACGTGGACTCAACAGTTGTGGCTCTCGGGCTCTAGAGCACAGGCTCAGTAGCTGTGGCGCACGGGCTTAGTGTCTCCGCGGCATGTGGGATCTTCCCGGACCAGGGAATCAAACCCATGTCCCCCGCCCGGCAGGTGGATTCTGAAACCACTGTGCCACCAGGGAAGTCCTAAAGCTTTTTAAGTAAGAAAATTTCCACTGAATATGTGAGAGAGGATACACAGTCAATCCCCAAGTATCCGACAATCGTTTTATATTCACAGCCAATCTTATTTCTTCAAACCTCCCCCCCTCCAATTCTTGTCGAGACTATTCTGAAGAATGTAGATGATGATTTTAGACACACGAATCTAAGCTCTCCTCAAACTTACTCCATCAGAAAGCCAGGCCTGGGCAGATGGAGGTAGGGACCGGGGAGGAAACGCTTGCCTTGCAAATCTGTGTCTGAGAGAACACCTCCCAGGCAATCTGGATGTCACGCCAGGGTTAGGAAGCTCTGCTTTAAGGGACCTCCCTTCCCAAATTCCTTCTCTCTCACTTTTCTATCCACTTTGGGTATTAAAAGCTACTCCTGAAGTTTTCATCCTTGGCGTGGCATGTCTCTCCCCAACTAGATCATCATCATCTGAAAAAAAAAAAAAAAAAAAACCAAAAAACGATGAGATACCCCTTGGTACCAAGCCTGCAGGGACCAACCCACAGCTGTCCACCAGGACAGGCTTCCCGAACCCTGGCCCAGGGGATTGGGCGCTTGGGCTGTAGTTTGCTGAGCCCTGGTCTAGAAATCAAGGAAGACAGTAATTTTTGCAAAATGCAAACATATGTAAGTGCTCATTTTGATAAGCACTCTGCAGGCTATGACAAGAAGGCTAGGGAAGGGACTTCATTTACATGGGGGAGGACCTGGGGAGTTTTTTTAAAACAAGGAGTTTACTTTTCTGCTCCGCCCCTCCTTTTGAGCTGCTAGGAGGAGCAATGGTCCCTCGTGACCGTCCACCTGTGAACCAAGGGCACCTCCACAAACTGTCATTCAAAGTCATGGCGGTCCACAAAAAAGGGTGGGGGGGAGGATTCTGTGGTGGTCCAGGGGTTAGGACTCTGCACTTTCACTGCCACGGCCCCAGGTTCAATCCCTCGTCGGGGAACTAAGAACCTGCAAGCTGCACAGAGCAGCCAAAAAAAAAGAAAAATAAGTAACCAAAAAAAACAAAAACAAAGTCATAAGACTTAGAAGAAAGATCAGGTCTGGACAGTCACCGTGATAAATATTATTTTATTATGGCAGACATTTACCTTAGTAACAGTTTTAGGAACATCTAAGTTGTGTCATTTTTATTTCGCTTGTGTCATTTTTATTAAGTGTGATCTACGGCTGACAAAAACGTAAAAGCTAAAAATGTTAGGGCCCAGGTAACAAGCAACGTATGTATTTGGGTTCACCTTAATTCTTGTGCCTTACAGGTACACGCTCTTCTGAGCCACTTCACTGTTTTAAAAATGCACGTTTGAATTCCTAGACAGGGAGCTATGGATGTAGGAGGTTTTCACATTCCGTAACATTTCCACTTCCATTTTTCTCCACAGCCCATCCCAATTTTATCAAGGTATCAATTACATACCATACAATTCAGTGATTCGAGGTGTACCGTTGGACGAGTTTGGGTAAATGTGCAGAGCTGTGCGTTCACCACCACAACCAAGGCTAAATACAATTCCACTGCCTAAGAAAGTTTCCTTTCGCTCTATGGTGGTCGTTGCCTGAAATCCTTGTAACTTACTCAGGACTCTCGTCTGCAAAGACGGCCAACTGTCTGCAGCAGATGTGAAGGATTCAAAGTACAAGTCAAACCATATTGCAGTTATAATGGGGAAACACCCCACTTCAACACATTAGAGGGCGGATCCATTTACAACATTCACAAGTTACATTTTCTGAAAGCAAAGCCATCTCACGGTAACTTTTCCGGAATGTTCGAGTGTCCTGTGTGATAGATGACCGGTGATGGGCATGTCCGATCCTCCTCTCTCCTCTACTTCTTCAATTTTACAGACACGCACACATCTTAACTATACTTAGCATGGAAGGCAGATATGCTTAATTCTCTCCCCCTAAAGTTTCCCGCCCTCCCACCCAAATCAAGGCCAGCCTGCACGCTTTGATCTGCCAGGTTCCCTCACGTCCGCCCCAAACCCCCTGCCACTCCCCAGTCACCCCCGTTCCTGCACATACACTTTGGACAAAGGCCCTTCCCTGCCCCCACAGTTGGGGCTCCCTTTTCTCCGCTTTGATTCACAGAGGCTGCCCCATGGACACCGTTCCTATTCTTTAACATCCAAATGAAGGGCAACCTTTTTTCGATCAAGCGTTTCCCCGGCCTATTGCCAAAGATAAGCCTTTCTTCTCGGGAACTCCCATAAGGATTTAATCTCTACGGGTTTGTCCCGAAACTGAACCTGACGTATCTGTATTATTTTAATTTAATATCACTCCTCTTGGCTAGACTGACAGCACCCACTTCTGTCTTGTCTACCCTGTGTGTCCCGGGTCCTAACAGTACCTGGAACAAAGCAGGTTTCGGCAAGGGCCCAGTGAGGTAACAGGAAGGAAGTCGGGGAGAGAGGGAGGGGGAGGATGGAGGAAGGGGGAGGGGGAGGGAGGGAAGGTACAGGACTGGAAATCAAAGCAGGCAGACGTTCTCTTGGGCCTTCTGACTACCCTACATCACAGCCATTTACACTTATGTTATGGACTGAATGTTTGTGTCCCCTGAAAATTCATGTTAAATCTTAACACCCGCCCCCGCCGGCTTCCCTGGTGGCGCAGGGGCTGAGAGTCCGCCTGCCGATGCAGGGGACACGGGTTCGCGCCCCGGTCCGGGAGGATCCCACGTGCCGCGGAGCGGCTGGGCCCGTGAGCCGTGGCCGCTGAGCCTGCGCGTCCGGAGCCTGTGCTCCGCAACGGGACGGGCCGCAGCAGTGAGAGGCCTACGTACCGCCAAAAAAAAAAAACAAACAAAAGAAAAAACTTAACCCCCAACATGATGTTATTACATGGCTGGGAAATGATTAGGTTGTAAGGGTGGAGCCCTCCTGAGTGGCATTACTGCTCGTATAAGAAGAGACACAAGAGAGCTTGCTCCCCACCACGCCCCTGCTCTCCACCATGTGAGGACACAGCAAGACGACGGCTGTCCGCCCACCAGGAAAGGGGTCTCACCAGGAACAGAACTGGCCAGCAGCTTGATCTTGGACTGTGAGAGATAAATGACCATTGCTGAAGTCACCTGGTCTGTGGTAATTTGTTATATATTATTTTCCATTACAGTAGAGGGTAAGCTCCTTCAAGGGAGGTTCTCTGTCTGCCTGATACAACTTTGCAGGCTTCAGGGCACCTAACCACACGAATACGATTGGTAACCTGTAAGATAATGTACGATGTCACCCAAGACCTGTCCGCTGAGAATGCAGTTCTTCTTCTGATCTGGAAACCAACCCACACCCTTAGGAGTCCAGCGTGTTGGAGCTGACAGGCCCGGGAGAGGACTCATGGTGCCCCCTCATCTTACCTGAGAGGTGGGCAGCCCCGGCTCCATCTCCGCTTGTGACCGTCACGCCGCCCCCGGCTGCTACAGAAACGGGTCCAACGGGCAGATGCAGTCAGGGTGACTTGCTCGTTAAGGGCAAAATATGAACTAACTTGATTTTTCCATAAAACAATGACCATTACAAAAATATTCACTGATTATCGAGAAGCCCTTGGCTCCTTTGAATCCGTTTAGTTCATAGTTCTACGACATCTATTTATCTTCCTTCAACATACTTACACCCTCAATGATCAAATGTTTTGAGGTGGCTTACCAGACGAAAACACAACAGGAGCATTAAAATGAACACAGAAACATCCCAACAAGAGATAATATCTTTTTAGAAAGTGGAAAGGCATAAGGGTGGAAGAGCACCACAAAGAGGCATGTCATTAGGGTATATGTGCCTCAAATGTGACCCTGAGGTGCCTGTCAACCAGAGCAAAAAGGGAGGGAGGGTGAGTGGGGGTTACTGGGAAGGAGGGCATGTCTCTGTTCTCTGGGGGAGACACATCTAGTACCAACCTCCACCCAGAGAGCTCCACACACCCGAGAAAGCACAGCATGGCTGCCTCACCGATGCCACGAGCCTAAGTGACCCGCCCGACCCCCTGAGCGAGGATTGCAGCACCCATCTTTTGACTCCTGCTTCCACGCTGCATCACCACATTGGACGTTCATCAAACCCGCAGGTTCTCCTCCCAAGCAGTTTTATCTTCTCTGCAAAGCACTGCAGAGTATTTCAGATGGCAGTCTACACCTCACAGGGAATTCAGCCCACAGAGCCCTGGGTGGACACCCTTTCTGCAAACACTGAGCAGAGTGCACAGCCACCACGAGCCAGCGGCCACCAGAATACAAACAGACTGCACAAAGCCACCTGGCAAGGGTGATGACGTAACAGTTAAAAACACTCTTATGGTTTTTAAAAAAAATCTAACCACACCAGTCAGAATGGCCATCACGGCTCCCTGACTTCAACCTATATTACAAAGCTACAGTAATCAAGACAGTATGGTACTGGCACAAAAAACAGAAACACAGATCAACGGAACAGGATAGAAAGCCCACAGATAAACGCACGCACCTATGGTCACCTCATCTATGACAAAGGAGGCAAGAATATACAATGGAGAAAACACAGCCTCTTCAATAAGTGGCACTGAGAAAACTGGACAGCTACATGTAAAAGAATGAAATTAGAACACTCCCTAACACCATACAAAAAAAGAAACTCCAAATGGATTAAAGACCTAAATGTAAGGCCAGACACCATGAAACTCTTAGAGGAAAACATAGGAAGAATACTCTTTGACAGAAACCACAGCAAGATCTTTTTTGACCCACCTCCTAGAGTAATGAAAATAAAAACAAAAGTAAACAAATGGGACCTAATGAAACTTTAAAGCTTTTGCACAGCAAAGGAAACCAGAAACAAAACGAAAAGACAACCCACGGAATGGGTTTGCAAACAGAGTGAACAACAACCCACAGAAAATATCTGCAACCCACATAAAATCTTTGCAAACGAAGTGACCGACAAGGGATTAATCTCCAAAATATACAAACAGCTCATGCAGTTTAATATCAAAAAAACCAACAACCCAATCAAAAAGTGGGCGGAAGACCTAAATAGACATTTCTCCAAAGAAGACATACGGATGGCCAAGAGGCACATGAAAAGATGCTCAACATCACTATTAGAGAAATGCACTTCAAAGCTACAATGAGGTATCACCTCACACTGGTCAGAATGGCCATCATCAAAAAATCTACAAACAATAAACGCTGGAGAGGGTGTGGAGAAAAGGGAACCCTCTTGCACTGTTGGTGGGAATGCAAATTGATACAGCCACTATGGAGGACAGTACGGAGGTTCCTTAAAAAACTAAAAATAGAGCTACTGTGCTACCATACGATCCAGCAATCCCACTCCTGGGCATATATCTAGAGAAAACCATAATTCGAAAAGATACACGGCACACCAATGTTCACTGCAGCACTCTTTACAATAGCCAGGTCATGGAAGCAACCTAAATGCCCATCGACGGACGAATGGATAAAGAAGATGTGGTACATATATACAATGGAACATTACTCTGCCATAAAAAGGAGCAATACTGGGTCATTTGTAGAGATGTGGATGGACCTAGAGTCTGTCATACAGAGTGAAGTAAGTCAGAAAGGGAAAAACAAATATCGTATATTAATGCATATATTTGGAATCTATAAAAATGGTACAGATGAACCTATGCGCAAAGCAGAAATAGGGACACAGAAGTAGACAACAAATGTACGGACACCGAAGTGGGGGGAAGGGGAGGTGGGATGAATTGGGAGATTGGGATTGACACATATACACTACTATGTATAAAACAGATAACTGGGCTTCCCTGGTGGCTCAGTGGTTGAGGGTCCACCTGCCGATGCAGGGGACACGGGCTCGTGCCCCGGTCCGGGAAGATCCCACGGGCTGGGCCCGTGAGCCATGGCCGCTGAGCTTGCGCGTCCGGAGCCTGTGCTCCGCAACGGGAGAGGCCACAACAGTGAGAGGCCCGCGTACCGCAAAAAAAAACAAAACAAAACAAAAAAAAACAGATAATTAATGAGAACCTGCTGTATAGCACAGGGAACTGTACCCAATGCTCTGTGGTGACCTAAATGGGAAGGAAATCTAAAAAAGAGGGGATATACGTATACCTATACCTGATTTACTTTGCTGTACAGCAGAAACTAACACAACATTGTAAAGCAACTATACCCCAATTAAGGGGGAAAAAAACCCAAACACTTGCACGGTTTGAAAAAAAAAAAAACAACCACTCCAGTTAGAATGGCCATCATCAAAAAGTCTACAAATAATAAATGCTGAAGAGGGTGTGGAGAAAAGGGAATCCTCCCACACTGTTGGTGGGAATGTAAGTTGGTGCAGCCACTACAGAGAACAGTGTGGAGGTTCCTTAAAAAATTAAAAATACAGCTACTGGGAAGTCCCTGGTGGTCCAGTGTTTAGGACTCTGCGCTTCCACTGCAGGCGGCCCAGGCTCAATCCCTGGTCGGGGAACTAAGATCCTGCAAGCCATGCAGCATGGCCCAAAAAAAAAAAAAAAAAAAAAGAGCTACCATATGATCCAGCAATCCCACTCCTGGGCATATGTCCAAAAAAGAGGAAAACTCTAATTCGAAAAGACACATGCACCCCAGCGTTCACAGCAGCATTATTTACAATAGCCAAGGCATGGAAGCAACCTAAATGTCCATCGACAAATCAATGGATAAAGAAGATGTGGGGTATACATATACACTGGACTATTATTCAGCCATAAATAAGAATGAAATATTGTCATTTGCAGCAACATGGATGGACCTAGAGATTATCATACTAAGTAAGTCAGACAGAGAAAGACAAATACCATATGATATCTCTTATATGTGGAATCTAAAAAAAATGATACAAACGAACTTACTTACAAAACAGAAACAGACTCACAGCCACAGAAAACAAACTTATGGTTACCAAAGGGGAAAGGAGGGGAGGAATAAATTAGGAGTCTGGGATTAACATATACACACTACTATAAATAAAACAGGGCTTCCCTGGTGGCTCAGTGGTTGAGAGTCCGCCTGCCGATGCAGGGGACGTGGGTTCGTGCCCCGATCCGGGAAGATCCCACATGCTGCGGAAAGGCTGGGCCCGTGAGCCATGGCCGCTGAGCCTGCGCGTCCGGAGCCTGTGCTCCGCAACGGAAGAGGCCACACAGCGAGAGGCCCGCATACCACAAAACAAACAAACAAACAAACAAACAAGGACCTACTGTATAGCACAGGGAACTATATTCAATATCTTCTAATAACCTATAATGGAAAAAAACCTGAAAAAGAATACATATACATGTATAACTGAATTACTTTGCTGTACACCTAAAACACTGTAAATCAACTATACTTCAATTAAAAAAAAAAAAAAATCTAACCCTAACCAACCATTAGTGTTTGAAAAGCACACAACACACACCTCGGGCATCTATTTGCAACGTAAAGAACAATGATCAAGGAAGGCCCCGCTGTCAGCAGGAAGACACAGAAAATGAACGGTAACGCACACAAGGAAAAATACGAATGGCTAGCTAACAACACACACAGAAGTTCAACTTCCCTAGTCACCAAGGAAATGCTGGTTAAAAATGAAATAGTGTTGCCTACCAAGTCACAGCATTTTAAAACTGTCTCACATGGACAAGGTTTCGGGACAAGCAGGACTGGCCTAGGCTGTCGGTGGTGGGCTATGAAAGGGACCCACCTTATGGAGGGCAACTTGGGGGTGTTTTCCAAACGACTGCCCGGCAATTCCATGTCTAGAATGTTCTCCTAAGGAAATGAGCGTGTAAGAGCACAGATATTTCACCACATATGCTCGCTGTGGTATCACTTCCCACTGTGAAAGACTGGGAACACCCCTACAAGCCCATGGCGCTCCTACTGGGCCCCCGTATCTTAGAATGCCAGGCACCACATACGTACAAGGGGAGAAAAAGCTGTTCATATACAGTACGTATCGTGTGATCACATGTGTATCAATGAACATTTGTGCTGAGAGAGGACACAAAGTGGATACAGTGCTCTCTCTGGATGGTGAGGTTAAGGGCAGTTTTTAATGTCTTCATTCTATATGTTTTTAATAAAACTGTTCTACTTAGTAAAACAGATTTTTTTAAAGAAGGAAATGTTATTAAAGACTATATACCACAGCCTAGAAGGCTGTAACCACAGATAAGTATAAATCCTAGCTCTCAAAAACATACATCAAGCTTATGAAATAAGGAGCCATTTTTTAATTCTGGCAAACTGTGGTAAAAGAGATTAAAACATACTGAGAATAGCACAGGATCTCCGTAAATTAAGAGAAAACCATCTGCTTTAAGCGTGTCCTTTTAGCACAATGCACGTGACCCAAAATTTTGAAAACACCATCTCAGAATATGGCATGACTGTTACTCAGCTGAACCATATTTAGAAATGATTATTTACTCAATAGGCTTCAGATATTTATTGTACATGAAAATTTACTTTATTCCTATATAAAACATCTATAATACATATTTATGTGCGCATGTGTATATATACACCTACTTGCATGCTCACGTGTATACATATACATGCAGGTGTATATACATATATCTGCAGGTGTGTGTATGTCTGTACAAATATTTAATACCTTCCTAGAATTTCTAGTTATTCTATTCTTAATGGCCTCCAAATATGTGTAAGCGCCCACTGGCTGGACTTTTTAACAAAGTCATTAAATAACACATGGTATGCAAGCTGTACCTGGGAGAACTTCGTCTGTTAGCAGCTGACTTCACCACAGAACACCTAAGTGGGTGTACTGTCCATGACACTGCCATTGCATCAAGAAACCCCTGCAGGCCGAAAAACCAAGTCTGCTGCAGAGCTCATTTTATTTATTTACATAGGGATCTCAAAGATACTACACACGTGTGCGTATCTCATATATGGCTTCACTCACATGAATGTTGACAGCAAATGAATACGACAATACAACCCACTGGCCTGGATGTGTCATTTAAGGGCAATCTGAGTCCCGGGCTTCTCTCCCCGAGAATCAAAAATGATGATGGCCGAAAGGGTCCTTAGAAATCATTTCATCCAAACACTCCCTATTTCGTGGATGAAGAAACAGAAGGTCACGTCCACGTAGGCCTGGGACCCGGGTCCGCAGTTTCTCAGCCTGGTTAAGAGGTCTTTATATTACACCACCGCCCTGGAAACCCCCACTGGAACCCCTTCTCACTGCACTGTTGGTGCACTGGCCCTGGGACGTGACAGCTAATAACAGAAGAGGTTTGGCATCTTATACAGGTCTATATGCAGGCTGTGCCGATCTGTAGAACCTTCCAACATCCGAGGTGGTAGGACTTAGCAGGAACCCACCAGATTAAAGACCAGCCATACTGCATGCAAGGGCTCTCCATTAAGAAGCTGTGTGAATCCAGTTACTTAAGCCCCAGTTTGCTTATCGTAAAATGAACAGGGTACCCATGTTGTGAGGTCCAAGATATACAGGCGAGAGAGAAGCCCTTCTGAACCTTAAGTAATGAACACAAAGGATTCTGCAAGTCTTTTTTCAAAGGCGAAAAATTAAATAACTTTAGGATCTCTTCAGACATCCAGGGATGTCTACAAGCCTCACAGAAATGACTTATCTAACCTGTTGGAGGGAGAGCCAGCTAGAAAACACGAGTGTCTGCTGACCGGGGAGAGATGGGCCGATCCAGCGGACACAAAACACCACCTTCTTGTTTCTACTGCTTCCCCACCTAGACCTTCCTAAATTTTAAAGCACACAAGAGGCAAAGAATTCAAGGTAGTGAGAGTAAAGCAAATGCATTCTAAAGGCCACATGAAGTATTAGCTTCCGCAACCTCCAAAACCCAAAGGCGGCTGGGGGAGCAGCCAGTTCATGCCCAACACGCAGCCATCAGCATACATTTACAGGGTTGTCTGTCACCCCAGCTGGGCAGGAGAAGCCTTACCTGACCTGCATGGTCAGCACCAATACGTATGGTGGTTTCTAATACTCCTTTTATAAATGGCTTTTCTGTGTTTTGTTCGTTCATGCGTTCATGAATGAAAATACCCCTGGCAAATATTTTTCCCTAAGGGGTATATGTTTGTGGGTATGTGTGTGACAGAGACAGAGAGAGAAAGTGTGAAATGTTTTTTCCACTCTGCTTGACAAAAAGCTGCATAGAGATGTCCAGTTTCCTACCAGCCATCAAATACTTGTCTGCAACCTAATCATAAAAAATATTTATAACATACGCCCTCAAAGATTCTGCTTTGCAAGGAAAAGAAATATGTCAACCATTCATCAAACCTGTACCTAATCTTCAGTTATTTTACGACGTGTTAAAGTATCATTTTCCATTCCTTCATTGTGTAAGTCTTCAGACAATGTATACGACAGCAGGTTCTTTCATTATAAATGCTGTCAGGTAGATTTCTGAAAACCTTTCTTCAAACTCCTCTGCCTCTTTACGTTTCACCTAAGCATGACCACTGAGTGATTTCAAGATGACTCCTGCCCACGTGAGTCAGTCAATGCAGACCCAAACCGTGTGTGAGCGTCTGTGTACCACATACATGCAGCAGTTTCCCTGTGAAAACGGCACACGCCCGCCACACACACAAAAGCCTGCTCCAGTGAAGCAAAACAATTTCAATCGTTTAGAAATATGGCCAAAATTAATAACTTGTTTTATTTATGACAATATAAAAGGCCAAAAAAAAAAAAACCCCAAACCCCACAGCACATGTGCAGTAAAACCCATAAGAAATGCATGCCTTTAAATTGTCACGACTGCAGGGCAAGAACTGCAAAATGCTCAGAACCACCCCATGCCATTTTCTCCATTTACATTTTTTCATTGCCATCAGCAGGCTAGGAGTGAATTTACCCACCAAGCATTTTTTTCACGACCCAACATGCACACCTGATTTCCCTGCTTTTTTCATTCTGACGTACCTGACGCACCATTTCCTTTCTACATCCACAGGCAAAGCCTCCGTCGTGAGAACGCGCCTTTCTCACTGCTATGGAAAAAGAAAAGGCAAAGCAAGGAAGGGTCTTCATGAAACGCTAGCGCCCTCCCGCCAGTCTCCTCGGGGACCCTTCGGCAGGGAAGGCAGGTCTGCAGACCTCACGTGGAGCGCGCCCCACATACCAAGGGCTCCCAGTCACACCGGCTCACCGCCCACAGCACAGTCCCGAGAGGCACTGCCTTCTAGCTCCAGCGCGCTCTCAGCCAAAGGCAGAAACCCAGGCGACCAAAACCGCACGTGCGTACAAGCGCGCGCGCGCGCACACACACACACACACACACACACACACAGCAGGGGCTCGCGTGCCCACACACAGACATGCGCGCGGGCAGAGCTCAGGTGGACTCTCCACACCGATCTGCATTATCGTTCGCTTTCAGGCAGGAACAACACACGAGGAGCGTGTCTGCAGACCTCCCCCGCTGGCCTCACACCGCCCTGTGAGCTGACCACCTGCTCTTCAAGACAGCACGACAAAAGGGGTACGAGTCGCTGCAAAGCCCGGCACACAGCCACGGCGGCAGGAAAGCATCCCTGTCCTGCAGGAGATGCCCCGAGAGGGGACCCAGGCTCTCTTACCGGCTCTCCGCCCGCCGTGAGCACAGCGCCCCACGGACCCGCTCTGCAGCAGCCCCGGCGTCCGCCTGCCTGTCTGTGCCCGCTGCCTCGTGACGGTCAAGTTCACACAGCCCCCCGCCACCCCCGACTCTGACCCCAGTGAGGACTCAAGCCTCCCATGTGACCTCACTGACGACTCCTGACCTCAGGGGGAAATGTTCCCAAGGCTTCTCTGCCTAAACCCCCAAAGCCTTGCCCTTTTAAACCCCTAAAGGCACGGGTGCCTTCCTCTTTGTAATTTAAAAGAAGGAAATACAGAAAAGCCTACCGCATGAATTTTACGCAGCTTTGCCTGTTTAACTGCGCTAGACCATCGTATAACGTGTGCAATCCAAGGTTCAATCCCACAACCGTAAAGTCAGATGAAACAATGAAGTTTAAAGCAAAACAAAAACAAACATTCAGTAGCCTATTTTACGTCTTTCTGTATTTGGGGGTTTATTACACACTCAGGAGGAATGTAATCCAAACAACTAACAAAGTGTTTCCGGAGGTTTTACTGCGTACGAGGCATTCGCTGCAGACCACAAAGGGGTCACAGGGTGACCCTGACTTAGCCAATCCGTCACTTCACAATGATCTGCATTGAAAGTCCCCGCGCCCCGCCTCCCCTCCTAAGGCAGCTCCCACCCGCTGACGCAGGCAGTGCCCCTCCCGCCAGGGTCTCTAACAGCCACACGGAGAGCCCCGACCCTCCCCGGTCGGTCCTGCACCTACCCTCCAGGACGCATTTTCTCTTTTTACCACCTGCTTCAATCAACGTCTTCAAAATTCACTGCGGTTACTTCTGACTCTTGCTCATTTAAACAAGTAACACGTGCTACTGTGCAGTATCTCCCACGTTACCACTATTTCCCCAAGAGGGACTTTTTCATTTTTTCACACCTGCTTGATTTTAAGCACTGCACTGCTGCATTAGTGTGACACCCATTTAGCATTCAAATAAGTCTGCAAGGAAGGCTGGTGTGGCTGTCCCATCACCCAGCGAAGGGAGGTTATTGGGAAGTTATTAGCCAGCTTAGATGGCCTGATGCAACCACACGGAGAAGCAGAATAAGAATGTGAACCTGTGTCTGCCCCCGCAAGTCCCACATTCTTTGCACTAGCTTTCCTCTCCACGTATTATTTTACCAAGTACAGGATCCCATCCCTAAGAGAGAGTGCCATCCACCCCAGGCCAGCTCCATACCTGTCTATACCTCAGAGCACAATGTGAGGCCATCCACGTAACAGGCATCCGGTAAGAGCCTGGGGGCTGATTAGGGATTTCACCCACTTACTGATCAAAAGGGGCGCGAAACTCCTCGGTTTCGCGCACGTTTCATGTCCACTCGGAAATATTTTAATGCATCTTGTGCTGCTTAAGAGGCAAATCGCAGAACCATTCTTTTTTCTTTTCAATGTGTGGACCTTCAGAAAGTTTATGAGAAAACTGATTTCCGGGACTAGCTGCAGGCGTCTCGCCACCACTTAACACACCGAGTACGAGGAAATCAACTCTGACAGCCAAGGGTCCCCCTCACCTCTGACTGATGGCAGCCGCGCATAAGATGCGGTCTAACTCTAGAGAGGGCGTCACTTCAAACTGAACCTTAAAAATAAACCCACTTCACTGGGACTTCCCTGGTGGCACAGTGGTTAAGAATCCGCCTGCCGATGTAGGGGACACGGGTTCGAGCCCTGGTCCGGGAAGATCCCACGTGCCGCGGAGCAACTAAGCCCGTGCGCCACAACCACGGAGCCTGCGCTCTAGAGCCCGCGTGCCACAACTGAGCCTGCGTGCCACAACTACTGAAGCCCGCGTGCCTAGAGCCCGTGCTCCACAACAAGAGAAGCCACCGCGATGAGAAGCCCGCGCTCCGCAACAAAGAGTAGCCCCCGCTCTCTGCAACTAGAGAAAGCCTGCGCGCAGCAACGAAGACCCACGCAGCCAAAAATAAAATTAAAAAATTTTAAAAAAAGGAAAATGCAAAGTGGAAAGGGGGGGAGGGGGGAAGAAAAAAAATAAACCCACTTCAGGAGTGACCACTCAAGGGGTACAAGGTCTCCTCTTGGGGTGATGAAAATCTTCTGGAACTAGACGGTGGCGATGGATGCCTAATGCTGTGAATGTACTAAGTGTTACTGACTCATATACACGCCGATGGTTAACTTTACATTATGTGGATCCCACCACAATTTTAAAATAAATAAAATCTTTTCAGCCCATTTCAAAAAAAAGCATAAGTTACTTATTTTTTATTTTATGTTTTTAAACTTTTATTTTATGTTGGAGTCTAGCTGAATAACAATGTTGCATTAGTTTCAGGTGTATAGCAAAGTGATTAAGTTATATCTACTCCTTTTCCAAATTGTTTTCCCATTTAGGTTGTTACATAATATTGAGCAGAGTTCCCTGTTTTACACAACAGGCCCTTGTTGATTATCCATTTTAAATACAGCAGCATGAGTTACTTCGAATAACTTAAAAATTAAAGCAAGTCATTTACAGGAAGCTCACAAACAGCAGCCAACGTGACCCAACATACAGACACCTACAAAGCCTGTGAGTCCCAAGGGACGGAGGTCAAACCGGGCAGATGTCCGGTCCTCGAAGCCATCTCGTCAGGGAGCCCGACCTCGGTGGGCCCGAGACTCATTGCCCACTGGTCTTCTCCAGGCAATGAGCTCAGAGTTCTAATATAAAACGCCG
This sequence comes from Physeter macrocephalus, assembly GCF_002837175.3. Lineage (NCBI taxonomy): Eukaryota > Metazoa > Chordata > Mammalia > Artiodactyla > Physeteridae > Physeter > Physeter macrocephalus. Next base: position 153,272,539 of record NC_041220.1, on the reverse strand, counting down.
ACACGGACAGAAAGCAACACCGGAGAAACCTGCGGCAGTTAGTTAGGCTGCCTCGTCCTTGCCCAAGAGAGAAAGGCCTGCGTCTGGTACCTGGTCTCCGAAGTTCCCGGACGTTGCTCAAGAAGGCCTGGGGAGAGGCAGGTGTGAGAAGGATACGTGGGCTCAACCACGACCCTCCCAGTCATCAGGGATGCCCTCGACCATCTCTGTGAAGCAAGCTGTCACCCTAGCACGGCTTTGCCACGTCCACTCCTGCAACGAAGCCCGATCTCGTTACCACGCTGCAAGAATGCTACGGTGCCTCTCACAGGCCGCGCCTCCCGCAGGGGAGGAAGCACAAGTCGGTGTTCATAGCTCACGGAGGAGACGCGCTCATGTTCGCAACACGGATGCACCACCCACCGCCTGGATGAAGACGTGTGACTTCACCCATTAACGGTGTGAAAGTCGGACTACATCAGGGTTAAGTGGGCTGCCCACACTCGGTCCCATTAGAAGAACCAGGAATCAGAGACCTGGTCCTTGACAGTTCGGTTCTTTTGCTCAGGCTCAGCTGCCCCGCGGCACGTGGGAGCTGAGTTCCCCGACCAGGGATCAAACCTGCGTCCCCTGCGTTGGGAGGCGGATTCTTAACCACTGGGCCACCAGGGAAGTCCCGACAATTGGGTTCTTGAGCCAAGAGGAAAGCACTTTAATGAGACAATGAGCCAGAAGAGTCGAGAAGAACTGAAAGGCAGCAAAGATCGTCTCAAAAGCAGTCAGAGGAGACTTTGCCAACACCTCTGGCACCGTGAAGCGCGTTCACGTAAGGTGTACTTAAACCCAGGTGGCCACCATCCCAGCCCTAAACCATGGTACGCTGACGTAAAACACGGCATCGAGCAGGGAAGCATGGGGGGAAGGATCAAAAGGAGATGATGGGTGTCGGTGTGTTCTTGTGGGTTTCTGGAGAAAGGCAAAAACACCAGAGTACCTGTACGTGCAAGTTCGACCAAGGGCAACTGACAAGGGTGTGAGCTTTTTTTTTTTTTGGCTGCATTGGAGCTTTGTTTCTACGCACGGGCTTTCTCTAGTTTCGGCGAGCAGAGTCTACTCTTTGTTGCGGTGCACGGGCTTCTCAATGCGGTGGCTTCTCTTGTCGCGGAGCATAACTCTAGGTGCGCGGGCTTTAGCAGTTGCAGCACGCGGGCTCAGTAGTTGTGACTCGAGGGCTCTAGAGCACGGGCTCGGTAGTTGCGGCGCGTGGGCTCTAGGGCGCACAGGCTTCAGTAGCTGTGGCGCGCGGGCTCAGTAGTTGTGGCTCGCAGGCTTAGCTGCTCCGTGGCATGTGGGATCTTCCCGGACCAGGGATCAAACCTGTGTCCCCTGCCTTGGCAGGTGGATTCTTAACCACTGCGCCACCAGGCAAGTCCCAAGGGTTTGAGCTTTGAAGACAGGAGTCAACTGAGAAGAAAGGAGACCAGAGGATAAAAGAGCAGAGGATCCTGTCAAACAGCTGTGGAAGTCTCTCCATCCAAGAAGAGGGCCCGTGGACTCTTGGCTTTTCCCTCCCCTACCCCCGCCCCCAACAAAGGACTCGCATGCAGCCACCGGGGCACTCAGCCGACGTGTGTCAGAACCCTCTCAGAGGGCAGAAGCTGCCTTCACAAGTGGGGTCTGTGAAGGACCGCTTCCGTGCCGCGTCCGGAACTCGGATGCCTGGGTCCAGTCTCCATCGCTGTCCCTCAGCGCCACGGTGGTTAACGTTTTGGCACGGTCTCTGTCCACACCTCACTGCTCCGTGGACCTGGCTCCCTGGCCCCACTTTCTGCTCCGGGGCCCCAAGCCCTGGAACCCTCAAACCACTGCCTAACAACGCGTCCTTCAGAATAACGTGCAGTCACGAGACCAAACCAGCACGTAAACAAATCTGCTGTGCCTCGTCCTGACTCTGCTTTGCCTGAAGCCACACGGGTATAAACACAAGGGGAAAGTGTAGTTACAAACCAAGACGTAAAAACACACCACTGGAGCCTGGACCCAGGGTCTTCCGACAGCCGCTGCTTTTCATCTCTGGGAGGACGGAGGTTTGTGTCTGAGCAACGGCTGTGGGCACGGGAGACAGCGCACTGCCCGAAAGGAAGCTGTGCCGATGCCGGGCTCCACCCCAGAAAACTTCCAAGCTTGAGTTTCACTTTGTGATCGTGCCAGCGTGGGCTTCGTAATTACCCAGCACAGCAGTTCAGAATGGAAAGCTTCAACTGCCCCTTAGCTAACTGAAGGCCAGGAGAAGTAAACGTCTCCCCCAAAGCAACAAACGAGGGGTGCAGCTCGGATGGCAACGCTCTCACTCTGAAACCTTCCCGCGAGCAGCCTGTGGAGTAAATGGAACTCGGTCTTGGCGTCAAGCTCTGTACCGCAAATCACCTCTCAGGGCAAACGTACAGGAAGGTGACCCTCAGGTGGGCTTAGCTGGTTGATGAACTTCACGTGAAACGAAAGAGCTTGATTTCATACGGACTCCACCTTCTGGCTGTTAGCGGGATTGAGGATTTTCTCTTATTCTCCCCACCCCACCCCGCCCCTCCTCTCCCATCTGTCCCAACAACATACGAGCCTGCAGGTCAGGGCCAGCCTGCTGGAGGCAGCTCCTCTTGGGGCAGCAACGGCCAGGAGGAGGCTGGGCCGCGGTAACCTGCCAGGGGCCCCGGCCGCCCGGGCTCTTCCCCCACAAGACCTGTCTGCAGAAGCCCCCAGACGCAGTCCTCTAGAAGACCCTCACGTGTGAGGGGCACGAACCCCACGTGGTAAAACTTAGCCTTCTTACAAGGCTTAACACATGACACTGGCCAACACGTCCGCGTGCCAAATTCCAGACGGTGATGACTGGCCTCTAGCGGGCAAGGACAGCCCGCCTCATGCACTGTCGTGGACACTAACATCGCCAGCACAATTTCAGCAAGCAGGTCATGCCAGCACGGAAGCACTAGTCCCCAAGATCCAGAAGGAGCACAGAGCCCCTCCCCCACCCGGCCCAGGGTCTGCCAGGGGGCGCGACCAGCCGTCCAGGCAGGCAGAGAGCGGCCAGCGAGGGGGCAGCTCCATGAGAAGCGGCAGGGGGGCACCGGAATCCCCTGGTCCCCACCCGCTGTTTACAGGGCGTCTGCTCAGAAGGTCACTCCTGGACAGGGAGTCACCCACCAGAAGGTGTGTGCGACTCCACGCCGGCAACAGCCCTCCAAAGAGGCTTCGCCGTTTCCCCTCTTTACCAGCTGCTCGCTAGGATGGCAGCTCCTTTATTTTAAACGCTATTTTCAGGGCTTCCCTGGTGGCGCAGTGGTCGAGAGTCCGCCTGCCGATGCAGGGGACGCGGGTTCGCGCCCCGGTCCGGGAAGATCCCACACGCCGCGG
>NC_041220.1:153235324-153268975 GCF_002837175.3 Physeter macrocephalus | reverse complement strand
GAGAGGCCACGACGGTGAGAGGCCCGCGTACCGCAAAAAAAAAAAAAAAAAAAAAAAAAAAAGCTAGGACATCAGGTGTGACCTTGTCTGGACAACGATGAAAGGACACTTCCTGAGAGGGTGGACGCAGCAGACAAAACTGGTTAAACGCATTAGAGAGAGGCAGAGACATTCCTCCTAGTATTATGAACTAACTCTGCTCCCCACTTCATACCTTGAAGTCCTAACCCCCCAGGACTTCAGAAGGTGATGGAATGAAGCTCTTTCAAGAGGTGATGAAGGCAAAATGAGGGCATGGGGGTGGACCCTAATCCAATCTGGCTGGTGTCCCTCTACGAAGAGATGAGGACAGAGACACACACAGAGGGAAGACCAGGTGAGGACACAGGGAGAAGGCGGCCGCCTGCAAGACACCGAGAGAGGCCCTGGGAGAAACCAACCCTGCCAGCACCTGGAGCCTAGACTCGGGCCTCCAGAGCTGTGAGAAAATAACTGTCTGCTGCTGATGCCGCCCAGACCCTGGCACTTGGTTACGGCAGCCCAAGCAAACTGCTTCGCCGAGCTTTCAAGGTCCCCGTGGCACCGGGGCAGGGAGCAGACTGCTGTTGGCCGGGACACCTGAGCTTGGAGATCTGGTGCAAAACCTCCAAAAACAGTGGGCGCTGGCTCTGGAAACACGATGGGTGAGGAGGCCGCTCCCATGAGAACACAGCTGGAGGCAGCTGCTAGACAGCTGCTAGATCTTCTCCCGAGGGCCTGGGCCCCGCGCAAACACCAACTGTCTCGCCCATAACCCCCAGGCAGAAGTCACCTCATCCTAGTCCCTCCAAGATTCTGAACCATCCCGCAACTTTTCACAAAGATGATAATTACGCGTCATCGCTTCAATGCTGAGTGTAGGTGTCTCCCCTTCCCTCCTACACTGGGAGGTCCTCTGGGGCAGAACCTCTGTCCTACTCTGTCTAGAACACAGAATCCTGAACCTCACAAAAATGTTCTCAATTCGATTTGCACGCATAATTGTTCTCTTGACGCTCTTCTGGCGTCCCAACAAACACAACAAAAGCCAGTTTTCATTACCATGTTCCAGTTAACACATCAGCAATTTGATTTCTTTACACAGATATGTTACATTAATTTATGCAAAACACTGGGCATCTTTCAATCTTTGCATTATAGATTTGGTTTTGGTGAGCAAAGGACAGTCCCTTGCCTGCATTTTCATTTCTTTTGTTCTCCAATTTAATGTTCCAAGGGCACTCTTTCTCGCTGACACTTCAGAAGATAAACATTTTCTCAAAAAAAAAAAACCGCCTCTTCGACATCCCTAATCTAGGATTTCACTGAGTCTCACCACTCTCTAAAAGCACACACAATGATTCTGAAAATTGCTGGGTTTGCAGCTCAAAACCAGAAAGCTTCTGGAACTCGTTCCTTCAGAGTGGTTACACAGCCTGCCAGAAGACACAGCTGTGAAGCAGGCAGTATGTGGTCCCTCCCCCCGTTCCTCTTGACCCTTTCGCTGCTGACAGTACCGTTACAACACACTCACACACACACACACACACACCACACACACACACACTATGTACATTATAAGCCATTTGTTATAACTGTTCACAGCGGGAGAGCTGAACTCCAACCAGCACATGCATGTCTCTCTGCAGGATAAATGCCCGAGGCCACCGCGCAGGAGCGAAGCCCAAGCCCGAGCGTGCAGGGAGCGTCCCCGCCGCAGGGCACCGCCCTGCACTCCAGCACAGCACGCACTCTCGTGACTGCAGCAGGGCCCGGAAGTGGCTCTGATAAAGATGACAGCTGGCGCTTGGCACGTGACCTGCTCGCAATCTAGAGCCATAAAGCTCTGACCGTGCCGCTCAGACACAGCTCGACTCCGTACGTGTATTACTCACGGACCTTCCTCTCTCGCCCAGGGGTTTCTGGTCTTGGCCGTGCAGACTGGTAGGTAACTGCAACCACAGCCCACATACGCGCACACGGACCACCACACCTGCTCCCTCAGAGCCACCCACGCTCCTGTTCAAGGCCAGCAGCACCCAGCTTACAGCCACGTGAAATAAAACCCCGTTATGGAAGGCTCTCAAAAGCAAGCATTTAAGTTGGTCACCTCTGGGACAGAATCTTCAATTTTGAGGCCGGTGTTTGAGTAGCACGTCAACTCCCAGAGATCCTCAAGGAACAGAAAAATATGCACTCGGCGACCCTACTGTGTACAAATGTGCTTCCATTCTTCCATCAACCCTTGTAAAATAAGGTCGTACCCCAGTTCCTGCAGTGGCCTACACTTCCCTCTCCTGCCCTCCTCACGGATGAGGGTCCAGACGACAGTATGTATTTCACCTGAATTCCACCCTCACTACAGTGACACAGCTACACTGGACACACTTGAGAATCAGGGCACATGACCGTGTAATACTGCTGCCATTCCGTTCTTTCAGATGCTCTGACCCCCTCTTGGGGAGCCAACCGACTTGATGTCTATTTTAAAGCTCAAAATTAAGTCATTAAATAAGGCCAATTGAGAAAGGCTTGCCCTAGTCCTTTGACTAACAATCCTTCCAGACAATTTGGATTTCCAGACCCAGCAGCCCAGCTGTGCCCTCGATGTTAAAGCATCCCGTCAGCTGGCCGTTCTGGATAAAGCACGTCATTCAAGCCCACTACACTGGGTTTCTCGCTCTGTGAACATAAAGAACGTTACTGTACGGAAAACACAGCAGCTGTTTTAAGAACCAAAGATGCCACGATGGCGTTCAGAGCGACCCCGCCCTGGGGATGCTTCTCTCGCCGGCAGTGGTGCAGGGCTTGGTCCTGGGGACGCTGGAAGTTGAACCTGGTTAGTGGCCACCTCAGGTCTGGCGGAAACCAGACACCCAAGCACTCACCCACCACAGTGCAGCCCACCCCAAGACACCTTCTTAGTAACCCCAAGTCCAAGAGTCTCCTACCTTGGGGTGGGGCATCCCTCCTCGGCCTGGACTTTGGAAGAAAGCTCTCTGCGCGCACCGGGGTCCTCTGTTTGCCGTCGCACTTCCACAGGAGCTTCCTGCCAAGGGTGGTACAACGAGACACCCGGTCATCAAGCTGCCGCCTCCGAGACCTCTGTGATCACGAACCCTTCATTGTGGGTTCGCCCCGTGAGCCCGCACCACGAAGGCAGTGACGCCGCCTGCCGTCAGCCGGCCACGGGACCCGCGAGCCCGGCTCTCCAAAGCGTCTCATCAAAATGACTCAACAAGACCGTGCGTCCCCTTCGGCTCTGGGCAGGAAGCAGAACTCCTACGTGAGGGTCATAAACCTGTGGGACACGCTGGCCCCCAAACCCTAATCAAATCAAACCCAGCTGGTCACGGCTCCCTGCAGCGAAACCTCAAGCCCCGGGACCTGGAGTCTGGGAGCCTTGTTTCTTGACCGAGCAAGCACGGAATTCTCAGAGGTCACAATGCACGGGGCATGGGCACCCGGTCGCCGTGTGTGCAGGCCTTTCTGCACCAGGGGGCCACACAGAAAGCTGCACCTCTCTTCACATGCGGACATTCATTATTGTGTAACAAACCGATGACTGGTTTTTTTTTTTTTTTAAAAAGAACCTCCATCTGATGCTGCAGGAAATCTTTTCTCTGAAATGTACAAATGCAGACGGAAGGGGGAGAAAAAAAAGCAGAGTGTGGGACAGGAAGACTGACTACAGACTTTGAGGTATGGATACAAATATGTAACTTTTTAGAAAGCTTCTCATCAACTTTCACCATCAAAACTCCTACTTTAAAAAAAAAGTGAAATAGTTTAACGCACTGCATTTTCAATTACATTTGCCCCAGAACAGTCTTTAAACATATGTGACCAAAAAAAGGGACTAAGAAGAATACTAATAGCATCAAGTGACATCAATGTTTGAAAACTATCAATCATGTGTTGTCTTAAGCCTTGCTATCAAGCACCCATTGTGATTTCAGAGAAGAGCTTGCCATTTTCTATCATCTCCCCCAACTTCTTCCCTTTGTATTAAGGGCAAGCTAATCAAAGGGAAAGACCGCTTCAGTGAGAGCGGACGATGAGGCTGCGAACTCGAGATGTGGCTGAAAACAGGGCACTCGCAATTGTCATGAGTGTATCGACTGTGTCCCCAGGTGCTGATACTAGAAAAGCTGGTGCACGGAAACGCTCAGACAGCTGGACACAAGTCACAGGAGCTGATACTAGAAAACCTGGTGCACGGAAACGCTCAGACAGCCGGACACAAGTCACAGGAGCTGATACTAGAAAAGCTGGTGCACGGAAACGCTCAGACAGCCGGACACAAGTCACAGGAGCTGATACTAGAAAAGCTGGTGCACGGAAACGCTCAGACAGCTGGACACAAGTCACCACGGCAATTGGCCATGATGTTCTGGGGCTGTCCTATACGTGCCTTAAGATGGGACTGCGGTGGCTCTGTCCTGGCTCCCTGCAGGACGCTTACCTGCTTGTAGAGGTCGGTTGAGGGCGACGACCGGGACCTTCCGTGGATGTACTGTGGCCTCTCGCGTGGGTCCAGACCCACGTCCAGGATGTTGTCTGCCGAGTGGTACCTCCCAGAACTCCTGGCTTCTGGGGCTTTCCTCTGTGCCCTCCACGAGGCTTGATACTCTGCAAAGGTTCCCAGCCTCTGAGGCGGGTCTGACCTCCCCAGCTTTCCCTCCTTTCCAGGGCCCGCTGTCCAAGGCCTTTCCGGCTTCTCCTTGGGGAATCCACCGGGTGCCGGCCTCGGCCCTGGCCGCTGGCCCACGGGCTTGCTGGTTTCCTCAAAAAACTTCCACCTGTCGGCAAAGGTGTGCACGGTCTCGCCGGGAGGTGCGGGGCGCGGGCGCGGGCGGTCGTCCCCCGCGAGCCCCACCTCGTTTATCTTCTCGGGCTCGGAGTAGGACTTCAGTTTCTGCTCGGCCGTGAAGCGCCTCCGGCCTGCGATGCGCGAGGCGTGCAGCGCGCCGCCGGCGCCCGAGGGCAGCCTGGCCGGGGCCGCCTCCCAGACGCGAGGGAGGGTGTCGGGGTCCGACGGGCTGGGCTCCAGGTCGCGGCGCCTGAACGACGTGGCCCTCAGGACGCGGGCCTGCGCCTCCTTCAGGTGGTCCTTATAGGTGCTGGAGAAGGCGGCTTCCGGGGCGCCCCCTGCCGGCTGCAGGCCCCAGCCGCGCGCCTCGGCCTCGGCCGCGGCCGCCTCCTCCTCCTCCTCCTCCTCCTCCTCCGCGGCGCCGGCCAGCGTGGCCGGGCTCCGGCTCTTCTGCAGCCTGGCTCGCCGCAGCTGGATCTCATTCCTCAGGGTGGTGGCGAAGCGGTCGCTCCTCCGCATGGGTTTGCCCACCGGGGCCTCGGGCGGGGGCCTCTCCGGGGCGCCCTCGAGGCCGGCCTCGGGCCGGCGCGCCCCTTCCTGGGTCAGCGAGTGCAGCATGGGCGTCTGCAGGGGACAGATCTCGCCGCCCCCGTGGGCCCACGCGAAGCCGCCTGCGACCCTCTTCACACTCGCTGCTTCCACGAGGCCGGCCACGGGCGGCTCCTCGGCTCCCTCGCAGTGGCCCCCGGCCTCCCTGTCGGCCGGCGCCCCCCTCCCCCTCTGCCGGGCGCCCGGGGGCCCCTCGAGCCGGGGCGGGTAGCAGCGGGGCTGCGCGGCCGGGGCGCCCCCCTGCGGGCCGCGTCGCGAGGTCACGCAGTAGTAGCGGCTCTGCGCGCCACAGTCCCCCTTCTGGTGGCCGGCGCTGGGCCGCCCCGCCTGAGCGGGGCTGTCATCCGGGAAGCGCTCGGCAGGCGGCTGCTCCCTGAGCCACGTGGCGGCACTGGGCCCCTCGTGAAAGAAGGGGCCCTCGTCGCTGGAATGGCGCGGGTGCTGGCACGCGGGCGAAGGCTGCGGGCAGCGCACGTCCGTGCTGGACAGGGAGGCCTGGAGCCGGCTGGGGGCCCCCGGGAGGGCCCTGGCCCCGCTGTCGCAGGGCGGCCACCCGCAGTCCAGGGGCACAGCCGGCGCACAGCCCGAGCTCCCGGCTCTCCTCCCGTCGCCCGGGCGCGCTGGTCTCTGCGGCTGATCGGCCGCTTCCGGTCTCCAGTCGCTGTGGGACTGAGCGCGGGTCAGGCCCGGAGGGTACTGCGTGGTGGCCGCCTCTGAGAATGGAGGGCCCTGGGTCTTCTCGTGGCTCTTGGTGGCAGCAAAGCTGTCACTGCGGAGAGGGGGAGGGGGCGGAGGAGGGGACGAAGAGGCCTTTTTCTTATCGGGAACATGCCAGACCGGCCCAAAACTGGACCTCCCGGAAGCAGCTAGCTTGGGCTCAGGACTGTCCTCGGGCCTGGGGCTCCTGCGGCTGTCACAGGGGACCCTGGGGGGGAAGCACCCGAGCCTCTCGTCCACACACTGAGGGTCACCGGCAGCCAGGCCCTGGCGGTCGCTGCCTCCGGCGGAGGCCTCCCAAAGGCCCACTTTGTAGAGAATGTTCTCAGCAGAGGAGGCATCCGCCTTGGGCAGGGTGTGGTCAGGCGTGCTGGAGCTGGTGGAGAAGGAGCCGTAAGCGGAGTCCCGCTTGTTCGGGCCGCCCAGGTGGTCGATGCTGCTGTTAGACTTGGCAGCCGAGAGGCGCCCGGAGGGGTAGGACTGGGCAGGCTGGTCCAGGCTGTCCACGCTCCCCAGGGAGCTGAAGTGGTCAGAGGTGCACTGCAGATTCGTCTGCTCCCACGCGCCGCTCGACAGGTCCTGGGAGGAGGAGCTAGGAAACGAGAACCACAGCAACAGTGCGCTTTAGAGTCAAGTTGCAGCTAAGGGCAAGATGAGACAATGCATGTAGGAGCGGCTGGCCCTGGGTAGAAAGCAACCACTCTTCCTGGAGCGAGATCCCTGGGTGCGGCGCATCTAAGTTTTCCCATTTTCGAAGAGCAGCTTTCCGAGGGCAGGCTGAAAGGACCGAGTCCTACCCACATGATGCCTGTCCCCAAACAGAAAACCTGCCACGCTGCAGTACCTCTCTCAGCTCTACACCCACAGGCTGGACCAAGTCCAGAGCAGGCAGCAGCAGGCAATGCCCCCTGTGAACACCTTTATCCTCAATCACCGGTTAAGTATCGCAGATAGCAAACCGCTATCTGCGCATGAGCTAAGGACCGCTTTTAGATTTTTTTAATGGGGGGGGGGGCGGGGCGGGGCACGGAATCAAAAGAATACTTCCTGATGCATGAAAATGATATGAAATTCCGATTTCAGTACTCATAACTAGAGTTTGACTCCCTGGGTGCGGCGCATCTAAGTTTTCCCATTTTCGAAGAGCAGCTTTCCGAGGGCAGGCTGAAAGGACCAAGTCCTACCCACATGATGCCTGTCCCCAAACAGAAAACCTGCCACGCTGCAGTACCTCTCTCAGCTCTACACCCACAGGCTGGACCAAGTCCAGAGCAGGCAGCAGCAGGCAATGCCCCCTGTGAACACCTTTATCCTCAATCACCGGTTAAGTATCGCAGATAGCAAACCGCTATCTGCGCATGAGCTAAGGACCGCTTTTAGATTTTTTTAATGGGGGGGGGGGCGGGGCGGGGCACGGAATCAAAAGAATACTTCCTGATGCGTGAAAATGATATGAAATTCCGATTTCAGTACTCATAACTAGAGTTTGACTGGAACTCGGTCACGGCTGTGTGCTTCGCTCCCAAGGGCAGAGCTGCGCAGCTGCCACGGACACTGGCCCACCAGCCTGAGATATCAATCCTATCTGGCCCCTGGCAAGACGAGTTTGTGGAGCCCTGGTTGAGTGCAGGACATGACTCCTACTATGGACTGCTAACACAAAGAAAGCCATCCAAAGAGAATGATCTTCAACTTAGAAAGGCAAGTTCAGAGATTAACATGACTTTTCCAAACCCAGATATTAAATCACAGGCAGACCTCATTTCGAAATGAGGTCTGCCTGTGATTTAATGAAAGCTCACATGATGATTAGCATTTTTTAGCAATAAAGTATTTTAAGACTAACGTATGTACTTTTTTTTTTTCAGACACAGTGCTACTACTGCACACTTAAAGCTCTCCATAATGAAACTATTTATCCAGGCATGTTAAGTGCTTTCGTTAAAGCTCCACAAAGCTGGAACATTCACGCTTCCAAGAAAAAAACTGGCTGCTTGAGGTTCGAGGAGTACCAGGATGAGAAAGGGAAAGTGTGACCCGGGCAAGGACACAAAAGTGTGAGCTAGCTAAGTCACATGAGGGAGGCATGACCGTTCCACGCCATGTCTTCAGAGGACAGACCAGGTACCCTTGGCGGAAACGGAGCATGCTCTTCTCCATCCGCCCACCAGTATTCCTGAGTGGACTTTTCCAGGAGATTCTGAGTCCAAGCAGTTATAAACAAAGCTAAGCACTTCTTCCACAGGGCGTATGTGTTTCTTTAATCAAGAAGCCGCCACATGGGCTTAATGAAATATAAGGCCCACTTTTTACGTAAGTTTTACCACACGGATGAGAATCCGGTTTTTCAAAAATACCCTGGACTCCAACTATTACAATCCCTTATGGCTTGAAATAGGTAATACTGTATTTAAGACCTATTTCCTTCACAGCAGACCAGTATTTACTAACAGCCAAAAACTGATTTTGAAAGAGTTATGTTAGCTCCACACACACACACACACACACACACACACACACACACACACACACACATACAGACAGACACAGTCATGCATACCACAAATATGCGCACACGCAGAGATACACACACATACCCAGATACATATTCCTTCACAGCAGACCAGTATTTACTAACAGCCAAAAACTGATTTTGAAAGAGTTATGTCACCCCCACACACACACACACACACACACACACACACACACATACAGACAGACACAGTCATGCATACCACAAATATGCGCACACGCAGAGATACACACACATACCCAGATACATACACACACACAGAGGTACACATATACACTCACACATGCACTTGTGTACACACCCCACAGCCACACTACTGCTGTTACCATCATCCTTCTAATAGACCAGTGAGGACACTGGCCACTAACCTCAGGTGACTGGCCAGCTCCATGTGGCCCGGAAGGGCATCTCCAAGCCAACACACCCATGGTGTTGTCCCATGTTTGCCTTGCATGAGCCCTTCTGACCCCAAAATGTGGGCTCCAGAGAAGCCAGGTTGAGCAGCGCCCCCCCACACCGCTTCCACCAGCTCACCATCCTAACATCCTCTGTCTCAAAGTCACCAAGAAACCACCAGGCCTGGCACATGGGCTGTGAAGCCCCCTGGTTTCCCCTGTACCTCCACACAGCAACCTGGCGGCTGGGGAGAGAGTGCTGGTGTTTAACAGAATTTCCTGGGGAGCTTTCACCAAAAAACCTGCCCAGCAATAAGTAATGTGGTGGCTGTGGACACGTGGGTGACGTGGACAGCCATCCCACTCGGCTGGCCCAAAGGGATTCAGCCAGAAAGGGAAGTCTCCAGGCTCCTGATTTATCAGCTGGACAACATAAATGAGGAAGCACACTTGCTTGTCCTTTCTCTTGGTGTTTTATTTTTTGTTTTCAAGCATTATACACCTGCCTACTCAGTGAAAGAATTTAGAGTCCTACCAGTAACGGTGTGTCCACGGCCTTTTCTCATCAGAAAAAGAACATCATTCTGAGGTCAAGAAAGATGCTATTTAAAACACAACAATCCAAAATCTATGGGACACAGTAAAAGCAGTTCTAAGAGGGACGTTTAGAGCAATACAAGCTTACCTCAGGAAACAAACAAACAAACAACTCAAACAACCTAACCTTATACCTAAAGGAACTAGAAAAAGAACAAACAAAGCCCAAAGTTAGTAGAAGAAAAGAAATCATGAAGATTGGAGCAGAAATAAATGAACTACAGACTAAAAAACCATTAACAAAGATCAATAAAACTAAAAGCTGATTCTTCGAAAAGGTAAACAAAATTGATAAATCTTTAGCCAGACGCATCCAGAAAAAAAGAGGGCCCCAAATCAATAAAATCAGAAATGAAAAAAATTATAACAGAAACACAACCTAGAAGAAATGGACAAATTTCTAGGAAAGTACAATCTCCCAAGACCGAACCAGAAAGTAGAAAATAGGAACAAACCAATTACCAACAATGCAACTCAATCTAAAAGAAATAAATAACTCCCAACAAACAAAAGTCCAGGACCAGACGGCTTCATCTGGTGAACTAATGCCTTTCCTTCTCAAACTATTCTAAAAATTGCAAAGGAAGGAATGCCCTGAACTCATTCTACAGGGCCAGCATCACCCTGATACAAAAACCAGACAGAGATATCACAGAAAAATAAAATTACAGGTCAGTACCACGGATGCACATAGATGAAAAGTCTTCAACAAAATATTAGCAAACTGAATCCAAAAAATATGTTAAAAGGATCATACACCACGATCAAGTGGAATTTATCCCAGCGATGCAAACAAGGATGGTTCCGTATCTACAAATCAACCAATGTGAAACACCACATTAACAAATTGAAGGAGGAAAACCATATGATCATCTCAAGAGATGCAGAACAATGTTCTGACAAAATTCAACATCCATTATAACAACTCTCAACAAAGTGGGTATAGAGGGGACGTACCTCAACATAATAAAGGCCATCTATGACAAACCCACAGCTAACATCACACTCAACAGTGAAAAGCTGAAAGCATTTCCTCTAAGATCAGGAACAAGACAAGGATGCCCGCTCTCACCGCTTTTATTCAACATACTTTTGGAAGTCTTAGCCACAGCAATCAAAGTAAAAGCAATAAAAGGAATCCAAACTGGAAAGGAAGAAGTCAAACTGTCACTGCTTGCAGATGACGTGATACTATACAGCAAATCCCCTACATACATACGAACCTTCAAGTTGAGAACTTTCAAAGACGGGAACATGCATTCGCCTGTCCAATCACATAAGTTAGTTCACGTGTCTGGTACATTGTCACGTGCGTGCATCCTCTACAAGGGGCTGTGCTTCTGTGTACTGTACAGTACTGTGTAGAGTACAGTAGTACAGTATCTTTATTTCAAGCTGGATCTGCAAGAGGATGACTTCATTGAACTCCTTGCTGTGTAACATGAGGAGCTTACTAATGAAGACCTGATGGAACTGGAGGCCCAGAGAAGGACAAAGAGGAACAAGAGGAAGAAGAAGTAGCTGAAGAACCCAGGAGATTCACGATGCAGGAAATGGCAAGGGGATTTTCTTTATTTGAGGAGGCACCGTTAGTTTTTGAGGCACAGGACCCGAATATAGAATGGTACACAAAAGCTGCAGCAGCTGTCCAGAATGCAATCCAGTGCTACCGTGTCATCTATGACGAGAAAAAAAGTGCTACTACCCAGACATCACTGGATCGTTTTTTCAAGAGGGTAGATAGAAATTGAATCCAGCAAGGAACCAGAACCTGTGCCATCAACGTCAGGCGTGAGTGAAAATGCAGGTTGCCCTCCGTCTCCTATTGCTGACGATCCTTCGGCTCTACATCTCCCATCTGCTCTCCCTGCTGCAGTCAGTAACTCTTCCTGCCTGTTCCCTTGATGCCAGCCCCTGTATGCCAGCTACTGTACTTTTCAAGGTACTGTATTATAAGATTAAAAATGTTTTATTTATTTTTTTGTGTTTGTTTTTTATGCATTGTTTGCGTGAAAAGTATTATAAAACTCTTACTGTATAGTACTATATAGCCGACTGTGTTAGCTGGGTACCTAGGCTAACTTTGTTGGACTTAACAAACAAACTGGACTTACAAATGTGCTCTCAGAACAGAACTCGTTCGTATGTAGGGGACTTCCTGTCCATAGAAAATCCTAAAGATGCCACCAAAAAAATATTAGAGCTCATCAATGAATTTGGTCAAGTTGTAGGATACAAAGTCAATACAAAGAAACGTGTTGCATACTAACAATGAACTATCTGACAGAGAAACTAAAGAAACAATCCCATTTACCACTGCATCAAAAAGAACTAAATACCTAGAAATAAATCTAACCAAGGAGGTAAAAGACCTATACTCAGAAAACTGTAAGACACTGATGAAGGAATCTGAAGATGACATACACAGATGGAAATATATACCGTGTTCATGGACTGGAAGAATACTGTTAAAATGACCATACTACCCAAGGCAATCTACAGATTCAATGCAATCCATATCAAAATACCAAGGGCATTTTTCACACAACAAGAATAAATAATTTTAATATTTGCATGGAAACAGGAAAGACCCTGAAGAGCCAAAACAATCTTCAGAAAGAAGAACAGAGCTGGAGGTATCACAATCCCTGACTTCAGACTATACCACAAAGCTACAGTCATCAAACAATATGGTACTGGCACAACAACAGACACATACAACAATGAAACAGAATAGAGAGCCCAGAAGTAAACCCACACACTTATAGTCAATTAATCCACGACAAAGGAGGCAAGAATATACAGTGGAGAAAAGACAGCCTCTTCAATAAGTGGTGCTGGAAAAACTGGACAGCTACATGTAAAAGAATGAAATTAGAACAATCCCTAACACCATACACAAAAATAAACTCAAAATGGATTAAAGACCTAAATTTAAGACCAGAAACCATAAAACTCCTAGAGGAAAACATAGGCAGAACACTCTTTGATATAAACTGTAGCAATATTTTTTTGGCTTTGTCTCCTAAGACAAAGGAAAGAAAAGCAAAAATACACAAATGGGACCTAATTAAAAGTAAAGGCTTTTTTAAAAAATTAATTAATTATGGCTGTGTTGGGTCTTCGTTGCTGCGCGCAGGCTTTCTCTAGTTGCGGTGAGTGGGGGCTACTCTTCATTGCGGTACAGGGGCTTCTTATTGTGGTGGCTTCTCTTGTTGTGGAGCACGGGCTCTAGGCACGTGGCCTTCAGTAGTTGTGGCTCACGGGCTCTAGAGCGTAGGCTCAGTAGTTGTGGCATACAGGCTTAGTTGCTCCGCGGCATGCGGGCTCTTCCCGGACCAGGGCTCGAACCCGTCTCCTCTGCATTGGCAGGCGGATTCTTAACCACTGCACCACCAGTGAAGTCCCGAAAATTAAAGGCCTTTTTTTTCAGAGGAAAGGAAACCATCGACAAAATGAAAAGACAACCTACTGAATGGGAGAAGATATTTGCAAATGATATGACCAATGAGGGGTTAATATGCAAAATATATAAACAGCCCATCCAACTCAATATCTAAAAAAAACAAACCTGATTTAAAAACATGCGGAAGACCTGAACAGACCTTTTTCCAAAGGAGACATACAGATGGCACATGGAAAGTGCTCAACATCACTAATCAGAGAAGTGCAAATCAAAACCACAGTGAGGCATCACCTCACACCTGCCAGAATGGCCGTCATCAAACAGACAACAAATAACAACTGCTGGGGAGGACGTGGAGAAAAGAGAACACTTGTTCACTGTTGGTGGGTATGTAAACTGGTGCAGCCACTGTGGAAAACAGTATGGAGGTTCCTCAAAAAACTAAAAATAGGACTACCATATGATCTAGCAATTCCACTCCTGGGTATATACCCAAAGAAAATGAGAACACTGATTTGAAAAGATACATGCACCCCAATGTTCATAGCAGCATTATTTACAAGGAGTCAAGATACGGAAGCAACCTAAATGTCTATCAACAGATGAACAGATTAAGAAGATTGGTATAGGGCTTCCCTGGTGGCGCAGTGGTTGAGAGTCCGCCTGCCGATGCAGGGGACACGGGTTCGTGCCCCGGGTTCATAGCAGCATTATTTACAAGGAGTCAAGATACGGAAGCAACCTAACTGTCTATCAACAGATAAACAGATTAAGAAGATTGGTATAGGGCTTCCCTGGTGGCGCAGTGGTTGAGAGCCCGCCTGCCGATGCAGGGGACACGGGTTCGTGCCCCGGTCCGGGAAGATCCCACATGTCGCGGAGCGGCTAGGCCCGTGAGCCATGGCCGCTGAGCCTGCACGTCCAGAGCGTGTGCTCTGCAACGGGAGAGGCCACAACAGTGAGAGGCCCGCGTACCGCAAAAAAAAAAAAAAAAGATTGGTATATATTATACACACACACACACACACACACACACACACACACAATGGAATACTGCTCCGCCATAAAAAAGAATGAAATTTTGCCGTTTGCATCAACATGGATGGGCCTAGAGGGGTATTAAGCTTAATGAACTAAGTCGGACAGAGAAAGACAAATACTGTATGATATCAGTTATATGTGGAATCTAAAAAAATAAACAAATGAATATAACAGAACGAAGCAGACTCACAGACGTAGAGAACAAATTAGTGGTTCCCAGTGGGGAGAGGGAAGGGTGAAGGGGCAAGATAGGGGTAGGGGAGGAAGAGGTATAAACTATAAAATAAATAAGTTACAAGGATATATTGTACAGCACAGAGAACGGAGCCAATACTTTACGATACCTTTAAATGGAGTATAAGCTATAGAAATTTTGCATCACTATGTTGTACACCGGAAATGAATAATGTCGTAAATTAACTGTACCTCAACAAAAACTAAAATAAAGTGAGAAACGCACGATTACGACAAGGCAGGGAAGTCACGACTGTGGCAGAAAGTGAAACCAGCTTCCCATCCCGGTGGGAAAGGTGTGCCTACCTGGCGTGGTGCTGGCCTGGCCATGAGGGGCAGGAGCCGGTAGAAGGGAATAGAGACGCCGACGTCTCGGGGTGGCTGTCGGAGAACTTGGTGACGTGCCACGAGTGCGGCCTCCAGCTCAGCTCATTCCTCCTGAAAAAGGATGCAGATGACTCAGGGACTTCACACCAAGGACAACTTCAGGCCAAGAAAGGAGCGAGAGGCAGAAATAATTCCTGTGTGATTTACTGCATCGCTGTCGGGTGCTTCCCACTGCGTCTGGGCACCAACGCTCTTTGTACAGGTTCGTTACCGGAAAACATCCCCGGGTGAGAATCACAGGCTCCAGGATGTGAACCAGCACTTAGGCTTCCAAATTTATTCTAAGTAAGTACATGAATCTTGCCCACGACCCCCGCTGCCCCATCCCCAAGACACAGCAGCATCTTCTGTCTGTCCGGTGTCAGTGCGACTTTGCACAGGCCCTTAGCCTGCTTGAGGAGAAGGCACTGGGCTGCAGAAAAGCTTGAGCTGGGTCCCGCAGAGTTTTGACTGCATTTATTTATTCACTCACTTAACTAAGTGAACACAGCTATCCGGTAGTTAACGGGGACTGGTGGACACGTATTCCTCTGAGCCTCCCAGAGCGTCCGAAGTCATCTAAGGGTTCCTGTCATGGGAATCACCATGCCCTAAGACCAACAGGCTCCAGTCCATTCCTGCCAGAGCTTCTGAACGTGGCAGGAGCCTTCCCTGCCCCCCTCCACCGTCCCCACCATCCGTGGGTAGCTTACTAGGTTTCTGACCACACCTGCCCAGGTGTGAAAAAGCATGTCCAGTTGGAAATCCCTGCAGCCACCGTAGGAACATCACAGGGCCTCCAGGGGAAAGCTGCTGCATGAGCACACCACCCATCCGCGCCCCTCCTCCTCCTGCAATTTAAGACAGATCTAGCCTCACCAGGGACACTTTACAGCCCAATCGAGATCGGAGAAAGGGTTCACTGGAGCCTCTAAGTACCTGATGGGGATCAAACATTCTTCCAACAGGGAAAAACATTAAAGAATATTATGCAACAACGAATATTAAAGAAAACCCAGAAAGCATTTATAACATAAACCTTCTGATGACTCAGAAACGAGGAGAAATACACGGGTGGCAAAATGTGGAATGTGTCGACTTTTTGATAGTTTCCCATGAGCTACAGCATAAAACAGACGAATTCATCACACCACAGAAGGGATGGTAAAACCAAAACTGTACCTCATAAAGTTTCTCAAAATCCTCGTAAGGAAGGTTCTGGCCACGTGAATTTCATTTTCAGATGGCTTTTTCTGTGCTATAATATCCGTAATGTCTGTCATCTTCCTTTACAGGTAATTAATGAAGGAAACAAACTAGACAAACTGCAGGCAAAGGAAAAAGAGGCTTGGAAAAGAAAACGCCTTACACTTTGTGGTAACATATTTCAACTCTGTAATTGGAATGAATGGGGAACCAGCTGGTTTACTGGGGCAGTCGTGCTCTTTGAGAAGAGTACATGTTTCTCCTCTTATTTTAAAGGATAATACAAGCAGACGTTGGGGACGTTTCGGGTTGGGTTCCAGACCACCACAATAAAGTGAATACTGTGATAAAGCTAGTCACGTGAACTTTTTGGTTTCCCAGTGCATATAAAAGTATGTTTACACTATACTATAGTCTACCAAGTGTGCAAAAGCATTATGCCTAAAAAAACACAAGGTACATACCTTAATTTTAAAACACTTTATTGCTGAAAAACACTATTATCTGAGCCCTAGTAATAATATTAGTAACATCAAAGATCACTGATCACCATAACAAACGTGACAGTGGAGGGCTTCCCTGGTGGCGCAGTGGCTGAGAGTCCGCCTGCCGATGCAGGGGACACGGGTTCGTGCCCCGGTCCGGGAAGATCCCACATGCCGCGGAGCGGCTGGGCCCGTGAGCCATGGCCGCTGAGCCTGCGCGTCCGGAGCCTGTGCTCCGCAACGGGAGAGGCCGCAACAGTGAGAGGCCCGCGAAACACAAAAAAATAAAATAAATAAAATAAAAGTCCTGTTTAATTAAAAAAAACAAATATGACAGTGGAAAAGTCTGAAATAGTGTGAGGATTACCAAAATGTGAGACACAAAGTGAGCCAGTGCTGTTGGAAAAACGGTGCCAACAGACTTGCTTGCCACAGGGTTGCTACAACCTTCCATTTGTAAAAACAAACAAACAAACAAAAAAACAACACGCCGTATCTGTGAAGCATAATTAAGTGAAGCACAACACATCAAGGTATGTCTGTACACAGATATACGCCTCTACTTCGAGAAGACATAGTCAACAGTTAGGGTACTAATTGGAGCTTTTAAAAAAAAAAAAAAGGAAAACACAGTGAAAAGGGTGGTACCTAGAAGCTCTAAGTGAGGCACCATGGCTCCTGGGGAGGGTGAAATTTTCCTGCGTATGTGGCTCTTGTCAGGTCCTCAGACTTTCCTAGAGCACAGTGACCGTATCTGGGAATCGAGGAAGGTCCAGGCGGTTTCTGTTTGTCAGCCCCTCTGATGGCTAAAACTGGATTCTGCTGATGAGAGGAGGAGGACATGTGGCTGAGGGCTGGTCTCTCCATCACAAGCCCGTGACCACGCTGGGCCAGAAAGCTCTGGGGACCGAACGCTCTGGCGCCACCTAGCGTTCCCAGATGGAACAGAAATGGCAGGGGCCGATTTAAGGCGCTCGTTTCAACAGACGATGGTGTTTCTTCCCACACAAGATACGCACTCCAGGTGGCTTTAAACCACCCGGGTCCCTGTAAGTCTGGGGCCGTGAGGGGTGCACAGGCCACAGGCTGTGCCAGAACAGGTGGGCAAGATGCCCCGATGTGAGGGCCTCGGAGAGCTCGGACCACGTGGTACCTGGTGGTACCTGGTTAGGGGTTAACCGCCCTGCCCCCTCACACAGCAGGTATGCAGCGAACCACACCCGAACCTTCCTCTCCTGGCGGGCGGGACGTCTGCTATGTCTGCTACAGCTGGACCAGCCCCCCCCAGACATCAAACAGGAACAGACGGGAGAGCTGTGAAAGGAACGCCCCCTCCGCAGGCAGGCCACGCAGTCAGACCAAGGCAGCTCGGCAGGGGAGGCCAGCAAGGACGCCCCTTCCGGGAGGAAGGAGGACGGCACGGCTCAGGCCAGAGACATCCAAGGCCGTGCTTTCTGTGCAAGGCAGTGTGGTCAGCGATGCCAGGGAGGAAACAGCCGGGACCTGGCCGGGGTGCGGGCGATGACCCCCCCCTGTGCGTGGAGCTGCACAATCCTGCCAGCTCCGGAAACGCAACTGGGCTGAGTCCCAGTCACGCCCACAGGAGACTAACAGTCACTACCACGGTCACCCCAGTGTACAGGGAAGAAATCCTTTTCATTCAAATGGCTGCTGCTGCTCGGAAGTCTTAAGGAATAGGCATATTGTAGAAAACATGGAACATTTAAAAATTAAAATGCGATTAGGAAAATAAAGGAGGATAACCTGTAATCCGAAGATGAACGTGGGTAACCTCTCTGCATTTCTTTCCCTGTTTCAGACAGCTGAGAGCATCGCGCAGACCTGGCGGGGCCCTTTCTCTCTGCAGCCCGCCTGGTTTGGTGAGCATACCTCCAGGACGCTGTCACTCTTCCAGAATGTCATTTTTAATATGGCATAATATTCCTTCCACATAAATACTGAAAAGCAATGCTGCTGACTATTAACACCGGGTTTTCTGGCTTCCATGTCAAATTATTCACTCTAATGAGGGTTCTCTGAAACCTTTCCCACAAGTTGCACCCCAAAATTAATCTAAATTTACTTCAATTCTTAAAAATAATTTTTTATGCTAGGTAGTTTTTTTTTTTTTTTTTTGAAAGGAAGGGGTTTAGATCACAAATATAAAAAAATGGTAGGATACCAATGAAAATTGAGAATGGATCTAGATACAGAAAATTCATTTTTAAAAAGGAATTATTAAAATAAGGGCGTCACGCGCACGCAACGAAGAGTAGCCCCCGCTCGCCGCATCTAGAGAAGGCCCGCGCGCAGCAATGAAGACCCGACGCAGCCAAAAATAAATAAATAAGTAAATTAAAAAAAAAAAAAAAGAGTAGTTTAAAAGAATAAAAAACAATAAGGGCTTCAATGAAATGTTTCTCATTCAGAGAAAGCGCAGAATTCCCTCAAAAGAAAAAAATCACGTGGACGCCGGGTTATTTTCCTAACCTTCCCAAGTGCAGCCAACAGGCGCTGCCTCAGAAAATAAACGCAGTCTGCATGTGCTCTCCACAAGCGCGGGGGCGGGGGGGCGCCTGACAATACCAGGCCTGCAGGCTGGAAGGCCAACGGGAAGGGCCTGGCGGGACACTGTGACGGGGGCACCACAGGGTGTGTTGGCTGCAGGGTACACTGGCGATGGGAAGAGTCCTCGGGGAAAATAAAACCAACAGGGATGCTTGGGGCATCTTAGCAGCGAGCGTCACAGTGGGCGGCAGTGGGGAGGGCCTTCCAGATAAAGGGCAGGCTGGAAAGTTCCTCAGATGCTCCCCAGTGAGTCCTGCGGGTGACGGGGGTGAGATCCGGGCAAGGAGCCCCCAGAGCTTAGGGAGGGAGGGTGCGCAGAGGCCCCAAGGGACAGGCCCACGGCGGGTACAGGCCCTCGAGATACTGGGCTGGAGGAGGGCGACAACTGCAAACACCCTTTTTATTCTTTAAAAGTGCAACAAACACATAAAAAGCACCACCCTACAGACACAAAATGAAGGCTGCCCTGAGCTGCTGCTTCCTCCCTGTGCCGGTCAAGCCTCTAGAGGACAGACGCTGACCGGCCTCTCCCTCTCCCGAGCTGTCTCTACCTTCTACCACGCCAGTTTCCCTGCAACTCAGCTCTGGCAGCTCCTGCCCTCACCCCACCACCCTCAGCTCCTCCCAGTTGCCACGGAGTGAAGCCCACGCCCCCCCACCCCACCCACCCCGCGATACTGTGATCTGCTCCCTGGGCCGGGTGTCTGCACAAGCCCTCAAGGTCATTCAGAGGCGAGCTCAGGTCTGAGACTCGCTGCTCTAGCCCCGAGCTACCCTTCCTCCCTTCCCCCATCCGCCCTGCCAGCCTCTTTAGGAGGTCCCGGCATCACTGACTTAGGTCCACGTCTGTGTCTCAAACCTGGCTCAGCCTTCAAAGGACAGCCTGACTGCTGAGCTCTGCTCCTGCCCTCCTTCCTTCTGCCAGAGCCACCACTTGTTAGAGCTTTTCCTGTCCATGCCCGTCAGCCCCCTCAGCTGCCAGCGCCCCGAGGGCAGGACCTACGGGTATGACTTCAGCCGCCTGGCTGGAGCGCTTCCAACATACATTACGTGAACGAATAAAAACAGAGGTCAGACCACTCTGTGAATGGCCGAGTTCTTTTCCCCGGCACTGATCTGACAACACGATGCTGTGGGTGGTGACATCACACTTGATAAAATGGGATAAGAGTCCAGGAGCTCCTGCCTTTATACACGAGGAGAAAGAGGTAAAGAGGAAAATTCCCAAATGACCTAAATAGCTGAAACTGATACAAGACATCAAAGCTGCATTTTAAACCAATGCCAGGGCCAAGTAGCAGCATTCACACGGGATAAAAGCCTCAGGGTTCCGCCCCACGAGGCCAGGGCACCCCTTATCTGTCTCCCAGCAAGGGCAAGTGCACGCCTGTCTCGGCCTCTGGTGTTCCCCGGGTGCATTAGCAGGAAAGACCGCATAGAAATGTCACACAATGAACGCAGGCAGAATTGGAGCAGACCCAAATGGCTTGGCTATTTTTCCGTTAACTTTTGCAAAGGGGGGTGAGGGGGGACTATCTCAGCCAGCACTACCAGTACTAAAAACGCTTTGTCCAAACCAACCTGAGGTCACGGTGCATGTGCCCAGTTTTCAGAAAGGCACCAATGCAGATTCTTGGCTACATTTAAACAGAAATGCGGGCTTCCCTGGTGGTGCAGTGGTTAAGAATCCGCCTACCAATGCAGGGGACACGGGTTCGTGCCCTGGTCCGGGAAGATCCCACATGCCGCGGAGCAACTAAGCCCGTGTGCCACAACTACTGAGCCCGTGCTCTAGAGCCCGCCAGCCACAACGACTGAGCCCGCGTGCCACAACTACTGAAGCCCGTGTGCCTAGAGCCCGCGCTCCGCAACAAGAGATGCCGCTGCAATGAGAAGCTCGCGCACCGTAACGAAGACTAGCCCCTGCTCGCCGCAACTAGAAAAAGGCTGCATGCTGCAACGAAGACACGATGCAGCCAAAAAACAAAACAAACAAACACAAAACCAAAAAAAACCAAAAAACCACAATGAGCTACAACTTCACACCCCCTAAGATGGCTATAATAAAAAAGACAGATAATACCGTGTGCCTAGAGCCCGTGCTCCGCAACAAGAGACGCCGCTGCAATGAGAAGCTCGCGCACCGTAACGAAGACTAGCCCCCGCTCGCCGCAACTGGAGAAAGCCCGCGCACAGCAACAAAGACCCAATGTAGCCAAAAATAATAAAATAAAATAAATCAAATCAAATCAAATCAAAACAAAACCAGAATGGATTTTTCGGTAAAGACACACCAGACACTCAAATGTGCAACCATTAAGTACCAGTAGCCCTAGGATTACGCTCCGCAACAAGAGATGCCGCTGCAATGAGAAGCTCGCGCACCGTAACGAAGACTAGCCCCTGCTCGCCGCAACTGGAGAAAGCCCGCGCACAGCAACAAAGACCCAACGTAGCCAAAAATAATAAAATAAAATAAAATAAATAAAATAAAATAAAATAAAATAAAAACAAAACCAGAATGGATTTTTCGGTGAAGACACACCAGACACTCAAATGTGCAACCATTAAGTACCAGTAGCCCTAGGATTAGCAACAGAGCTGGTGAGTCTTATACGTAAGAGTATAGAAACAAAATTACGTGAAACATTCTCTGCCTGCCTTAATATATTAGAAACCATCAGCGTTTCCAAACTACATTATATCAACATCACTTGCATGCCTTCTAATGAAAAACAAAATCATAACTGTTTACCACTCTCTACTTGGCTTAGAATATGAAACATCTCACCTAGAGATTCAACTGATTAAGTTGGTTAAGCCATACACTAAACCTACATCTGAATAGAAGCAACCTTTCCCCAAATAAAACAATTCTGCTCTATGTGGCTTTTATTTCCCTCCTGATTTTATTTCATAGAAACAAGAATGGCAAACAGCCCAAACGAGTCGGCGTCTGTCCAGGATAAACCTCTGGGTCTACTCTGTTTTAAGAGGAAAATAAGCACAGTAGCAAACAGCCGCAGTCCCACACATGCTCAAAACAGACACTTTTCCCCTGAAATCTGAACGATCGATCTCAGACCACCTTCCAAAAGCAACACCCCCCAGCATCCCCAGTAAGACAGACACCCTCTGTGGGAACACACAGTTTCTGCCCCAGGAAGAGCTCTTGCGGAGGGGCGGGGGGCGGGGGGGGGGGAGAGCGGGGAGAAAGGAGAGGAAGGGAGGAGGAGGGAAAAGCAGGAGGGACACAACCTGCTGACGTCCTATCCATCCCTCTCCTCTTGCTGCTTCAGCAACACCTACGCTCATCAATGTCGGGGCCACGCACAGAGCCACCTGCCCTAGGGCGGCTCCAAGGAGCCAGCAGCAGAGGGGAGCCCGGCACGACACTGGCTTTGGTGCAGAGCTCACTGCAATTCAGCGACGTCCAGAAACCCACGCACGTGGCAAGAAACTTGCTCCTAGCAGGCATGCGCGCCGCCACTAGACCAGACACCTCCTTCCTTCAGATGTGTCGCCACGCCACCCCACGTGGCCATCCCTTACGGCCTCCTGCAGCGAACCTCCATCCTTGGGTGTTAATCTCCTGAAGGCAAGCTTAGCCGACGTAAGCAGAGTCACGGAAGGGTTTAAGGCCTCCGGCAAAGAGGCAGGAAACATGCGTCAACCCTATGCATAATGTGGCTCTGGCATGAAAACTGCTCGCAGCAGTGGACGGCTCAAGAGTGACACGAACCATGAAGTGGCAGGCGAAGTTCACTGTAAACAAGACTAATATTACCATATACATTTGGAAGAAAGACCAAAAGAGTCATTACAAGCTATACAATATAATTCACGGCCTGACAGTTAAGAGAAATCTTCCCTACAGTGTTTGAAATTCCATGTACGTTTCAGGAGCTGAACGTACGGTAACTTCCCTGTGAATGGAGAACAGTGGATGGTATCCCGGTGCTGTGCACACAGAGCTTTTAGTGAGCATTTTACACCATCAGACAGCAACAGCCTTAACCCAGCACCGGGCGAGAAGCGTCCCCTCCTTCAGCACATCTCCCACAGCAAGGGGCTTACCGACGTCTGCGTTAATCAGCAAAAGGCCTCGAGTGACCCAGTTTCGGGTCTTAACCTTTTCCAAGCACATTTGCTTAAGCCAGTGGTATAAGCACTGGGGCCGCCCAGCAAAATAGCCCGTGGCCCTCAGGGAGATACCAGCGCCCAGATCCGTCCACACCTGCCCATCAGGATCTCCAGGGAGGGGCCCGACACTGGCGAAGAAAGTGCAGGCGACAAGTACACAGAGAGACAGACACAGAAGAAGAGGTTACCACATCCTCCCACACTTTCCCGCGAGTAGCACTTCCTTGGCCAAACAAAGAGGGAAGGACAAAGTGCCTGGGAGGCCCGGCCAGGCTGCTCCTGCTGGCCCCCCGGTTCCTTTGACTCCCGGGCAGATGCCAGGATACCACCTGGACATCTCAAAGGAGAACATGTGTGCACCCGGCGGGGCTTCCTGTTACCCTGCTTTGTTTCCAGCCGACACAACTCTGGGAGGAAGGCAGCGCTGGCTCTCACCTGTCTGGGAAAGAAACGTGGCTGGGGAGAGACAGTGATCTGGGTCCTTGTCTCCTAAGGCATCGCGCTCTCCCAGTCCCGGCTTCTAAACGATGACAAGATACGCGGTGCCCATGCCCCGTGAAACCAGACGCCACCGTCTCGTGAAGGCAGCCCGCCACCACCCTCGCCTGGCCGCCGGGTGCCCAGCTCGCCGCACAGGCTGAAGCAAGACAAGCACACCCAGCAGCTGTCACCAGCGGGAAGGAGTCAGGATGTGATCCACGATGCCCGCTTTGTTCATAAAACCACGGTTATGTGTTTTACACCGAGGCGCGTACACGCCTCTTCCCAGAACCTCCGAGAAAAACCAAGCCTGCACTGGCCACTCTCGCCCACAGGACCCTAAGCTGTTTTCAGTCTTCGTCAGAAAAGCCACCCTTTCTTAAGGTGCCTGGGCTGGGCAGGTTGTTGAGGGTTCAGGCAGCTCATTTATCATTTGGTGATCCTCAGGTAGGGCAACATTTGATATTGATGTGTTGGTGGCTCAGTCTATGAATTAACTACAGAGTGCCTTCATCAACTAAATCCCCCCCCCCCTTTTTTTTTTTTTTTTTTTTGAAGAGTACATGATCCAGGGCTTCCCTGGTGGCGCAGTGGTTAAGAATCCGCCTGCCAATGCAGGGGACACGGGCTCTATCCCTCGTCCCGGAAGATCCCACGTGCCGCGGAGCAACTAAGCCCGTGAGCCACAACTACTGAGCCTGAGCTCTAGAGCCCACGAGCCACAACTACTGAGCCCACACGCCACAACTAATGAAGCCCACGCGCCTAGAGCCCATGCTCTGCAACGAGAAGCCACCACAATGAGAAGCCTGCGCACCGCAACAGAGTAGCCCCGCCTCGCCGCAACTAGAGAAAACCCGTGTGCAGCAACAAAGACCCAACGCAGCCAAAAATAAATAAATAAATAAATAAATAAATAAATAGAGAAAACCCGTGCGCAGCAACAAAGACCCAACGCAGCCAAAAATAAATAAATAAATAAATAAATAAATAAATAAATATAAAAAGAGTACATGATCCATTTTGGAGTTCTACATACAACACTAGTTAGAAAATGCTAACTAATCTCTGAGATACAAGTCAGATTAGTGGTTGCCTAGGGATAAAGAAACACGGGAATGGTGAGATTTAGATTTAGATAGAGAAGAAAATATGTCACCGAGTTAAGAGAAATCATGTTAAAAGCACTCACTGGTGCCTCTGTAATAAGGAAAATGGTAAGTTAGTATGGAGTTTTTTGTTTTTTTTTTTTTTTTTTTTTGTGGTATGTGGGCCTCCCTCTGTTGTGGCCTCTCCCGTTGCGGAGCACAGGCTCCGGACGCGCAGGCTCAGCGGCCACGGCTCACGGGCCCAGCCGCTCCGCGGCATGTGGGATCCTCCCGGACCGGGGCGCGAACCCGGTTCCCCTGCATCGGCAGGCGGACTCTCAACCACTGCGCCACCAGGGAAGCCCAAGTATGGAGTTTTAAAAGTCCTTATTATGTGCCTCTTCAGTACTTACAACAGGAATTCACCATGTGCCAGATGACAGCACCAGATCCTAGTATTAACTAATTAACCGTTTTGTAGAATTTTCTTCATATTTCTAGGCAAAACCACCGTTTCAGACTTTTTTAATAGGCAAAAATAATACCCCCACACAGTATTAAAATTTAATCCAAAATTATCTTTAAAAAATTTAAAAACACTTAAGGTTGTTTTTAAAAGTGTGCTTGAAAAAAGAAAACATTTGGACAAACTGCTTGGTTTGGTTTTATATTGGGATATATGTGTTACTTAGAATACTAAGCTCTATCTAAGCTAGATAATCATTCTACACACCCCTCACTTAAAGGGAAACCGGGTATGCGGATTACAAAAGTGGGATTCTACACCAGGGCTCCCCCATCAACCCTTCACGGCCAAAGTCTGACCCATCTCCCCACAAGTCTGTTGGATACGCAGTCAGCTCCACAGAGAACGGGCCGGGCCCCCAGGCCTTCTGTCTCCTGCTACCCCCAGTTCTCACGGTGTGTACTCCGCACAGAACTCACATCATCCGGTTTTTAGATCCTTAACTATGTTCCTCGAATTCAAAAAAAAAAAAGCTTCTGAACACATGGAATGATGCACAACCTCGGTCATAATGACAGAAATGCCCATTTAAACAATAAAAGCGTCTGTCACCTATCACATCCACAAAGCCAACAAAAACAAACTTCACAATGCACGTACTTCCTGCCTCAAAACCTCCCACGCTAGGAATGGATCAGGACGACCTATACGCACAGGTACGCGGTCTCGGGTACAGAAGCATCGCACCGCAGCACTGTCTGCTGTACGCCGGAAGCACCATAAATGTCCACACACAGAGGATCTGCTAGACACACAGCAAAGTATCCAGACCGTGGAGCCGCATGGGGGCAGGAGAAATCCTGAGTCAGAGCACTCAACCTGGACCAACCCCCATTTTCATGTGTTACCACATAAGCAGGTACCTGTTTCTAAAAGGAAACCTAAGAGATTAGTACTGACACGGCCGCTCTCCGGAGCAGCAATAATGGGAGGATGAGAGGGGCTGATGTATCCCACCCAATGTCCGTTCCAAAGTGACTGTTTTCCCACGCCCATGTGTTACTCTGAGTACTCATAAATGCGGAATAAAAAGTCACTCTTGGAGTAACTGTAGCCGGCATTCCAACACCCACCCCTTAGGGTGATCCTGTCTGCCTTGATCACAGAGCAATAAACAGAGCCTTCCGGGGCCACCGCCCACAACAGAGCTCAGCTGACCGCTTCCTAAGGACCAAACCTCCTGCTGAGTCCTGTGAACACATCACACGGAACCCCAAAGGCCTCTCCTCTTTACAAGTGCAACGAGCTCGACATTTTTATTATCAGAGAAGTAACACACTTAAGACTGTGCACTTAATGGATAAGATGGTAAGTTTTGTTATGTGTCGTTTGCCACAATTAAAAATTAAAACTGGGCTTCCCTGGTGGCGCAGTGGTTGGGAGTCCGCCTGCCGATGCGGGGGACACGGGTTCGTGCCCCGGTCCGGGAGGATCCCACGTGCCGCGGAGCGGCTGGGCCCGTGAGCCATGGCCGCCTGAGCCTGCGCGTCCGGAGCCTGGGCTCCTCAACGGGAGAGGCCACGACGGTGAGAGGCCCGCGTACCACAAAAAAAAAAAAAAAAAAAAAATTAAAACTTTTTTGCATGGGGCCTACACAGTTCTATAACTGCTTGTATGTGTTCCACTCAACTGGACTTTGAGGGGCATCTTTCCATGTCAGGAAATACTGACACCATTTTTTTTTTGGATAAATTTATTTCATTTATTTATTTTTGGCTGTGTTGGGTCTTCGGCGCTGCGCGCGGGCTTTCTCAGTCCCCTCTGTGGGGCGCGGGCCTCTCACTGCAGTGGTGAGAGGCCCGCGTACCACAAAAAAAAAAAAAAAAAAAAATTAAAACTTTTTTGCATGGGGCCTACACAGTTCTATAACTGCTTGTATGTGTTCCACTCAACTGGACTTTGAGGGGCATCTTTCCATGTCAGGAAATACTGACACCATTTTTTTTTTGGATAAATTTATTTCATTTATTTATTTTTGGCTGTGTTGGGTCTCCGGCGCTGCGCGCGGGCTTTCTCATTCCCCTCTGTGGGGCGCGGGCCTCTCACTGCAGTGGCCTCTCCCGTGGCAAAGCACGGGCTCTAGGCGCGCGGGCTTCAGTAGTTGTGGCTCGCGGGCTCCAGCGCGCAGGCTCAGCAGCTGTGGCGCACGGGCTTAGTTGCTCCGCGGCGTGTGGGATCGTCCCGGACCAGGGCTCGAACCCGTGTCCCTTGCATTGGCAGGC
Source organism: Physeter macrocephalus (assembly GCF_002837175.3). Classification (NCBI taxonomy): domain Eukaryota; kingdom Metazoa; phylum Chordata; class Mammalia; order Artiodactyla; family Physeteridae; genus Physeter; species Physeter macrocephalus. Next base: position 153,241,528 of record NC_041220.1, on the reverse strand, counting down.
AGATTCTTTCTTTTTTTTAAATTGTATTTCTTTATTTCTTTATTTATTTTTGGCTGTGTTCGGTCTTTGTTTCTATGCGAGGGCTTTCTCTAGTTGCGGTGAGTGGGGGCCACTCTTCACCGCAGTGCGCGGGCCTCTCACTGTCGTGGCCTCTCTTGTTGCGGAGCACAGGCTCCAGACGCGCAGGCTCGGTAGCCGTGGCTCACGGGCCTAGTTGCTCTGCGGCATGTGGGACCTTCCCAGACCAGGGCTCGAACCCGTGTCCCCTGCATTGGCAGGCAGATTCTCAACCACTGCGCCACCAGGGAAGCCCAATGACACCAGTTTTTAATTTTGTAATAGCACTTGCATTCTTTTTTAAAACTTTTATTGACGTACAGATTTATAATGTGTTAATTTCTGCTGTACAGCAGAGACTCAGTTATACACATATATATATATATTTTTTTTTCATATTCTATTCCATTACGGTCTGTCACAGGATGTTGACTAGAGTTCCCTGTGCTCTACGGTAGGACCTTGTTGTTTATCGATTCTATATATAATAGTTTGCACCTGCTAATCCCAAACTCCCAGTCCTTCCCTCCTCCACCCCCCACCCGCCTTTGGCAACCACCAGTCTGTGCTCTGTGCCTGGGAGTCCGCTTCTGTTTCGTAGGTAAGTTCATTTGGCTGACACCATTTATAATGGCAGCACTCTGCAGTATGGATGGTCCCTCATTCACTTCAGTCATTTCCTTTTGCTGAATACCTAGGATCCAAGAAATGAAATTCTGAATCCAAAATAGGCCTTTCGACACATGTTGCCAAACTGCTCACCAGAAAGTCTCATCAGCATTACATCAAATAAGCACTTGTTTCCCCACATCTCAGCACAAATGGGCGTTGCTATTCCACTAGATCTCGGCCAGCTGGAGAATCAAAACCTAGTTTGTAAGTAAACTTGTCGATCCCTAGTTAAATGTCTTTTTAAACACTTGTTGCCTATGTGCATTTCTCATATTAGGAACTGCCTATGAGCGTCTTTCATCCAACTTTCTACTGGGGTGCAAATTCCCTTCTTTAGAGCTGTTGTTACTGAACCAACTTTATTACACACCCGTTTTTTTGGGGGGACCCTAGAATAAGATCTGACATTGACCAACATTTCACTTTTACCCTGTGAGATGCAACCGGTGAAAATGTTCACGCATCCTGATTCCGTCCCCCAGGATGTGTCGCTGGCTCGGTTTTATTTGCTGCTGCCTCCCCTGGGCTGGCCGATGTCACACTGACAGGTTTTACTGAACGAGCACCTCAGAGTCAGCATCCCCATCAGGCCCTCCAATGACGCCCGTCCCGGTGCAGTTCAAATCAATTCGATTCAGTAAGTCCAAGCCCTCCATTTGCCCTTGCGCATCGGGCGGCGAGGCAAGGAGCCGCTAACGGGCGAGACAGTTTGCTCACCGCGTCAACTAAGCCAGTGCTCTCCCCGTCGGGGGAGACGGACAGTAAGCCAGCGAGCCGGCTGTGTGTTCTAGGGGCTCGGGCAGCCCCACAACGGAGACATTTCACGGGGTGGTTTATAACCGCTGTCTCCCCTGTGTGGGTCAAGTGTCCCTCACCATCACCAGCACTCCATTAAGTCTAACGGAATCCTGCGAGAACTTCACACGTCCTGCCTTAGGAGGCTTAATAAGGCGACCTCAAAGAAATTATACACCACGATGGCACCCGTCGTGTCCCTTGCTCCCCCAGAAGGCTCCAAAATGGCCATTCTGAGACTTCAGTTTTCTGATTTACAAGGAGGACAGCCTATTCCACTGAGAAATGAGGCTGCTACATTAATGTGGCAAAGAATGAATTTTTTTCCTTCTTTGTTTCTGAACCTCCTCCTTGGATGCTATTTTGGTCCCCCCAAATAAAGACATAAAAAGTCCACAGGGATATGTCTTCAAGTCTGTACTAGAAACTGAAGGCCTTGAGTCAATTTACTTTTTAAAATTTACAGCCAGGCTTCCCTGGTGGCGCAGTGGTTAAGAATCCGCCTGCCAATGCAGGGGACACGGGTTCGAGCCCTGGTCCGGGAAGATCCCACATGCCGCGGAGCAACTAGGCCTGTACGCCACGACTACTGAGTCTGTGCTCTAGAGCCCGCGAGCCACAACTGCTGAAGCCTGTGTGCCACAACTACTGAAGCCCGCACGCCTAGAGTCCGTGCTCCGCAGCAAGAGAAGCCACCACAGTGAGAAGCTCATGCGCCGCGATGAAGAGGAGCCCCCGCTCGCCGCTACTAGAGAGAGCCCGCGCACAGCAGCAAAGACCCAATGCAACCAAAAATAAACAATAAATAAATAAATAAATTTTTTTTAAAAAAGATAAAATTTACAGCCAACCTTGGAAAGACTGCACTAATTCTGCTAAAAGGGGCACGTCAACACTTGACTATGAAGTAGCCAACTGTAAAATACAAGGCCGAGAATTATTTCTATATGAAACCAGTCACTGGAATTCCCTGGTGGTCCAGGGGTTAAGACGCAGCACTTCCACTTCAGGGGGCACAGGTTCGATTCCTGGTCCCTGGCTGGGGAACTAAGATCCCACAAGCTGCGCGGCGTGGCCAAAAAAAAAAGAAAAAAAAGTCACAAAACACCTCCATGCTGCCCGGTAGTACTGTTCTAGTGCCCGTGTGTAAAACCATCACGTGCCCACCTTCCCTTTCTGACCCCTTGAAATCATCCTAACTCCTACCCACAATCTCCTTTCTTGGGATATGCACTTGCTCCCCTCAGACCTCAGCACAGCACTGGAAACACCTGCTAGCTGACCTGTAAGTCTATGTGCATTACATTATTTTAGCATAAAACCCCAAAACCTGGTAGCCTGCCACCTTGTGTAAAACACAGGCAATGACATCTCATCATTGGGAGCATAAGCAGTTTCCTCACTGCCAGAAAATCACCTACCTGTTGCCAAGAATAAGATTTAAGTATTCAAAATCACTTAAATCAAAATTAACAGTCAACAGTAATAAAAGACGAAATCTTTTAAGAATCTACTGTATAGCACAGAGAACTCTACTCAATACTTTGTAGGGACTTCCCTGGTGGTCCAGTGGGCAAGACTGCACGCTCCCAATGCAGGGGGCCTGGGTTCAATCTCTGGCTGGGGAACTAGATCCTGAATGCACGCCACAACTAAAAGTCCACAGGCCGCAAGTAAAGATGCCACGTGCTGCAATGAAGACCCTGACTGCCACAACTAAGACCCAGCACCGCCAAGATAAATAACTTGGGAAAAAAAAAAAAAATTTGTAATGACCTACATGGGAATAGAATCCAAAAAAGAGTGGACATGTGTATATGTATAGTTGATTCATTTTGCTGTAGAGCAGAAACTAACACAACATTGTAAATCAACTATACTCCAATAAAAATTAATTTTAAAAAAAGAAGGGGGCTTCCCCGGTGGCGCAGTGGTTGAGAGTCCGCCTGCCGATGCAGGGGACACGGGTTCGCGCCCCGATCCGAGAAGATCCCACCTGCCGCGGAGCGACTGGGCCCGTGAGCCTCAACTCCTGAGCCTGCGCGCCTGGAGCCTGTGCTCCGCAACGAGAGAGGTCGCGATAGTGAGAGGCCCGCGCGCCGCGATCGTGAGCCATGGCCGCCGAGCCTGCGCGTCCGGAGCCTGTGCTCCGCAACGGGAGAGGCCACGACAGTGAGAGGCCCGCGTACCGCAAAAAAAAAAAATAATAAATAAATAAAAGAAGGAATCTTTAAAATGTTTGATGTTGGATTCATCCTCGGCCAAGAGATAGATTCCTAAGCGTACATGCATGTACACGTACACACACACGCGCGCGCAACTTAAGTCCAAATCACGATCGCCACAGTGACACGGTGCAGCCAACAGACTCCAGGTTTCACTGTCCCGCTCATCTCTGTCTGTAAACAAGGCACGAGGCCCAGGTCTTACCTTTTTACCACCAGCTTCAGGGTCTTATGCGACCCCTTCACCAGGCAAATCGCTTCCTGTCTGAACCCCGACAGACCGACGTCATTGATACCAACGATCTCATCTCCGGCCAGCAACTTGTCCACTGCCGCGGCTTTGCTTCCTTCTTCGATCTGCAACACAGAAGTGTGTCCCGTGAGCCTCCTGAACAAGCAAACAAGTCCCCAGGACTCGGCCAGGAACACAACATGCCTGTGACACATGCCACCCACAGGTTTTCTCAGACTGGCTTCAGGACAACCCAGGGTTGAAGGGACCCACCTGGGCCCTGATTCCCAGCGGGAGACCAGGGATGCGCCCCTCACCCGGTCTGCCTCCGCAAGGTCCACCGTTCACGGAGGGGTGGGAGAGCGCGTGATCTCTCAGAAACACACCAGAAATAGCAGAGCCAGAAATACCGACTCACTTTCTGGATCTCCTTCCTCCAAAAAATAATGATGGATTTTTAAAAATTATTATTTACTAGTTATTTCTCACAGAGTAATCCTGCAGCTAGTTATTTCCGTAACAGCTGTATTCAGATATAATTCGGGTAGCACACAATTCGCCCATATAAAGATAAATGAATGGCTTGTTAGTATATTCACAGAGTTGTCCAACCATCACCACCACCCATTTTAGAACGGTTTCCTGACCCCAGGAGAAGAAACCTCGTTCGTGCCTGTCGGCGGTCACTTCCCGATCCTTCCACCCCCTGGCAACCACGCATCTGCTCTCTGCGTCTAGGGTCTGCCTATTCTGGATATTTCATCTAAACAAAATCATACAATAGGTGGCCTTTTGTGTCTGGCTCCTTTCACTCAGGTTTTCAAGGTGCATCCATGTCGTAGCCTGTGTCAGAGCTTCATTCGTTTTTATGGCCGAAGGATACCCCACTGTAGGGACCGACCACGTTTTATTTATCCGTTCACCGGTGATGGGTATTGGAGTTGTTTTTCCTTTTTGGCTATTAATGCTGCTGTGAGCACCGGCGTACAAGTTTGTGCTTGCGCGTGCGTCTTCATTTCCCTTGGGTGTACACCTAGGAGTGGAATGGCAGGGTCCGACGGTAGCTGTGGCAAACATTGTGAGGACCTGCCAGACTGCCTTCTAAAGCAGCTGCACCGTTTTACATTTTGCACTGGAGGGCTCCAATTTCTCCGCATCCTTGCTGACACTTAGTGTCCGAGTCCTTTCATTACAGTCCTAGACTATTACACCATGCTGGGTACGTAAAATGCTCCCTACTCGGTGTTAAACACGTATGTGTGAATGTGTACTGACTGACTCCTTAAAAGCATTTTATGATTTTTATCCTGAGGAATCTTAACCTTTAAATTCTCACCCCTGTCTTCCCTATACAGTAATAATCCAGCTCAGCATCAAGTCACCCATCAATTAAGCAACCTGTTTTCTGTACTAGGGCCTGGCAAACCATGGCCCATGCGTCAAATCCAGCCAGCTGCCTTTTTTGCTTGTTTTTTTTTTTGGTAAATAAAATTGTACTGGAATACAACCAGAGCTATTTGTTTACACACTGCTACAGGAGAGAATGGCACGGTCTGACCCACAAAGCCAAAAATATTTAGCACTTGGCTTGTTATTAAAAAAAAAAGTTGCCGACCCCTGTTTCACACCGCAGAGCCATTAGTTTTACAAACGGCTATAGGAAAACTAGTGAAAAAGATGCATGCTCACAGGCACAGAGGTGTACCGGGTTTGGAAGTTCGCTGCTCTGTTTGCCAGGGCTAACCTAGAAGTCTGCTGCGAACCTCACGGAGCGCTGAAGCCGTAAACGTTTCTCCTCTGGCAGTTACACAGCTGGAAACGAAGCAGCTTACAGGCTCAGCTCTGAAACCGCGTGGTGCTTCCCTCAAGCCTCCGCCCGCACCCAAGGCCAGCTGAACTTTTCCCGGGTTAATAAAGCAATTCCTCATTGCAAGTCCACAGGACGAAGGCAGCGAGGGCCCCTAACTAACATACGCAGCAAATCATCCGGCTAACAACCGCTTTCAAAGCCTAGACCTTTTTTTTTTTTTTTTTTTTTGGTGGTATGCGGGCCTTAACCGCCTTCAAAGCCTAGACCTTTTTTTTTTTTTTTTTTTTTTTTTTTTTTGGTGGTATGCGGGCCTTCCTCTGTTGTGGCCTCTCCTGTTGCGGAGCACAGGCTCCGGACGCGCAGGCTCAGCGGCCATGGCTCACGGGCCCAGCCGCTCCGCGGCATGTGGGATC
>NC_041220.1:153234694-153235144 GCF_002837175.3 Physeter macrocephalus | reverse complement strand
AACCGCTTTCAAAGCCTAGACCTTTTTTTTTTTTTTTTTTTTTTGGTGGTATGCGGGCCTTCCTCTGTTGTGGCCTCTCCTGTTGCGGAGCACAGGCTCCGGACGCGCAGGCTCAGCGGCCATGGCTCACGGGCCCAGCCGCTCCGCGGCATGTGGGATCCTCCCAGACCGGGGCGCGAACCCGGTTCCCCTGCATCGGCAGGCGGACGCGCAACCACTGCGCCACCAGGGAAGCCCAGCCTAGACCATTTTTATCCCAACATAATAACAGATCGTAAACAAGTTTCCACCCCACCAAGATTACACACTCAGCCACATAGAGCCAAAGTGCAGGTTACGTGGTGAAGAGGTGACGTTTTGGCACGGCCCCGGGTGGGAGGCCGAGGGGCCGTCCAGGTGGGGGGGTCGGTGGGCAGCTGGCTGGGCGGGGGGGGGGGACGGGACCCGGGG
>NC_041220.1:153205048-153234517 GCF_002837175.3 Physeter macrocephalus | reverse complement strand
TGTTCGTGCCCCGGTCCGGGAAGATCCCACGCGCCGCGGAGCGGCTGGGCCCGTGAGCCGTGGCCGCTGGGCCTGCGCGTCCGGAGCCTGCGCTCCGCACGGGGGAGGCCGCGACGGTGAGGGGCCCGCGTAACGCAAAAAAAAAAAAAAAAAAAAAAGAAAAAGAAAAAAGAAATAAAACTGGAGGGATGGGGACGGAGGCCTCCTACACAGAAAACAGACCCACCAACAGCTGAGGACAGAGCCCTGGGGCCCCAGCACAGGGAAATCTGGAAGAAGATGGGTGGGTGAAGGAGCAGGAGGTGAAGGAGAAAGAGGGGGTGAGAGTCGCAAAAGCCAAAGCAAGCAAACGCGCGCAGAGCAGAGCTGCTGAGGAGCGAGAGGGGCGTGGGTACGTGCGTCCCTCTCCTTGCGATGACTGCTCTCTGAATCGCAGCTTCGCAAGAAAAATCTTCACGCGAGACAACTATGACCAAGGAACTTGCAGGGCCTTAGGACGGGTTTCAAAGGCAGGAGGTCCTGCAGGCCAGCTGTGGGCCTCAGCCATGACCTGGTGGGTTTTTCAGTCTCGTTCCCACCAACCCTGGGATGCACAAGTTCTGCGAGACTGTCTCCAAGCGCTGTCATCGCGAAGTCTGAAGACATCGTGTTGCTTTCTCCTAATCTGCAAAGACTTCCCAGGCTCCTCCTCCACCAGTGAAGACCGCATTCCGAAGCGTCCACCTGCCCCGTCCTAACCACACTCTACCTACGTTCCCAGCAGAAACGGCTTTGGGTTTGGGAGACAAAAGAAGCTGGGGAATTCTCCCCCCCTTGGCTTCCTGGCCCAGACAAACTATCTGTTTGACGTTTATCGTGCCCGTGGAGAAAACAGTTGTAAAAGAAGACGTTTTGAAAACCTCCAGCCTGTACTCGTGACCCCGTCAAACTTCTCCCATTAGGAAGAATTAATTAGGCTTGAACTTGGTAAAGAGCAAACCTGGAGTCGGCTCTCGTCTCCCGGGATACCGACTGACCCTGCCCGCCAGCACTGTACAGTGTTATCACGCGCTACAGACGCTCAGGGTCGTTTTGTCACCGTCCCCTGCCTTACAGTCAAGAGAGCGCTTGGCAGTGCCACTGGCGGAGCAAAGTGCCTGAGAGCTGCAGCACTCAGGAGCCGCCAACAGGGCGGTCCCGTCCTGGAGCCGCCAGGCAAAGCTCTCAGTGTCGCCTGCTGTAGCTCAGGAAGAAGTCCCTTTCCAAAAAGAAGACAGGCACACAGAGAACAAATGACTCCACACCATGATGCCTGTCCGTGTGCCACTGGCAAAAGGAAAGTCCCAAGTTCACATGCCAGGACAAATATTCTGGTCTGAGTATTCAGTGGCATTGGAAAACGCCTGTTTAGGGCCTCCATTAAGACTTAAGTGTCCCCACATGTGCAGATTTCCTTGCTGCTCTTATGGAAACAGCAGCGGGGGACAAAAAACAGTCAATGGAAGTCTCCATGGAACAAAGTTTTTGTATTTCATCCAACGGATGTTACAGATGATCAAGGACGACATCCACGGAGGCCGGAGAACCTTGATTCTCCTGGGAGCCGGGACTCGCGTGGGAAGGAACCACGTCAGGGCAGCAGGGGCGCGAGGGGCCAGGCTCGCTCGGCCTCCGGGCTGGAGATAAAAGGCTTCACGAAGAGAGAGGCCCGCGAAGAGCAACTTGAAAGGGGTGGCATAGATGGGGGCGGACATTCCACAGGGGGGTCTGGATGTGAAGACGGGGCAGAGGCAGGAAGCGGGCCGGTCTGAGGAATGTCAGCCTGGCCGAGCGCAGAGCTCTGGCTGGGGAGCGTTTGAAGATAAGGGCAGAAAGAGGAAGTTGAGGAACTTGACCTTGAGTCAGAACCTGGCATGATATCCTGGAGGCGGTGGGGGCCCCAAAGGCCAGCACGGAAGCAGGGGAGCGACCTTCTTATTCCAGCAAATGCGTCTGGCAGCTTCATCCCGGAGGTTGACACGAAAAGAGTTTCTTCTGCCCGAGAAGCGAAGGCGGCAGCCTCTGCCTTTGTACTGGACAGAAACAAGGGCTCAAACCAACACAGGGCAGAGGACACTAATGTAAGCAAGCGCTCTAGACACTGGGAAGGAAGGTCTAAGGACAGAATCGATGCTGGAACTCAAGGGCCACAGGAAACGGGTCGGCCGGTGGAGCTCAGATGTTCAGCTGGACTGATGCGGAAAATCACGATACCCAGAGATCAAAACGAAAGGAGGAAGAACCTGTTAAGTCCAGTATCATATTTCAAAGGCCATGAATCACACCCGTGATTTATCAGTTATGACTATCTCAGAGAAAGCTTTGCTGTCTGGAGAATAAGCCATGAGAAAGCACTGCCTTTTGTGAGCCAGGACAATCACTGATGTCACCTCCTTCGTCTGCTTAATTTAACCATTTTACTCATTCTCCTTGAGCTCCCTTGTTTCAGAAAAGAGAGCTGACTCATCCAGGAAAAGTATCAAATTGTGAAATAATCGGGCAGCGCATCTCTGGTAACCGAGAAGCCCAGCCAAAACCGAAAACCTCTCAGGTGTTAAAACTGAACATACCATCAGTCACTGGTCCCTGTCTCCCTTCTTGTACATCCCGAGGAGTGTTTTTATCAACCACTTGGGGAATTCAAGCTTCGCAGTAGCTCTGGAAACACGCTTGAGAAGGAAATCCCACCTCACCCCATTTCCGGAGTATAAACGCTTTTTGAAGAGGTGAAATTGTTCGTTGGTTATTTTTTGGTACAACCAGGGAAGGGTGGGATAATGAATTTGGGGAGGCTCTGGCTATCCCGAGTGTCAGCTTAACATTCCATGGGGGTAGTTTTTTTTAACCTGACAACACAAAACATACTCAAGGGCAATTTGGAGACGCAGTCACACACGTTAATAGGTCTTGAACAGGATACCCGGAGAAAAACATGGTCCAAAAGGATACGTGCACCCCAGTGTTCACTGCAGCACTGTTTACAATAGCCAAGACACGGAAGCAACCTAAATGCCCATCGACAGAGGAATGGATAAAGAAGATATGGGGTGTGTGTGTGTGTGTGTGTGTGTGTGTGTGTGTATGTATGTATACACACACACACACACACACACTCAGCCATTAAAAAGAATGAAATAATGCCATTTGCAGCAACACGGATGGACCTAGAGATTGTCATACTGAGTGACATAAGTCAGACAGACAAAGAGAAATATCGTATGATATCGCTTATATATGGAATATTTTTAAAAATGCTACAAAAGGCAGAAACAGACTCGTAGACTTAGAGAACGAACTTATGGCTACCAAGGGGGGTGGGGGGAGGGATAGTTAGGGAGTTTGGGACTGACAGATACACGCTGCTGTATTTAAAATGGATAACCAACAAGGACCTACTGTGTAGCACAGGGAACTCTGCTCAATATCCTGTAACAACCTAACTGAGAAAAGAATTTGAAAAAGAACAGATACGTGTGTATGTATAACTGAATCACTTTGTTGTACATCTGAAACTAACGCAACATTGTTAATCAACTGTACTCCAATATAAAATAAGAAGTTAAAAAAATAAAAATAAAATTACCTGTACTCCCATGTTTTTTAGTAGAATGACTTCCTAAAGAAAACCACTTCTTGATCTTGGCCCTTCCTGTCCCCGGTCATGACACGCCAGTTTCCCTTATAATGCGCCATGAATGTGCCATGAAAAACATGGAAATCTGAGCATGTGGTGCTTATGATATTAAGCGGTGAAGTGGGACCTGGAATGTCACAGCCTATCAACATTGGAAGGTATTCATACTTGATATCCTCTTAAGGAAAAGCTGCTTCCACATTTTAAGCTAGAAAGTCACTGGAACACCTGTTTAGCAAAGAATCAAAACTACGTGGTTTCTTAGTTCCTCAGTACATACATTAAGAAGGATGTACAAACTGAACTGTGTGGGTACCAATCCTCCAAACAACCAATAAGATATCAATTAGGGAAGAAAACTGCTTTCCTCATGGTTGACCAAAAGAACGTACCAAAAAGCAAGAAAAATGATAATTACCCCCACATGCAAAAAATCCCAAGAAACCAAAACCCACCTCATACATTCGGATTCAGATGAGCAAGTCAGTATTCAGTCCCACGCATAAGAACATGAGGGTCTGCTCTGAAGATTCTAACCCACGCCTGCCACTCACGGCTAAAGCGAAGGCTGGATCACATGCCACCCCAAGACAAAGAAAGAAAGGCAGGTGTGGCCCCGACAAGGCGACAGAGCCAGGCTGACGGGCTGTGCAGGTCAATGAGATGTGTGTGAAGACCCAGAGGCAGTGGAGGCTGCAGTTAGCAACCACAAGTCCAAACAGACACAGAAAAGAAGCTGACTGCTCAGCGAGAGGTTTTAAGCAACAGAGAGGGAAGGGAATTTGCAACAGGGGGTCGGCAGTGGCAGCTCAGACCCCAGGCTGGCTGCAACAGAGAACCCCGGGAGGAGCGTTCGTTCGGAGCCAAGGGGCCACGGCCTCCCCAGGGGAGGATAAAGCCCAAGGCGTGTGCCTCTTCTCCAGGTGGGGCAAAGGCCTAGGGGCCTCAGGACCCTGCAGAGTCCCGATCCTCAGCACAGCACAGCACAGCACTCCAGAGAACACGGGCCAACCCGTGCAAGGGACAGTTTCTGGAGAGCAACATTCAGGGAGCATTTTCTGAACACCCCTGCCCGCTAAGTTACAATCCAGAAGGAGCAAGATGTGCGAACGACCCATTCCAACACCACGCCAGTTAGCCTGTTAACTGCAAACCACCCGTCGCTGCCCGAGCGGTGACACTGGGGCAGGACCTGCGGGTAGCTCTCCTTCGCGGGCTGGCACCTCTGCAAGTGTCCTCAGTAGAGGGCGCTGGAGGGCCCGCTGTCCTCTGTGCCTGCTCCTGCGGACAAGGCAGTGGCTGAATCCGCCGCAGCTCCACAGCCAAGTCCCACCAGCGCTCCAGGGGGCAGCTTCCCGGCCAGTGTTCGAAGCACGCCCTCGGACGGCTTCCCAGGGGTTCCACGGGCACGCCAGCCAGCTCCCTGGCCACCTGCCAGGTTCTGCACGGGCAGCTTCCTGTCTGCCGGCTAGCCCGCGGGGCTCAGGGACTTTTCTCTGCTGTCACACCCATTCCATGCAGATCTGAATCTCGGACTGGGGGAGGGAGGGGAGTAAGAGGGGGGTAGTCCCACACCTCCTTCCTCCTTCCTCAGGTAATCTGCCTCAACCCTAGAGGCAGTGGCTGGTCCTTATAGCTGCTACTCCTGCACGCTTTAAAGCTCTCTTTACCCCGGAGGAGTTCCTAGCTCATCGTGACTCAGCAAGTTGATAATAAGTAATAATCTGCTAATAGTCAGTACTTCTTTACACCAGGGGCTGGCCAACTTTTCCTTGAAGAGCCACATGGTAAATCTTTTAGGCTTTGCGGGGCCTTCCGGTCCCTATGGTAACTGCTCAACCTTGCCGGACAGACAGACAAGACATAAGGGGTGATTTGGTATGTGGCCAGTTTGCGGAATCCCGTTTCCTATTAAGCAGGCCCTGTTCCAATTACTATGTGCTTTCTACCTCCCAACTGGACCCTGACGGATATAAATTCCATGTGACAAGCACAGCAAGGGAGGCACTCGTGGGCCCCGGCGGCACAGAGGAGGGAAGAGTCAAATCACAGGGTACGGGGAGGGGTGACTATCAGGGAAGGTTTCACAGAGATGAGGGCTGATGGATCCGGGACTGAAGACTCACCTCCACCACTTCACTACACAACTTGGAGAAAGCCGCTTAATTTTTCTTCGCCTCAATTTTGTCGCCCAGAACAATGGTGGTAAGAGCTGGCTGTCTTACAGCCCGGGACCAACAGGAGAATAAAAGTGAGACAATTATGAAAATATTTGGTAAATTCAGAAGTATTATACAAGCATGTTTACAAATCCTTTTACGTGTAATTTGTTGGTGTTCCGATCAGGACCACAGCACAGGCCAGGTGCCCGGACTCTCAGGTTCAGTGACAAATGATCCCCGTTCTTGATCATTAACACGGGCAAACCAGACGTTGAAGTGGTAAAGGGAGACTGCTTCATTTACAATACTCCGAGCTATTTAGGTAGAGTGGTTTCTAAGTCCTTTCAAATAACATTGTTTGGGGGAAAAGTAAATCCCAAAGCTCAGTTATCCTAGATGTTCTTACTGGTTATTCTCAACCGAATTTAAAGTTTCTTTTTCCCTTGATTAGCTACTATAGCCTTACAGAAAACTTCTAAAATACAGCAAGTTGCCATTTACACATGGAGTGTTTTACACAAGTTTCACCTTAGTGGATTATGTTCGTGGAAACCCAGACCGTATTTCTCACATTTAAAAAAAAAAAAAAAAAAAGCACACCATGATTTAAGTGGTAGTTAAGTTCTCAGGCTAAGACACAAATACCTCTTTAAAAGATGTCACGGTTTATATACTGTGGCTTTGCAATTGAGCAAAGGGGAAAAAAAGGACACATGCCCCATCTCCCCAGACGGCCCTTTGAAATGTATGCTGCATGCACAGGTCAGGTGTTTATAACAGGCACAGCTCTGGGTCCTCTTGGTTAAAACAAGAACTACGTTTTCTAGAATCTCTATCCCTGTATGGTTGGTTAGATGGGGTCCAAAGGAGAATCTGTCCAAGGATAGAAGGCGGAAGTGATGCAGAAGAGCCCGGCGGCCTCCAGGCTTCTCTTACACCCCATTGCTCTGCATCCCCTGTCTTCCTACAAGGAGATGCCTGGCCCAGGCCCACGTACAGGTGGCTGCACGGTGGCACCCTCCCGGCCAGCTCCCCAGGCCGGCTGGGCGTGGCTTCTCAGAGGTACTCCTTCCGTCCAGGATCCCCCAGATCTCCCTTAGGGACCCTCTCCCACATTTACATAAGGTCTAACTCCTGTCATCCTGTAACACCCACGGCGCCTCTGCCTCCCCCGAGCGAGCGAGCGAGCGAGCGAGCGAGCGTACCTCAGAGAAGAGGCAGGGTGGGTCCCACGAGCTGCAAAGGAGGGCAGTGCAACCACGAAGACACCAGGACACCCGAAGGAAAGCAGCTCGGCGAGGACCGGAGCACCTGTAACTCTTGTTTTTTAGAAGGGTGGTTTAAAAACCCCACAGAAAATTTACCATCAACCGTTTTTAAACGTACAGTTCAGCAGTGTTCTCTATAATTACGTTGTGTGCAACCGATCACTAGAACTTCACCTTGCACAACTCCATATCCATCAAGCGTCTCCCCGGCCCCTGGCAACAACCACTCTGCTTTCTGTCCCCATGAACTTGACTCCCGCGGACACCTCGTGTTAAGTGGAATCCTACAGGACTGTCCTTCTGTGTCTGGTTACAGTGCTTGAGGTTCGTCCACGTGATCACGCTTCTCTAACGCTAACATTCCATCGCATGTATGTGCCACATTTTCTTTATCCCTTCACCTGTCGATGGACACTTGGGCTGCTTCTGACCCCTGCAACTCCTGTGTACGGGGCGGATGCACAGATCAATACAAGCACTTGCAGAAACAGAGAGAATAAGCGTCAAGTCAACCCTGCGTACGTATGTTCACCCAGAGGCCCGTACAAGAATGACCACACTGTCATCAACCACAGCAGCTAAAACACAGAAACCACCCAAACGTCCAGCAGACAAAACACGGGACGGCCCAAAGATGGGGTACCACACCGCCTTTCCCCGCCACGGCGCTACAGACATCCAGGGCTGGATAGTCCTGTGCGCCGGGTGGCGGCCGCCGGACACTTAGGGGCGGCATTCCCGGTCCCCCCCACTAGGTGTCAGCAGCGTCCCCGACCCCAAGTCAGAACCACCCAAGCGTCTCTGGTTACTACTCAGGGTGCCCCGGGGGGAGGCGGGGCTGGGGACCAAAGCCATCACCCCCAGTTGAGAACCACTGTTCTAGAGAAAGGACCAAGTCCCTGCAACAGTCATTATAACTCTCGGGGAACACAGGAAACCGGACAGCTCTACCATCCCCTTTCAACCTGCCACATCGCCTCTTCCACCAGCAACGCGAGAGGCCAGTCAGGCCGGGTGGAGCCACTGTGTTCAATCACATCCCACCATTACCAGGCAGAACAGGCCTTGTTCTGGACACCACGAGCCTTGCCCAAACATCACGGGCCTGCAACTAAGAAGCCTTTGCCCTTTCTCCCCGAAGAAATGGTCCTCCTTGCCTCCAGGCTTTTTTGGCCGGGTCCCCTCTACTCACACCCCTACCCCTGACGTGCACACGCTCACTCCGCCCGGCTCACCCCTCTCATCCTTCTGGGTCCCACACCAGGACCCCCCAACACCGCTTCCACCGTGGGACCCAGTGGCCACCTCCTGGCCTCCTGAATACCCTGGGCGCACCGCCACTCAGGGCTCCAAACCCTCTGGTTTGGGGTTTTTATATATTCCTTTCTTCCTTTTCTTCCCTCCTTCCTTTCTTTCTTTTCTTCCTTCCTTCCTTTCTTTCTGGCCACGCCACGTGGCACGCGGGATCTTAGTTCCCTGACCAGGGATGGAACCCACGCCCCCTGCAACGGAAGCTCAAAGTTCTAACCACTGGACCGCCGGGAAGTCCCCCCAGACCCTCTGTTTTCGGTTCCCTGCTTCTCCTGCCAGCCCCACAGCAAGACTAGCATCTCCTGGAGGATAAAACCCCAATCGTATCGTTATTTCTTCCCCTCCGATACCAGTGTCTGTCACGACACAACAGGCAACGTCTCTGGGAAGGGTGAACAGAGAGGGAAAGAAGTCAGCCTGGAGAGTGAAGTTCTCGTCTCAAGCCAGCTTCCACCTTCTACCACAGGAGGAACACAACACAGACCTGCCCGTGGCAGTTGGCTTTACAAGAATCAAGCACTGACGGGGCAGGAGCAAGCAGGCTCCGCAGCAGGCTGGGAACAGAGGCCTGCCCCGATTCTAACCTCTTCTCATACATCTTTTAGCAAACGAGTAGTGGGAACATTTAAGCACCGGTTCAGCAGGGATGACTGGAATGACTTAACTCTGCACTTTTCAAAGAAGAAAAGCAATCTGCAGGAGCTGATAGACAATCAAGAAACAGGAAGAGGAACCGCTGGACGCGAGAACAAAGTGTCCCCGCTTGTCAGACACATGGCTGTTTATTTGTAAGGGACGTTCCCAGCCTTCTGCTGTTTCAAAGAAACGGCGCCTGTTCTTGTAGATAAGGCTGCCGCTGGGCCACGCAGGAGAGGGGCTGCTCCAAGAGGACCCACCCAAGGCCACCTCACCTTCCCTTTAGGTGAGTCAGAGCTCCCCGCAAAGGCTTCGTCTCTCTCTCTCTCTCTCTCTCTCTCTCTCTCGGGTAAAAGAGAGAAGATCTCACCCATCACGAGGGCTGTCTCTGTGAAAAACTCTTCTCAGGGATGCTGTCACAGACAGAATGCTTGTGTCCCCCCACCCCCCAGATTCACATGTTGAAACCCAACCCCCAATGTGACGGTATAAGGAGGTGGGGTCTCGCGGAGGTGACTGGGTTAGGAAGGTGGAACCTTCAGGAATGAGATCCGTGCTGTTATAGGAGAGACCCCCCCCCCCAACAGGTGCCTCACCCCTTCTACCGTGTAAAGATACAAGAAAAGGCCACCTATGAGCCAGGTCCTCGCCAGACACTGAATCTGCCAGCACCTGGATGCAACTTGGACTTTCAGCCTCCGGACTGTGAAAAATCAATGTTTCTTGTTTATAGGGTTTTTTTGGTTTTTGTTTTTGTTTTTTTACGGCAGCTCAAATGGACAAAGATACATGTCAAAGGCCAAGCCTGGGGAGCCTAACATCTCGGAGCTGCCCACACTAGCACCCAGAGGGTAGGGGAGGGGACGGGGTACAAAAGACAGCCCTCGAAAGGGGCCCTGGGGCAGTGGCGGGGCGCTCCCCTCTGAAGGCGAAGCAGCTCCTACCCCGTCCTGGCCGCTGGTACAGCCCCGGGGAAACCAACAGCCAGTGTGGGCGGATCTTCCCGTGTTTTGGTGGGGTTTTTTTTGTTTGTTTGTTTGTTTTTAAGAAGCTGGAGATCTGGATTTTTACGGGTACTATCCCCACGTCCTCAAACTGTTGACACTCGCTTGCTTTTAAAACTGGGCGAGAACCGCCCCCCACCAAAAGAAAAGTTGCACGGGAAAGTCGTACGCGCGCGTAACCCCCGAGGGGCAGCCTGTGATTTGGGGCGTTGCCGCCCAACTCTGTGTACACGCCTCCTCTCTGCATAAGAATCCACCCCCACGCAGGATCCTACACACACCAAGGTGGTCTCCACTACGCCCACCGCCAGGCCCTCTTCCTGCCTCCCCACAGCCGGCCGGTCTTTCGCGGCTTCGCTCCCGTCCGGGTCCTCCAGGATCCCCGACCCCCTCTTTCGGAGGTGCCGCCCTCCACCGCTGTTTACTGTAGGACCCGACCATCCGCGGTGGCCGGAGCACTGTGGAGCCAGGGTCCACGCAGACACGGGAGGGGCCGCGGACGCGCTCCCCCCCACCTCACAGAGAGGGTAGCCGTGACGGGCCTGACAGGAGACCGGAGCGGATGTCAGCTGGAGGCTTCTGAGGAAAGCCTTTGTCTCTGCCATCAAAGGGGCAGAAACATCTGGTACCACCCTTTCCCTCTGCTTCTGGCCGTGAACAAAGACTCGGACTGTGGATGCGGCAGCTGCCACGCAGCTGCAAGGCAGAGACCGAAGGGGCCCAGGGCCCTAGGTGTGCATGGGGCCGGGCGGTGAGGCAGCGGCACACCCCACCCCACCCCACCCCTCCCCACCCCACCCTCCCCCGGGGCTCCCTGGCAGGGCCTGGGGCGAGGTCCTTAGAGAGCCCATGGGTTCATCCACACTTTAGAATGAGTCCTCGTTCTTTAGAAATACAAATCGTTTTTTCCTTTCAACGCTCATAATGTTAAAAAAAAAAAAAAAAAAACCAACACCAAATAAAACAGTTCGAAACACTAAAACTTTGTTAGCTTTTCTAATTAAAAAACTACTGAGGGACTTCCCTGACGACGGTCCAGGGGTTAGGACTCTGCACCTTCACGGCCAAGGGCGCAGGTTCAATCCCTGGTCGGGGAACTAAGATTCGGCAGGCCGCGCGCGGTGGCCAAAAAGAAAAAAAAACAAAAACAAAAAACTGCTGAGGGGCATCGCTTATTATCACGTCTGAGAAACAGGCTACGAAAACCTGTAACGTCTTGCTGTACTCAAGTTTTTATTCAAGACATACTGCATACGCTCTAGAAATCTACCAGCTCCAAGTCACGACATTTCTCCTCATCTAACACCTGTACTCCTGGCGGACAGAGGAGTATAATGCATTTAAAAAATATATCATGGAGGAGGGGAGTGAGGGTTGGATACTTACAAAATCTAGAGAGTTTAAATCAATGGGACTACATGAACGCAGGTTTTTCACTAAACACATTCCTCATCTCCGCAGTAATATTATTTCTCCCCAGGGAACGGAAGTTTGGAATCAAACCAAGACTGCCAAAATATTATGTTTCTAACTTGTAACCTCCCTCTGTCATCTAAAAATAGAAAGAAAAAAAAAAAAAAAAAAAGAAAGAAAGCACTTAAGATTTAAGCTACTCCATGCGCCCCCATATTCATAGCAGCACTGTTCCCAATAGCCAAGACATGGAAAGCTAAGCGCGCATCAACGGATGAATGGATAAAGATGTGATATATATATATATATATATACAATAGAATAATACTCGGCCATAGAAAAGAACAAAATAGTACCCTCTGCAGCAACATGGATGGACCTAGAGATGATCACATGGAGTGAAGTAAGTCAGACAAACATCAGAGGATATCGCTTATGTGTGGAATCTAAAATATGACACAAATGAACTTGTCTACGAAACAGAAACAGACTCACAGGCATAGAGAACAGACTTGTGGTTGCCAAGAGAGAACAGACTGTGGTTGCCAAGGGGGAGGGGGGAGGGATGGATTGGGAGTTTGGGATTAGCAGGTGCAAACTAGTACACATAGAATGGAGAAACAACAAGGTCCTACTGTAGAGCACAGGGTGCTACAGTCAATATCCTATGATAAACCATCATGGGAAAAAATATGAAAAGGAATGTAAATATGTATAAAGGAATCACTGTGGTGTACAGCAGAAATTAATACAACACTGTAACTCAACTATACTTCAATAAAAAGAAAAAAAAGATTTAAGCTACTCCAATCCTGATGAGTCTGCACCGGAAAAAAACCAGAAACCTCTTGCTGACTTTTCAACAGGCAGCTTTCACAGGCGAAATCCTCATTTCTTAACGTTACGTTTATGTCTCCCAAGTGCATTCACAGCTTTGGGGAAAAAATGGACACATTCTTAAGTTTAAAAAAAAAAAAGACTCGTATTAAAATGACTTAACCCTTCTGACACAGCAGTGTCTCATCGGCTGCCCAGGCAGAGCACATCAACAGCTTCTGGGCTGGGCTTCGCGGGAAGGGAGGTGTGCAACCTTTTATCAGGATGTCAGAATTTGCTTAGTAGCCCACTTCTCCTTCTCGCCCAGGTTGAAGATTGTATTATTCACTAGCCAAGGGAAAACAGTTAACCATGTGCCAGTTTACAATGGGCAGAAGTGCGCAGAGGCAGGCACGGACCATGAGAGCCCGACACACCCCGAGACCCTGTGCACGGAGGAGGGATGGAGCCATTATTTCTTCCTGGGTTGGGGGCGCTTTAACACTCACGGACCATGAGAGCCCGACACACCCCGAGACCGTGTGCACGGAGGAGGGATGGAGCCATTATTTCTTCCTGGGTTGGGGGGCGCTTTAACACTCAGCATGGCAAAGCTGCAGCACCAAGGCCATTTTTTTTTTTTTTCTTATTGGAGTATAGCTGCTTTACACTGCTGTGCAAGGGCATTTTTGAAGCTGGCCACAGCCTGCCTTCGTTCCATCTCCTGTGCTTTATTCCGTCCTACGGGGGACAAATTAATGCAAAATATACATTCATCTGCTAGGACTGATATGGGACTATTTGGGACTTTAATCACTGTGTTCAAAAAAGGGGGGAGGCAGCTATCTCCCATGACAGGGTATTAAAAAATACTCTGTCCAAAATACCAAATGATATCACTTGTACGTGGAATCTAAAACATGACACACATGAACTTATCCACGAAACAGAAACAAGATCACAGACACAGAGAGCAGAACTGTGGTTGCCAAGGCGGGGGGGATGGAGTGGGAGTTTGGGGTCAGCAGATGCAAACTACTATATATAAAATGGGTAAACAACAAGGACCTACTGTAGAGCACAGGGAACTCTACTCAATACTCTGTAATAACTGTATGGAAAAAGAATCTGAAAAAGAATGAATATATGTATATGTATAACTGTACCACTTTGCTGTACACCTGAACTAACACAACATTGTAAATCACCTATATTCCAATAAAATTTTTTTTAAAAAGATTACATTTCTTACGTTCTTATGTTCTATAATGTTCTAAAATACCATTTCCCCCCAAGGCACTAATGATTATTGCATGATTTTTTCTATAACCTAGAAAATTAGTATCTCATTTTAAAAATATAACTTTATCGGGCTTCCCTGGTGGCGCAATGGTTGAGTGTCTGCCTGCCGATGCAGGGGACACGGGTTCGTGCCCCGGTCCGGGAAGATCCCACATGCCGCGGAAAGGCTGGGCCCGTGAGCCATGGCCGCTGAGCCTGCGCGTCCGGAGCCTGTGCTCCGCAAAGGGAGAGGCCGCAACAGTGAGAGGCCCGCGTACCACACACACACACACACAAATATATATATATATATAACTTTATCTATGAGGAGTATCCTTATAAAATTCTCTAAGTTGTAATGTGTTTTAGAGAATTTTCCATTTCCTGACTAAAGTTACTAGGAAATGTTATATATCTACAAGTAATTTTAGCTTCGCTTATTAGCATAATTAAATTTTTCTGCAACTGCAATTCTACAGTCATTTTTATTGTGGGTCTAGCTCAACACTCCTGAAAATTGCAATTCATGCAGATCTGTGCCCTAATAAGGTATGATGTGTGTCCCAAGGGAGACTGGGCATAACAGAAAGAAAGCCTTCGGCAGACGCAGTTCAAATAGAAATTCAAGATGGTGGCATTAAGAATTAAGCCTCAGGGACCTCCCTGGTGGCGCAGCGGTTAAGAATCTGCCTGCCAATGCAAGGACCCAGGTTCAAGCCCTGATCTGGGAAGATCTCACATGCCGCGGAGCAACAAAGCCCGCGAGCCACAACTACTGAGCTTGCGCTCTAGAGCCCACGAGCCACAACTACTGAAGCCCGTGCACCCTAGAGCCCGTGCTCCACAACAAGAAGCCACGGCAATGAAAGGCCCGCGCACCTCAACAAAGAGTAGCCCCTGCTCGCCGCAACTAGAGAAAGCCCGTGCACAGCAATGAAGATCCAACACAGCCAAAAATAAAATAAAAAAGAATTAAGCCTCAGATGCTACCAAAAAAACAACAAACAAACAAACAAACAAAAAAACTCCAGCAAAGAGCTAGACAAGTCTCAGCAGGAAAATTTGTACAGACGGTTTGGGCATCAGGAGGTCATCTCCACCCCAGCAGAGAGGAGCCTGGAAGGTCCTTAAGAGCAGCAGAGCGTGGAAAATCAATCTAGTCAATTGAATATTCCAAGTAATCAAAGTTTTAGCTGAATATGTTGCTGGGAGCTGTCGTCAGGTTTTTGTTGTTGTTGTTGTTTACAGACTACCACTCAGCCTTTTCATGGGCACTAACCTCCCCGAAAGGATGTGGATGGCTCAGCCAGCTGGTAGTCACGCCCTGCCCTGCATTCCTGTACATCTCCATCAGCTTCACGAGACACTGCCTTTAACGAGCAGGCCCTTCCTGCTGGACCCTCACTTGAAAGGAACGGAATGAGGCAGAGACAGGCTGCCTGTCTGACACAGTGAACAAGACTAATACAAGACTAAAAACTGATGGGACAAAATAGATACTCATCACCTAGAGAACATCCCTGGCTCTCAGTTAAATTCCAGGCTAAATGGTCAATGACTGATTAACAGTTTTACCACAGAATAAGGTTCTGAACTTTTTATCCTTATAAAAGCAGTACAGAGGAGGCAACCCAAAGCAGAAGCTAAAAGAGTAGTGCCGGGCTTCCCTGGTGGCGCAGTGGTTGAGAGTCCGCCTGCCGATGCAGGGGACGCGGGTTCGTGCCCTGGTCCGGGAGGATCCCGCGTGCCGCGGAGCGGCTGGGCCCGTGAGTCGTGGCCGCTGAGCCTGCGCGTCCGGAGCCTGCGCTCCGCAACGTGAGAGGCCACAACGGTGAGAGGCCCGCGTACCACCAAAAAAAAAAATAAATAAAAAAATAAAAATTTAAAAGAGTAGTGCCAGCGGAAAGGGGAAGCAGCAGTGCTTTGACAGAGTAGAAGAAAAACAATTCTGTACCTTTCCACATTTCTATTCATGCGCCTGGAATAACAGCACTGTCTGCACACACAAACTTCACAGGAAAACACTGGACGCACCGGCGAGACACTCAAACATCTGAGTGGCAGCGCTGCACTGTTTTCTCTGAACTCCAGCCTCCTGGATGGCCAGTTAGCTCGAGGTGGGGCACATATGACCAAGTAATCACCGGGTTCTGGATCATTTAAGGCTCTGACCGAGAGACAAGCAAAGTGGAATTTATTACAGAGAGACGGGGAAACATGCAAACCACAGGACTGGGAACTGCCCAAGCAGGTTCCAGAGAGCAAAGAGGACAATGAAAGTCAGCAGTGGCCCCAGGGCAGAAACCGGCTGGTTGGGATGCCAAGGACCCGGAGGCGGCTGCGTGAATGTGCTCCAACCCCTCCTCCTTTCCCTACTTCCTCGTGTAAGGACAAAAGTCCTAGGAGCCTGAGACAAGAGACTGGCCCAAGGTCGTTCAGTGAGTGAACAGTAATGGAATAGGACTCAGCAATAAAATCAACTATTGATGTACATACACGTGGACACATCTCCAGAGAATTATGCTATGTGAAAACAGCCAATCCCCAAAGGTGACATACTGTCTGATTCTACTTACGTCTTATTCTTGAAATGAAACAATTACAAAAACAGCAGCCAGGGGTTCAGGTGGGGTTGAGGGCAGGAGGGGAGCGGGTATGGCTATCCAGGGGCCACATGCGGGATTGAATGGTTTGTATCTTGACCGTATCCACGTCAACATGCTGGTTGTGATACTGTTACTAGAGCTTTGCAAGGTGTTACCGTTGGGAGCCACCAGGTAAAGGGTATGTGGCATCTCTCTAGAGTCTTACAACTGCAAGTCAATCTACAGTTATCTCAAAATACAAGCTTAATTAAAAAGACTGGCCAAGAGAGGATAACACGGCCACCCAGGTTGTTCCGAGGGCAGAAGTGATGTGGCTGGCTGACCCTCGGAGGGCCGTGGGGACAGGCAGGGCTCCCCACCCAAGCCAAGACTTAACAACGGGGAAGCGATTTTCACAAAGAAATCGGGGTGCTCCAAGGAAGGGCCATGGGAACGAGGAAGCCAAACACCAACCAACATCCACTACTCGTTTCTGAGGACGTGAACTCTCAGCCAGCAGCCGGTCAGCAAGCCACTCACTCACTTCATAATCTGAAACCGCTTTAAAAAGTCTGAGAAAAATGACTACCCAAGTTCTCCTGATGCAGCCTGTTTGCTGCCACTAACACACAGCAGACTGTCAACAACTCAGCCCATGGAAAAAAATCGACAGTTACAGTGATCAAAAGAAAGCAGGGAGGGGGAACTTAAGCTTGTGGAACGCAGTGCCCTTCTCTCTACCACCACTCTAGGCAGACACAGAACTTGGCTTTAAATCCACACCATTAAAGGCACTCAGGGGGCTTCCCTGGGGGCGCAGTGGTTGGGAATCTGCCTGCCGATGCGGGGGACACGGGTTCGTGCCCCGGTCTGGGAAGATCCCACATGCCGCGGAGCGGCTGGGCCCGTGAGCCACAACTACTGAGCCTGTGCGTCTGGAGCCTGTGCTCCGCAACGAGAGAGACCGCGACAGTGAGAGGCCCGCGCGCCGCGATGAAGAGTGGCCCCCGCTCGCCGCAACTAGAGAAAGCGCTCGCAAAGAAACGAAGACCCAACGCGGCCAAAAATAAAATAAATAAATAAAAAAATTTTTTTTAAGAAAAGGCACTCAGCTTTTATAAAAAGCAAGTGTATCTTCCATCTCGATTGACAGCTAGACAGTAACATCGATAATGCTTCACTGATGTGCATTTATCTAATTCACTCAAACAAAACCCTGGGAATTAGATGTGGTGTCCCTCTGCACTTAACGGAATGATAGGATGTCTGTATGGTACAAGATTTTTAACCATATTCTCATTTGAGTACAAAATTTAATGGACAATCTTTAAATGAACAATCCCTTGGGGTCAATAAAACCAAAGTCTGTCCTGCCTTGCTTTGGGTAGACTCCTAAAATAAACTTACTGACTGTCAACTCTGAAATACTAGCCTACCGCTGAGTTCAGGACACAAATTACGAAGAGAGGTGATGAGCTCTGTGACGAGCTATCCGCCTCATAACCAAGTCCTCTTCCTGGAGGTCTCCCCAGACCTCCCAGCACAGAACCTGGCTCATGGGAAGGGCTCCACTATTTTCCGAACAAATACAGCAAACCGTGTATGACTGTATGTACCCTGTCATCTGACTCCCAGTATACTTAGAACCAATGAGCGCGTCGTGTGCGAAGCATTTTGACAAGCATCCTGAAAATCCTTTTAAATTCAAGAACCCTAACAAGCGTATTTTAACAGTCAGGGTGGAAGACAAAGGCAGGCTCACCCAAAGCTACCTTGAATTGAGCTCACAAAACGTGGATTCGTACATCTATAACCCTCACGACACACACTCCGAGGCCTGGGTGGCATTAACCCCCTTAGAACATAAGCCTTTCAAATCCATAATATACTCCTCCTTCTACCCCTTACCTGCATTGTGGGTGAGGAGAAATGCAGCTACAAATGCCAGAGATTAAAGAGAAAAACTATTTGGGGACTTCCCTGGTGGTCCGGTGCGTAAGACTCCACGCTCCCAGTGCAGGGGGCCCGGGTTCGATCCCTGGTCAGGGAGCTAGATCCCGCATGCATGCCACAACTAAGGAGTCCACAGGCCACAAGTAAGACCTGGTGCAGCCAAATAAATAAATATTTTAAAAAGAGAGAAAAACTATTTTTAAAACGACAAAGTGACTGGGACAGGAGTAAGCCGAATGGAAGAAATCTTTAGAAAGAACGAGGCAACACTGGAAACGCGGAAAAGTCGGACCCTGTTACAGCAGTCGACACACGAAAGTTAGCACAAGCAGGTTCCCCAATCACTAGTGAGGATGAGAACACCGATTAAAATAAATCCCAGGGCTTCCCTGGTGGCGCAGTGGCTGAGAGTCCGCCTGCCGATGCGGGGGACGCGGCTTCGTGCCCCGGTCCGGGAAGATCCCACGTGCCGCGGAGCGGCTGGGCCGCTGAGCCGTGGCCGTTGAGCCTGCGCGTCCGGAGCCCGTGCTCCGCGGCGGGAGGGGCCGCAGCGGTGAGAGGCCCGCGTACCGCAAAAAAAATAAATAAATAAAATAAAAAATAAATAAAAAAATAAATAATAAATAAATAAATTTTAAAAATTAAATTAAATTAAAAAATAAAATTAAATAAAATAAAAATAGGGCTTCCCTGGCGGTCCAGTGGTTAAGACTCTGTGCTTCCACTGCAGGGGGCTCGGGTTCGATCCCTGGTCGGGGAAGTTCCGCGTGCCACGAGGTGCAGCCAAAAAAAAAAAAAAATAGAGGGTGTCTACTCTTTCAAGGAAATAAAAAAGCAACAAAACTCAGGAAACACATAGCAGCACAGCCCCAAAAGCATGTGTTCTAGAACAGAATCAGCCCCTTGCTGGGATGTCCCTCGGTACTGCCCACAGCAGGGTTACGCCACTCTTGGATCAATACCACCACAACACCGGCAACTGGCATCTGCACTTCAACAACCATATCCGGTGACAGGCCAGCTCACTGCCCGGTAAGAGGTCTGGGGCCCCTGGGGTCAAGGTCATGCTGACTGACAACGCGCACCTCGGCAAAAGCACCAGGAAGCCAAGATGCCACCCCAAGCGTTTTAGCAGTCGTGGGACCCAGGGCACAACGCCCAAGGAAGCTGTTGGGTGAAGCCCACAGATGAGAACTTCCAGAGCGGGCTGCAGGGACACGGGAACAGGACAGCAAGCAAGCAGACAAGCAGCCCTACTCCACTGCCTTCAGACGCCTGGAGAAACAGAGCTCAGCACGGCAGGGCTCTCGCTTTAAACACGGCACCGTCCAGCTCAAGGGATCGCGGAGGCAAGGCCAAGGTCAACTCGCATTATTTCCCCAAGAGTGACTTGAAAACTTAGCCTTTAAGAAATGGATATCCATATCATCGTCTTTTTAAAGATACAAGTCACTAAATAAAATGTCTTAGAAGAGTCCTGTAAGCCACAGAAGAGCTGCAAGGATTCAACAACAAGCCTGACTTGCGACAGGGTTTGCAGACCTCCCGGATCGACCCACCGGATGACGAGCCCCTGCCAGGCGGACGGCACCCCCGGCCATCTGATGGGCGGGACGATGTCAGAGAAGGGCACGCTGGAAGCACTGGAGACAAATTCCAGCTTTCTTTACTTCCCTCCCAAGACAGACCCCACCCCGCCTCCAGGAAAGGCGGGAGGGAGGGGAAACGTGAGAGAGGGACAGACCGGGCCTCCTGCCCTCCCCAACGTGGCACTGGTGCGGAATGCAAGACGGGACGGCATCTCTGAGGGAACCCAAGGACCAGACCGAACCCTGCCTGGATCCCCAGCCTTCCACCTGTGCGAGAGCAAGTAGGGGGAGAGCCCCTTGAAGGCTCCGAATGAACCAAAGGCCTGTGTGCCATCAGATTACGCGCTGCCTTCAGACTCAGGGACAGGAGGGGACCTCCACTCCCCCGTGAGCGCCCACCGTGCTTACAGGTTAGGACTAAAAGTCACCCAGCCGCTGCACGCCCGGCAGCTGAACTCTCTCCCGAGGACCCCAGGACAGGCGTATGGCTGCCACGGTGCAACGGAAAAGTATGAGTGTATTTCAGAAATCGCTCAGAATCCCACATGGACCTTCAGGAGTTCCTTTAAGTAAAAGATATATCAATCACTAAGTAGAACACTAACTAGGTTAAGGGGAAAAGGTCCAAACTCCTTAAATTTATGTTGCTTTAACAAGAACTGAAAGAATCTCAGGAAGTCATAAATAAGAGAAATTTATAACACAGAATGCTTATTAAAGACGTTACTGGGACTTCCCTGGCGGTCCAGCAGACCCTGCACTTCTAATGCAGGGGACACGGGTTCGATCCCCGGTTGGGGAACTAAGATCCCATGCAGCACAGTTAAAAAAAAAAAAAAAAAAAAAAAACAAAAGAAGAAGTCGCCAAGTTACGATACCACGCAGAAACATACACACTGCACAGCATTGCGATACCAGATTCAATTCTGTGGCCCGTTATGGAGAAGTCGAGGATGAGAACACCGATTAAAATAAATCCCAGGGCTTCCCTGGTGGCGCAGTGGCTGAGAGTCCGCCTGCCGATGCGGGGGACGCGGCTTCGTGCCCCGGTCCGGGAAGATCCCACGTGCCGCGGAGCGGCTGGGCCGCTGAGCCGTGGCCGTTGAGCCTGCGCGTCCGGAGCCCGTGCTCCGCGGCGGGAGGGGCCGCAGCGGTGAGAGGCCCGCGTACCGCAAAAAAAATAAATAAATAAAATAAAAAATAAATAAAAAAATAAATAATAAATAAATAAATTTTAAAAATTAAATTAAATTAAAAAATAAAATTAAATAAAATAAAAATAGGGCTTCCCTGGCGGTCCAGTGGTTAAGACTCTGTGCTTCCACTGCAGGGGGCTCGGGTTCGATCCCTGGTCGGGGAAGTTCCGCGTGCCACGAGGTGCAGCCAAAAAAAAAAAAAAAAATAGAGGGTGTCTACTCTTTCAAGGAAATAAAAAAGCAACAAAACTCAGGAAACACATAGCAGCACAGCCCCAAAAGCATGTGTTCTAGAACAGAATCAGCCCCTTGCTGGGATGTCCCTCGGTACTGCCCACAGCAGGGTTACGCCACTCTTGGATCAATACCACCACAACACCGGCAACTGGCATCTGCACTTCAACAACCATATCCGGTGACAGGCCAGCTCACTGCCCGGTAAGAGGTCTGGGGCCCCTGGGGTCAAGGTCATGCTGACTGACAACGCGCACCTCGGCAAAAGCACCAGGAAGCCAAGATGCCACCCCAAGCGTTTTAGCAGTCGTGGGACCCAGGGCACAACGCCCAAGGAAGCTGTTGGGTGAAGCCCACAGATGAGAACTTCCAGAGCGGGCTGCAGGGACACGGGAACAGGACAGCAAGCAAGCAGACAAGCAGCCCTACTCCACTGCCTTCAGACGCCTGGAGAAACAGAGCTCAGCACGGCAGGGCTCTCGCTTTAAACACGGCACCGTCCAGCTCAAGGGATCGCGGAGGCAAGGCCAAGGTCAACTCGCATTATTTCCCCAAGAGTGACTTGAAAACTTAGCCTTTAAGAAATGGATATCCATATCATCGTCTTTTTAAAGATACAAGTCACTAAATAAAATGTCTTAGAAGAGTCCTGTAAGCCACAGAAGAGCTGCAAGGATTCAACAACAAGCCTGACTTGCGACAGGGTTTGCAGACCTCCCGGATCGACCCACCGGATGACGAGCCCCTGCCAGGCGGACGGCACCCCCGGCCATCTGATGGGCGGGACGATGTCAGAGAAGGGCACGCTGGAAGCACTGGAGACAAATTCCAGCTTTCTTTACTTCCCTCCCAAGACAGACCCCACCCCGCCTCCAGGAAAGGCGGGAGGGAGGGGAAACGTGAGAGAGGGACAGACCGGGCCTCCTGCCCTCCCCAACGTGGCACTGGTGCGGAATGCAAGACGGGACGGCATCTCTGAGGGAACCCAAGGACCAGACCGAACCCTGCCTGGATCCCCAGCCTTCCACCTGTGCGAGAGCAAGTAGGGGGAGAGCCCCTTGAAGGCTCCGAATGAACCAAAGGCCTGTGTGCCATCAGATTACGCGCTGCCTTCAGACTCAGGGACAGGAGGGGACCTCCACTCCCCCGTGAGCGCCCACCGTGCTTACAGGTTAGGACTAAAAGTCACCCAGCCGCTGCACGCCCGGCAGCTGAACTCTCTCCCGAGGACCCCAGGACAGGCGTATGGCTGCCACGGTGCAACGGAAAAGTATGAGTGTATTTCAGAAATCGCTCAGAATCCCACATGGACCTTCAGGAGTTCCTTTAAGTAAAAGATATATCAATCACTAAGTAGAACACTAACTAGGTTAAGGGGAAAAGGTCCAAACTCCTTAAATTTATGTTGCTTTAACAAGAACTGAAAGAATCTCAGGAAGTCATAAATAAGAGAAATTTATAACACAGAATGCTTATTAAAGACGTTACTGGGACTTCCCTGGCGGTCCAGCAGACCCTGCACTTCTAATGCAGGGGACACGGGTTCGATCCCCGGTTGGGGAACTAAGATCCCATGCAGCACAGTTAAAAAAAAAAAAAAAAAAAAAAAACAAAAGAAGAAGTCGCCAAGTTACGATACCACGCAGAAACATACACACTGCACAGCATTGCGATACCAGATTCAATTCTGTGGCCCGTTATGGAGAAGTCTCTGGTCGTTTCTGCATGCAACTCATGGTGAGTAACTGCTGAGGAGTGTCCAGCAATGCCTCAAAGACAGACTGGGACATCGCGGACTAAACCGTCAGTGCCCTTGCTGAGCTATGTGACCTCGGGCGAGGAGGGGAAATACTAACCGCGGCGCAAGGGACGATGCAGTGAGCATCCTGCGTCTGACGCACAGCGGACCACAGAAAGAAAAGGCTGCTGTTACACCGCCACCTCTCCCAGCTTCTTCTCTCCTGTCAGCTCCTCTTTCCCTTCCTAGGAATTCTCGGTGGCCCCAGCTGGAAACTCTACAGGGTTTTCATCATTTATTAGGTAAGCCAAAGGGAGAAGGCAGCAGACACACCAAACGCACGTACGGTAATTTATACTGTAATATCTTCTCCATTACAAAAGTCCTTGCGTACATATGCTACCATATTCACTTTTAAAGAGAGAACGTCTTTCAGTCTGCCAGTAACCCTGGCTGGGAAAGCCCAGTTTTGCAAAGCAGGTTGGGTGCAACACTCACTTTCCTTCTTAAAAATAAGTACTCACTACAGAGAAGTTTTAAATTACTTGAAAGTATTAAAGCAATGGGGGTGGGGGGGGACCTCATCGACATTCAACAACCAAAACACAAGCATGTAACATCTTTCTGTACTCTCAATTTTTTTCCCCTTTCTACGTTGCATATGCAATTTTACATTAAGTTATAAGCATCTGCCCTCCTATAAACTCCTCATACACAGCAGCTTGAATTACTGCAGAATATTCCATGGGCTGAACACCTGCCTAGAATTCTGAATCTGTTTTCACTTAGCAACCGTGAGAACAGCAGATCTTAACCCTGAGGTTCAAATTTTTGTTTTCTAACGTGCAGTCACAAGAATTTAAGACAGGAATCAACTATACAGGGGAGTTCAATTTACAGTTTTTTCCTGTATGAAAGACTGCCTTTAAGTACATCTACAGACATTCTTTGAATTTTTTTTAAAAAGATACCAGTATAGCAGGCGGGCTGGAAATGGCACACTGAAGCAGGTGTGCAAGGCCTTGTGGAGAGCCACATTCTCCTCCCAAATGGACATCACACCCCTTAATAATCCCCTACAGAACCTTCCACTGTTCTCCCGCAGGTGATAAAATGAAGGTGTCCAATGACCTCCAACATGGTAGGAAATAACCCTGCCAGTTTAGAGAAGACCCAAGTCAAGGTTGAAGTTAGAGCTCGTGGCATTGGGACTAAACTCAGGAATCGGAAGTGACAGACACGTGCTTCTCTCCATCCACCCAGAGCGGCAGCCTTCACAGACAAGGGAAGTTGGCTCTGTTCGCCTCGTTAGCTCTCCTTTCAACTATTTCTAGACAGCAGCCTCTAATATTAAAAGATACAGATTCCCACCAGCGCGTAACGCACAACCTGCCCGTGCAGTACTGAATAAACGGAATGAACTATCGGTATCTTCGTCCACACAGGTGATCTCAAACCAATTACTGAGTGAAAGCAGCCGGGCAGGAACGCGTACCGAGCACAGAGTCCGTCTGCATGAAATTCCAGAAAACGTACACTGACCCACAGCGGGTCAGAAAGCAGATTGGTGTCAGGGCTGGGGGACGAGGCTGGAAGGAGAGATTGCAAGGGCGCGGCGTGAGGACACGTGCAGGGTGATGGCTGTCGCTCCCCCTTCGATGCTGCTGACGGTTTCACATGTGCAGGGTATACATACACATACGTGTGTGTGTGTGTATACAAGTACACACATATAAAATGTCAAAACCAAAAAAAAAAAGTCAAAACTTCATTGAATCATTCAACTGAATTCTATTCCTAAAAGCCTTTTATTTTATTTTTATTTTTGGCTGCACTGTGTGGTCTGCGGGACCCTCAGGTCCCCAACCAGGGACTGCACCCGGGCCACGGCAGGGACAGCCCGGAATCCTAACCACTAGGCCATCAGGGAACTCCCCTTAAAGCCTTTTTTAAAAGAATTCCTCTGGATGCGCGTTTGCAGGGCCTCGAGGTCGGGCTGTAATAAGCAGTTAGGAAGCACCGAAGGCATTAGGAGCTCCAGCTGCGGTTTTCAAAGACTCACCCTCAGTCACTTGTTTTCTGGAGGGTCAGGGGGTGGGGAAGCTCTTGAGCCTTAGAAGAACACACAAGGTTTCCTTCCCGGCCAGATTCCAGGCCGCAGCAAGGAAACGCGGGTGAGGAGAGCAGGAGAGCCATCGCTTGAAGACACGGCACCCAAACCACAGGAGGTGACCAGCAGAAACCCTCCCCTTCCCCAGAGCCCCCTCATTGCTATGGAAAACCAACACCCATTGGCTCACCGGGCAGGCAATGGCTGCCGGCGGCCTCAAGCACACCAAGGGAAGTGACAAAAATCATGACTATTCGGTGTAACCTGGTACTGGTCGATGTCGGTCTATCTCAACACCGAGCGCCACCCGGTGAAATTTCAGTCAAGATAATGATACTGCCGATTCCATGCATCCAGCCCTCTGTTTGGTTTCCCGTTTCCTTCCACGGAGGACTCGCGTTGCATCTCAGCGGATAACTGCTCTCCCAGGCAGGTCACAGAGCTGAGGCCGCTTCTGGAGAAAGGGCCGGCCCTCTCCCTCTCTGGCCATCATACTCAGATGTTTTCCAAACTAAACTGAGGCAGGGCAGGGAGGTCGTCTTAACATTCTCTGAGGTCTTGTTTCCTTTTGGCTTAACTCTAGAGGGCTTAAGTTTGCACTGGACTTGCTGTGAAAGTTCTGAAAAGAAACAAAGGATGTTCTATGACAAGTTGCTTGCTCTTCTAGAAACTTGGAAACAGGCAAGCTCCTCTAACCCCTTCCTCAGTGGTCAAGACCGGATCCGTGCTGCGGGGTGCTGCGGGATTCAGACAGCCCCAGGCTCCCTGGAGCCACACAGACCATAATAAAACACACTAATGGCGGTCTCCGGCCGTCGTGGAGGTGAGCGGAGGCCAACTCCAGCCAGCCCCCACCCACCTCGGCACCCCTGCTCCGCGAGCCAAGCGGCCGGGACCACCCAGTTCCCGGGCTTCTGCTGATAAACTGCAGAAACTGAGGTGCCCCCCATCGCCCAGCGGCCTGATCCACAACACAGAGACACGAGTGTCCCCCACTGTCCGGGGCTGGGCACCGACCGCGGAGCCGGGCCCGCGAGGGACTCGCCGACCCCGTGAAGGAGGGCCTGGACACAGGACAAGGTGTCTGTGACCACCCGACAACTCGCTCCGCTTCGTGGAGAGGGCAGGGCAATGCAAGACAAGGCATTCAGGCTCGGGGTGCAGCCCGCCGCCCCCAGACATCCTGATACTCTACAGACGTACCCATTCCACACTTGCAGGAGGCAAGACCGGACATGAGCACGCTACACACTTTATCTTAAGAAAAGCAACGTGGAAGAGATGCCTCCCGAAGCTCCTCTCCGTTTAGCTGTCAGTCTGACGAAGCCGGGGATTTTTCTCCACGTTACAGGAATTCAGGTTTACTTCCTGAGGTCAGACAGAGACGACAGGAAACACATTTTTCAAATACGTGGTTTATTAGATTTTCCTAACGAGCTTATGACATACTTTAGGAGGCCTGCTTACAAGTGACGGAATTGACTGACAGTCCGAGGACTCAAGTGACCGGCCTCCCCACTGGCCACAGAGCTTGATCACCTCCCCCGGGTGCCCCCCCCGGAGGTGGGGATGTGCCCACACGCGCGGGAAACCGGGAACGCGCGGGAAACCGCGAAAATATCCACCAGCTCGTGAACAAATGAACAAATGCAGTCCGTCCACACGACGGACTAGTATTCAGCAAGAAACAGGAATGAATTAGTGACACAGGCTACAACACGGATGAACCTGAACAACGTGACGCTGAGGGAACGAAGCCACGCACAAAAGGCCACAGAGAACATGCTTCCGTTTCTATGAATGTCCCGAACAGGCAAATCCAGAAAGACAGAGAGGAGACTCATGGTTGCCTGGGGCTGGGGTGGGACCAGGGAGGACAAAGGATCTTTTTCGGGTGATGGAAATGCTCTGAAACACTGGATTCTGGGAATGGATGCCCAACTCTGAGTTTACCAAGAGTCACTGGACTGGACGCTTAAAACGGGCGAACTGTATAGTATGGAAATGACATACCTACAAAAAGCTGCGGAAAATGAAAGGGGAGGGGGAGGAGGATGGAAGGGGAAGGAAGACGGGGAGGGAGACAAAACAGGCAGGCAAGCAAGGGAGGAGACGAGCTGGCACAGGCCAGTGCAGAGGGAAGACAGACGTTCCACACACACAAACGAGGGTCACAGACGTCCCTCATAATTTGAGGCTCCGATCTGCTGAGCGCTGCCCGAGTGTCAGGCAACACATCAGACCCTGCAGGTCCTGGAAACAAGGCCGCAGGGAGGGTTTTCCACCCATTTTACAGAGGAGGAAACTGAGGCCAGCGACGAGATATTTTACCTGAGCTCACCAGTCAAGGAAAAAAAACAAAGGGTGGGACCCATGAGGAGGAGAGGGGTGGAAGTGGGGAGACAGACTGATTCCCAGGAGTTATTTGCCACCTCTACATCCACTCGTGCAGTACATGTACACAACCCACCCCTCCTTCCTACCGAGCTCCGGTCCTCCAAGCAACCACAAAGTGTAAGTCAGATGTTTTACCTGAGGTCACCTGTCAGGAAGAAGAAGAGGAGCCCTGCTTTCAGCTTCCCCACTCCCAGTTTTGAAATGAAAGCATTAGGTCACCATATTTACAGTAAATATTGGTACTGCGTTGTTTCCATCAGCGAGCTGTTTCCAGGGTCGGCAGGATACAAACCTGCTTTCCGAAATGACGACGAGCTCTCTGCGAGACGGGGAGTGGGCATCCGTCGGGGTGCACGGGGACGACCTCGAGGGGCCCAGGAGGACACACCAGCCCGCGCCTTCTAAGGGAACCTTCTGGGGCTTGGCGCTGCAGGGGCTGCTCAAGTGCCGGGGCCGATCCAGGGCGAAGCGGACCTTCCCCGCGAGCTGGAGGCCAGCGACCAGGCAGAGGGAGTGCGCTCGCCGACGCCTCCTCCCTCCCGCGCTGGCCAGGCCCTGGGGACGGCTCTGCGGCCACCGGGCAGCGCGCTCCCGTGGGTGCCCTGGCGGGGTACGTGTGGAGCCGTTTCTGCTCAGCTCTGATGCGACGGGCATCACACACAGCCCCTCGCTCCTGGGGCTCCCCCGCCCTCCCGGATGATGCCCGCCCTGACTCCTTCCCAAGAGGCTCCAAGGCCTCTCTTAGGGGAAGCCGCCCGCACGGCTGGGGACTTCGCAGGGTGAGTGAGAAGGCAGGCGGGTAGGAAGGGTCCCGCCGGCGCAGAGACGAGGTTCCTCGGGGGCGCCTTCTCACGCCGGCGCTGCACCGCTGTCATCCCACCATTTCCAGTTTCTTCACTCCGTGGGTGTCCACACCCGCTCCTCCCCGTCCAGCTGTCCCCTTCTTCCCTCACCTGCTCCCTTCCCCTCTCCGCTGTCCCTGTCCCGGGGAATCGTCTCTAATCCGGCGCCTTCGAGCAGCAACTTGCCCACCCAGTCGGACCTCTAGCCCTCGACCTCCTCCCGGCCAGCTCCGAGAGAGGGCATTTCCAGCTCCCCCTTGCCTGTCAAAGGGGAAGACAAACGCTCTCACAGCTGCACGGTCCACTGCCCATGAGGCAAAGCATCGAAGGATCTCTAAGTCCATTACCGTAGAGAGCACGAGAAACTGCGGGGAGCGGAGCGGCGGGAGGACCCGGCCGGCACCCAGAACCCAACTGGGCCGACCACACCGGGAGGGAAGGCTCCCAACGGGCCGAACGTTCAGACAGATAAGAGACAAACACCAGCTAGTGGGGACAGGCGAGGACAAAGCCACAGAGGAGTTGGGGGAAGAAGTGCCCAAGAAAGGGGACAGTTGTCCTTTTTCTTTTTTTTTTTTTTTTGCGGTACGCGGGCCTCTCACCGTTGTGGCCTCTCCCGTTGCGGAGCACAGGCTCCGGACGCGCAGGCTCAGCGGCCACGGCTCACGGGCCCAGCCGCTCCGCGGCACGTGGGATCCTCCCGGACCGGGGCACGAACCCGTGTCCCCCGCATCGGCAGGCGGACTCTCAACCACTGCGCCACCAGGGAAGCCCTGCAGTTGTCCTCTTTTAAGACAAGAGCTAATTTCACCGAGTAACATTCAAACAAAACACGACATAGGACTTAAAGGACGCGAACAAACTTTGCATCTCAGCTAGAAATACAAATTCCTTACAGCAGGGTTTTTTTTGTTTTTTTAACATCTTCATTGGAGTATAATTGCTTTACAATGGTGTGTTAGTTTCTGCAATATGACAAAGTGAACCAGCTATATGTATACATATATCCCCATATCCCCTCCCTCTTGCGTCTCCCTCCCACCCTCCCTATCCCACCCCTCTACGTGGTCACACAGCACCGAGCTGACGTCCCTGTGCTATGCGGCTGCTTCCCACTAGCCATCTTATTTTACACTTGGTACTGTATATATGTCCATGCCACTCTCTCACTTCGTCCCAGCTTACCCTTCCCCCTCCCCGTGTCCTCAAGTCCATTCTCTATGTCTGCATCTTTATTCCTGTCCTGCCCCTAGGTTCTTCATGACTTTTTTTTTTTTTTTTT
>NC_041220.1:153202747-153203384 GCF_002837175.3 Physeter macrocephalus | reverse complement strand
ACGCGGGTTCGTGCCCCGGTCCGGGAAGATCCCACATGCCGCGGAGCGGCTGGGCCCGTGAGCCATGGCCGCTGGGCCTGCGCGTCCGGAGCCCGTTATCCACAACGGGAGAGGCCACAACGGCGAGAGGCATACCGCAAAAACAAACAAACAAACAAACAAACAAAAAAACCAGATGTCACCCTATAATGTCACATTGCCAGTTCACAAATTTATAACTGGAAAAAATGCCACGTAATAAAGATACTCAAAGGAGGTAAATTTAGGGACTTCCCTGGTGGCCCAGTGGTTAAGACTCTGAGCTCCCAATGACGGGGACCCCTGTTCGACCCCTGGTCAGGGAACTAGATCCCACATGCATGCCGCGACTAAGGAGCCCACGAGCCGCAACTAAATCCGGCGCAACCAAAATTAATTAATTTGTTTTAAAAAGAAGGAGGTAGGGGCTTCCCTGGTGGCGCAGTGGTTGCACGTCCGCCTGCCGATGCAGGGGAACCGGGTTCGCGCCCCGGTCTGGGAGGATCCCACATGCCGCGGAGCGGCTGGGCCCGTGAGCATATGGCCACTGGGCCTGCGCGTCCAGAGCCTGTGCTCCGCAACGGGAGAGGCCACAACAGTGAGAGGCCCGCGTACCACC
>NC_041220.1:153195726-153197019 GCF_002837175.3 Physeter macrocephalus | reverse complement strand
CTCTCACTTCGTCCCAGCTTACCCTTCCCCCTCCCCGTGTCCTCAAGTCCATTCTCTATGTCTGCATCTTTATTCCTGTCCTGCCCCTAGGTTCTTCATGACTTTTTTTTTTTTTTTTTAGATTCCATATATATGTGTTAGCATACGGTATTTGTTTTCCTCTTTCTGACTTACTTCACTCCTTACAGCAGATTTTAACCAAAAAGAAGAGTATTTTCTGCAGTGACTCCTGTTCAATCCCAACAGCAATGATCAACAGTGTTCTGAAGATGGTCTAGACCACCACGTGGTGTCCTCAGGGAACCCTCAGCCCTGCCCTACCGGAGAACAGCCACGTTACCCTATTCAAGCACATACTCCGATCAGAGACGGTGCAGGTGCAAAGCACACAGGATCCAGAATGCGAGAGCCCTGATTTGCATCCACTAAGTACTGGCTCATGGTCTTGGACTAACTAAGGTGTGCACACTCCAGTTTCCCCATTTATCAGTAGGAATAACAGTACGTAGCTAAGCGCTGTCGCTGGCGAGGAACCAAATGGATAATTTATGTCCTACACGTAGCAAAGAATTTGCTATATAATAAACGCTCACTGAGTGATATTATTTCCAAAGATATTGTACAGGACCAAGTGGACACAGAAGAGAACCTGCTCAGCAACCCAGGGAGGAGAAGGACAAATGAGGGGCAGGGAATTTTTCTTTTTTAATCGAAATTTCATTCCATAAGAAGTAACATAATTTTCTGCTCCACAGCACTGAAAAGAAATGAGCTATCAAGCCATGAAAACACATGCAGGAACCTTAACGCATACTACTACATAAAGGAAGCCAATCTGAAAATGCTACCTTCTGTAGGATTCCAACTATACGACATTCTGGAAAAGGTTCAACTACGCAGACAGTCTAAAGATTCATCAGGAGATGAATGGGTGGAGCAAAGAAGACGTTCAGGGCAGTGAAACTATTCTGTATATTATAATGATGGATAGATATTATATATTTGTCCAAACCTGAGAATGTCCCACACCAAGAGTGAACCCCAGTGTAAACTACGGACTTGCTGACAATGGTGTGTCAACACAGGTTCAGCCCTGGTAACAAATATGGAGGACACTGATAACGGCGGAGGCTGTGTGTGTATGGGGGGTGGGTATACTGGACATCTTTGTACTGCGCTGTCAATTTAAAACTGCTCTAAAAAATAAAGTCTTAAAAAAACCCACCGCCTGCCGATGCAGGGGACGCGGGTTCGTGCCCCGGTCCGGGAAGATCCCACATGCCGCGGAGCGGC
>NC_041220.1:153162718-153195642 GCF_002837175.3 Physeter macrocephalus | reverse complement strand
GGTTGCACGTCCGCCTGCCGATGCAGGGGAACCGGGTTCGCGCCCCGGTCTGGGAGGATCCCACATGCCGCGGAGCGGCTGGGCCCGTGAGCATATGGCCACTGGGCCTGCGCGTCCAGAGCCTGTGCTCCGCAACGGGAGAGGCCACAACAGTGAGAGGCCCGCGTACCACCAAAAAAAAAAAACACCAAAAAAAAAAAAGAAGGAGGTAAGCCTGCATCTATTTTGCACAAGTCTCTGAAACCCCAGGCTGGAATAATTATTGCTTTTTTTAATCCATATCCACTACCATTGTTTTTATGACTCTTTAGAAGTAACTATATAGGGTCTTCCCTGGTGGCGCAGTGGTTAGGAATCACCCGCCAATGCAGGAGACAGGGGTTCGAGCCCTGGTCCGGGAATATCCCACATGCCGCGGAGCAACGAAGCCCGTGCACCATGACTACTGAGTCCATGCACCACAACTACCGAAGCCCCCGCGCCTAGAGCCCGTGCTCCGCAACAAGAGAAGCCACTGCAAAGAGAAGCCCGCGCACCGCAACGAAGAGCAGCCCCGGCTCACCGCAACTAGAGAAAGGCCGCGCGCAGCAACGAAGACCCAACGCAGCCAAAAATAAATAAATAAAATTTTTTTTTAAAGTAACCATATAATTGTGTCATTCGTGTTATTATTATTATTATTTTTTTTTTAAGAAACAGCCCCAAACAAACCTCCTTGTAGCATTATCCTGCCCAAAACCAGCTGTGTGACCTTGGGGAGTGTCCTTTACTTCCCTGGACTTCGGTGTTTTCTCCATCACACGAGGGTGTGTAACTCCCAGTCCCTTCTTGCCCTATGACATCATCAGGGTCTGCAGATGACACGTGAAGAAACGGAGGGGGGTTTAACTAAGAAACGGTACCTACCGGGCAGGGAAAAAGAGTGGGTGTAAAAATAGCTGACAAAGCGGCAAGGTCTGTACAAACAAAACCCAGGCAGAGGGCTTCCCTGGTGGCACAGTGGTTAAGAATCCGCCTGCCAATGCAGGGGACACGGGTTCGAGCCCCGGTCCGGGAAGATCCCACATGCCGCGGAGCAACTAAGCCCGTGCGCCACAACTACTGAGCCTGCGCTCTAGAGCCCGCGAGCCACAACTACTGAGCCCGCGAGCCACAACTGCTGAAGCCCGCGCGCCTAGAACCCGTGCTCCACAAGAGAAGCCATCCAGCGAGAAGCCCGTGCACCGCAACAAAGAGTAGCCTCCCCTCGCCGCAACTAGAGAAAGCCCGCGCAACAAAGACCTAACGCAGCCAAAAATAAATAAATAAAATAAATTTATTTTAAAAAAAAAACAAAACAAAACCAAGGCAGAGAAAGGGGGCTGGGGAGGGCACTGAGGGGCAGGGTCAGATGACTTTGCAGAGCTCATCAATTACCCTTGCTTGATCTGCAGTACGTTCCCAAAACTCCTCACACCTGGCCACAGCAGTAAATGCTGAGCTGTGCAATCCTGCCTGAAGAGCTCCAGACGCATCCGCAACTTCCATGCATCTTAGCAAGCGTCTACGGAGCGTCCGCTGCGTACTCACTGCTCCGGAGAACACAAAGGAAGGGCCCCCCGGGGGCCCACACCTAGCAGCTAACTCCAGAGATTCCTTTCTGTCTGTCAACATTGCCTCCTCTTGAGGAAACCATCTGTCCCCCACAGGTGTCCCCAGCACCGTCCTGTCTGCCCTGCCCCTTTCCCAACGACGAAGGCACACCTCTGAACCCAGGCAAGGGACCGGTCGCCGGGTCTGGCGTTGTGGTTCCCGACGCGGCACTACTGACACGCCGGGATGGACCGCTCTCTGCGGCGGGGCGCCCTGTGCGCTGCAGCGCAGCGAGCAGCATCCCTGGCCTCTCCCCACCAGATGCCAGGGGCCACCTTCCCCCTCAGCTGACAGAAGGGCCTCCAGACATCACCAGATGTGTGTGGGACAGAGTCACCCCTGGCTGCAGTCTAGGTGAGCCCCTCTGTGAGGCCTGACAGGGAGGAAAGGACCCGCCCTCTGAGAAGGCAGGCCTGTAGAGCACATGCCCCCGGGCCCCGTGCAGCCACCCTTCCCATCCCGTGGGGAAGTCTGCCCGAGAAGCCACCAGCAGGAGGGACACAATCAGACCTAAGGAGGTGGTGGAGGGAGACACGGGCCCCCAGCGTTGGCACAAGCCGCTCTCCCATCGTGCCTGATGCGTCTCGGAGCTGTCCCAGCTGGGTGACCGCGCGTATTCCCTTTCCTACTCAGGGTATTAACAATACGCTTTGGCTCCCTGCAACCGAAATGGTCCGGCTCTCTCAGGACCTCTGTTCCCGTCATCAGCCACATGTACGAACGTGCCTGCGGGTCACCACTCGGTGGTCAATGTCTTAGCAGCTAAGTGCTTAGGGTTATGAGGTCCCTGCGGGTAAGGGGAGGCTAAAAATGTCGAGGGATTCGCGATAAGGTTACAAGCAAAAAGAGTCTGCAGCTCAGACGTCACACCTAGGATTCTGAACTATTTTCAGCATCATGACCTAGGAGAGGGGAATTTCGGAAATACTGGAAAAACTCAGAATGGAATTCTCAACTCTTAGAGGAGAGACTGGTCACGGGTCTAGCGTGACTAGTCTTAACAGGAAAGCCAGAGAGAAACCGCGGCAAGCTTTCATTTCCCCAGACGGGCAATGAGAAACGGCTGGTGAGAGAACGCCCCCTCCCCACTGAGGTCCATCTGTTCCCGATGAAACCAGCCTGCTGGCCCAGGCAGACAGTTAAGGGTGCTTGGTGAGCTCTGCACCAGGCTGCGGTTTTCAGGTGTGTCACTTCCTAGTAGACAGGGTCTAAGGATTGCCTGCAGTTTCCCTTTACCAGAGCGATACCAGAAAACACTGGCTAGAAGCTGAAGGAAAAACATTCCCCGCGGTCCTGGCGACTCGCTTCTCTCCTCTTCAAGCGCGCCGCTGGTCACGGCGAGAAACCCTCGCATCTGGCCACTCCTGCCGCGGAAACCGGGAGGAATAAGCCCTGACCCTCCCTTTGACCCATTTATTAGGTGGGTTTCTCCTGTGGCCTAGACACAAACAAGAGACATCAAACACTTGACACCTTAACCTCGGCCGGGGGAGCAGCTGGTGAATCAGCCAGCCGGGGGGGCCTCAGGACGACGCCGGCTGGCAGCCAGTGACAGGGCCGCAGAGCACGGTGCACCCTTCGATGCTGGACCAGCAGGGGCGCCCGGTGACTCACGGCCCCGCCGCACGCTCCCCGTTCACAGCCACACACGTGCTCCACGCTCGGGCTTGGCTGCTTTGCCAGCTCGTGGCGACTTCCCGAACGGGCTTTGCCCGCTCCCTACCGCGTCGGCCTGCTTCTGAACGAACGGCTTCCTAACTACCAAGCCTGCCGACATCACCAGCTGTCCCGGCGACCGGCACAGACACTCTAGCCACAGGAAACCAGCACAGAGCCCCACAAGACTCGTCAGAGAAAGCAGCCCCGGCCCGCCTGCGCCTGGCCCCGGGTTTGAGCGTTCCTTTCCATCTCCTGCCAACCTGATCACGTTCACTGACAAAGTGCAAAAGGCGAATCCCCTACCTCTTCCGAGCCCAAACCCTCAGAAGCACCTGCACATGCCGCCGGAAATCTGAGATAATCTGACCATTTTCTGAAGCTAGTAGCTCTCGACCCTCAGGAGCACTGGCTGGAAATGCTCTCCCAACTGAACCTGACGCCTGAATCATACGTGTGAGATCCCAGTCCTGGGTTTTCTCACCCTGGAAACACTCGGCGTGACTAACCTCGGTACCTACCCCAACTGGGATATGTCATAATAAGCATTCAGGTAACTGTGCCCCGACAAACAGGTATACACGCCCCTTTTCTCAGTCGGAATCACACTTTCAACCTGACTTAGACGCTAACTTCAGAAAATACCCTCATTTGTGATTCACCTTCAGCCAAAAGCAATTTCTCAACCCTGAAGTTCTCTGTTCCAGTTTTCATATTAAAAAAAAAAAAAAAAAAAAAAACTCTCTTGTACTAGGATGGACTCCCAGCCTGTGAGCCCTAGAACCCTCAGTGGGCCCTTGTCACCCTAAAGACTGAAAGGGAAGCAAGTGTGTAGCCACCTGCTGTTTGGACAGACGATGGCCCCGGTACCACCTCTCCCACCATGATGACTGGGCACCCCCGGGATTCCATGGCCGCAGGACAGCTCTGTTCATTGCCACCTCTGACCAGGCGTCCGCCTGGCCAAACACACCAATCACAGCTACTGCAAGGGCGCTGAAAAGCGGGGGATCCGACTGGTGTCGCTGTGACATTTCTAACACGCTCTGGCCCACCGCTCAAACCACCCTGTGCACGCCAAGTTTAGAGGTAGAAGAGAACTGTGTCCAGAGATTTTTTTTTTTAATTACTATTTTTTAAAATTTATTTATTTTTTATTTATTTTATTTTTGGCTGCGTTGGGTCTTCGTTGCTGCACGCGGGCTTTCTCTAGTTGCAACGAGAGGGGGCTACTCTTCGTTGCGGTCTGCGGGCTTCTCATTGCGGTGGCTTCTCTCGTTGCGGAGCACGGGCTCTAGGCGCGCAAGCTTCAGTAGCTGTGGCACGCAGGCACTTCAGAAAATACCCTCATTTGTGATTCACCTTCAGCCAAAAGCAATTTCTCAACCCTGAAGTTCTCTGTTCCAGTTTTCATATTAAAAAAAAAAAAAAAAAAAAAAACTCTCTTGTACTAGGATGGACTCCCAGCCTGTGAGCCCTAGAACCCTCAGTGGGCCCTTGTCACCCTAAAGACTGAAAGGGAAGCAAGTGTGTAGCCACCTGCTGTTTGGACAGACGATGGCCCCGGTACCACCTCTCCCACCATGATGACTGGGCACCCCCGGGATTCCATGGCCGCAGGACAGCTCTGTTCATTGCCACCTCTGACCAGGCGTCCGCCTGGCCAAACACACCAATCACAGCTACTGCAAGGGCGCTGAAAAGCGGGGGATCCGACTGGTGTCGCTGTGACATTTCTAACACGCTCTGGCCCACCGCTCAAACCACCCTGTGCACGCCAAGTTTAGAGGTAGAAGAGAACTGTGTCCAGAGATTTTTTTTTTTAATTACTATTTTTTAAAATTTATTTATTTTTTATTTATTTTATTTTTGGCTGCGTTGGGTCTTCGTTGCTGCACGCGGGCTTTCTCTAGTTGCAACGAGAGGGGGCTACTCTTCGTTGCGGTCTGCGGGCTTCTCATTGCGGTGGCTTCTCTCGTTGCGGAGCACGGGCTCTATTTTTTTTTTTTTTTTTTTTTTTTTTTTTTGTGGTGGTCCTCAAAAACATTTACTGGATGGTTCTTTCCAGAGAGGGAGACCCATGCCGACAGGGCCACGGGCGGGCGGGCCTTGCTTCCAGCTCCCCACACCTCCAGGGAACGAGCCGTGGGCGAGACGCAGCCTGCCGAGCCGGAGTCACTTCTCCAGGG
Source organism: Physeter macrocephalus (assembly GCF_002837175.3). Lineage (NCBI taxonomy): Eukaryota > Metazoa > Chordata > Mammalia > Artiodactyla > Physeteridae > Physeter > Physeter macrocephalus. The sequence continues at coordinate 153,190,165 of NC_041220.1, read as the reverse complement.
GCGCGGAGTTGAGCAGCTTCTCGATCAGGTCCACGTGGGCCAGAAGCATGCGGCGGCAGCAGTAGCGCTTCAGGCCCAGCGCATCCAGGGCGCCCCCCCCTCGGTGTCCTCGGCCTGCAGCAGCCCCAGGTTGGCCTCCCACTTGCTGCCGGCGATCTTGCCGGCCGTGAAGCAGCGCACAGGGACGATCACGGCGGCACCGGGGCAGCCTGCGGCAGGCGGATTCTTAACCGCTGCGCCACCAGGGAAGCCCATGCGTCCAGAGATTTTAAGTGCCTGTCTAAGCTCAATTCACAAGCATCCTGTTTCCTAACTCATGCATAATTCTAAGGTCTTTACGCTACCCCTGCTTTGTCTCCTATGTGCCTGTTCAAATGGAAATAACCACTGCTTTACTATCTTGTGTTTACAGACTTGCGTATATGTATACACAGGCCATGATGTTGTTAAAAAACCGACAGCGCTACCGCAGGGCATAAAGTAGAAAGTAACCCCCCACAAGGGCCGCATAAGTGTATGTTAAAAGCTAACCATCTGGGCTTCCCTGGTGGCGCAGTGGTTGAGAATCCACCTGCCAATGCAAGGGACACGGGTCCGGGGAGATCCCACATGCCGCGGGGCAACTAAGCCCGTGCGCCACAACTAGTGAGCCTGCGCTCTAGAGCCCACAAGCAACAACTACTGAGCCCATGTGCCACAACTACTAAAGCCCTCGTGCCTGGAGCCCGTGCTCCGCAACAAGAGAAGCCACCGCAACGAGAAGCCCGCGCACCTCAGCGAAGAGCAGCCCCCGCTCGCCACAGCTAGAGAAAGCCGGCGCGCGGCAACAGACCCAACGCAGCCAAAAATAAATAAATAAAATACACAAATTTATTTTAAAAAAGAAGAATATCAAATAAATGGAAGCACACAGCATGTAACCTTTAAAAAGATTAAAAAAACGACAAAAGCTAACCATCTATTAACACCAACTGCTGGTCCCACGTTTACATACCTCACACTTCATTTAATCCTGTCAGCCCTGGAAGGAGATGTCATAAAGGTGATGGACTTGGGGTGCAGGGGCTTTCCAAGTGGCCCCAAGTCCTGCGCCCGCGCCCAGAGCCCCGGGGCACCCGGCTGACCGCGGCTCGCAGCTCCCCCATCCACCAACTTCGCTGCCCTGGACCGATATATCCCCGAGCCTCTATTTCCAGCAGCTGGAAAATGTAAAAGCAGGATCTCCTCAGCTGTAACGTGTTACAGAATAACAAGTGCTTCCACAGAGCAGACGCGAAGAGTAAGCGAGAGAAAGGATATACAGCCGAGGTTCCCAAACCTGGGCTACAAACAGGAGCCCCCGGAGGGGCCTTAAACGCACCCTGCTAAGCTCCCCCCACCCTGAGTTTCTGGTGCAGTTTGTGAAGCAGCGGGTCGGGGGCAGGGCCTGATACTCTGCAGCTCTGACAAGCTCCCTGAGGAGAACGCTGCTGACTCCGAAACCCCACCTAGAGAATGCCCGCTTCAAGCGTCTACCCCGGCACCTGGCAGCCCTGCAACTGGCAGCCAGGACCCCATAAGCACAGCTCAGCACCCCGGCTCTCCTGCTGTGTTAAAATCCCTCGGCTCCAGCCTCAGCACGCAGGCTGCCCCCCACCCCACCCCGCCCCTGCTTCCCGTGACCCCCTCGGCCACCAGAACCCAGCCAGAGCTTGACCCTGCTTCCCTGCCCTGGCCTGTGTCCCATGGCCGCAGGACAGCTCTGTTCATTGCCACCTCTGGCCAGGCTGAAAACATGCCTCCTCGGGTTCAGAAAACACACCTGTAAGGGTACCCGGAGGACCTCTGGCCAGATGGACTGAATCTTCTTCTTGAGTTTTGCAGGGAGCTCTTGGTGCCCGTCTGTAAACCTACCAACACGAGTAAAAACTAAAATGCAAGGCCGTGATTCGCCCCCTGGTTGCACATTCACATCTCCTGGCCAGCTTTAGAGTCACTGACACTGGGCCACCCCCGAGACCCCGACTTAACTGGCCTAGGCTGTGGCCAGGCATCCACAGCGTTCAAAGCCCCTCCCTCCCCCAGGTGATTCCAATGTGCAGCCAGGGTTTCAATCCACCGGCCCCCCCCCCCCCACCGCCCAGAAGAACTGTAAAGCCCCGCCCTTTCCCGTACATACCCCAAACCTACAGTGACACTTCCAGGAGTCAGGGTCACTCGGGTTTTAAAGTTGACCAGAGGCTTTAAGGCTCGGCATCCCTAGCCTGCCACGGTGCATCTTACAAATGCATCTGCGCCTTTGGACGAGATTTCCCAACTCTTGCTCATCTTGTGAAAAGTGAGAATCTATGCAGTGATTGTGTTATTGTTGTTGTTACTGTGTTTAAATGAAAGTAAAGTTATTCTTAGAAATCGAGATCTGACACAAGTAAAATGAGAGCTATCAAAGAAAAGTCATTTGGTGTAAACTTCAGATGTTATGGTTACCTTATATCAAGCTCTTCTGTCTGGGTCACCCGAGCCCAGCGGTGACACATACAGCTAGGTTATCCACAAAGAGCTCACTTTGGATGACCACAAACCTGCTTTGCCATGGACCTATATACACTACCAAATGTCAAACAGATAGCTAGTGGGAAGCAGCCGCAGAGCACAGGGAGATCAGCTCGGTGCTCTGTGACCACCTAGAGGGGTGGGATCGGGAGGGTGGGAGGGAGGTGCAAGGAGGAGGAGATATGGGGATATACGTATATGTAGAGCTGATTCACTTTGTTATACAGCAGAAACTAACTACACCATTGTAAAGCAATTATATTCCAATAAAGGTGTTAAAAAAATGAAGAAAAAAAGAAAAACAAACCCAATATGCAAAAAGAAAGTAAAAGGAAGAAAGGTGCCCTTGACTTTGACAAAGGCCGTTGCGTAACACATTCGCTGAGTAGCTAAAACGTGTCAGGCGCTGGACAGTGAAGTGGGGAAGCAGCTCCCAGGGGAATGCTGGGCCCAAGCTGCCAGGCCCTGGAGTTGCTACCTGGCGAAGCTCATGCTAAGGGGGTCATACAGCTGCAGGAGGCCACAGGTCAAGGTGGAGTGACCGGGAGAGCTTCAAACACACCCACAGGTTCTTCCTCTCGAAGGGAAGCAGCTCCTCCCTTTGCTCTCATGCAATACAGACGGTGCCATGAACACAGCCTGAGCACCCAGGGTCGAGGGCCGGCCGTGCAGACTGTCCTTAACACCCAAGTTCCTCAACAATGAGCTAGCCGGGGTGCATTTTTGTCACTGTGGATATAAACACAGGAAGAGAAGTAACCACGCGTGTAAGTTTCCCTAAAATGTCAGCCCATTAATTTTCTCACTGCCAAGTGGATGATGGGAATAGAACCCCAGATTCTCACCACTTAGCAAGAACCCAAAAAGCTTTAAAAGCTAAAATTTCATGCTATCAGGAGGGTATCTGTGCAAATACTGTTTTCTTGAAGCACAAACTAAGTACACAATGAAGGTGGTCTCTACTCAGAAGACAGAATCATGGGTAATTACCCCAGTCAATGAAGCAGGCTTAAAATACATTCCTTGCAATTCCTTTCATTTTGTTCAAGAGCAGTCTGGTTTTTTTCTTTAATACTGAGCTGCACAGAGAAATTTTTGAAACTTGAAGTTTCTAGATCGAGCCCTTTACAGCTACTCCAAGCACATATTATTCCATAACCTTTGTATTTTGATATTGAGGGGTTATTTTTCCAAAGCTCCTGATGGAAGAATAGTGATCTTTCATCCAGGAGAAATCTTTCCTGCTTTTTTTTTTTTTTTAAATAAATTTATTTATTTGTTTTCATTTTTGGCTGCACTGGGTCCTTGGTGCTGCACGCAGGCTCCCTCCGGTTGCGGGGAACGGGGGCTACTCTTCGTTGCAGCGCGCGGACTTCTCATCGGGTGGCCTCTCCCGTTGCGGAGCACGGGCTCCAGGCACGCGGGCTTCAGCAGCTGCGGCACGTGGGCTCAGCAGTTGTGGCTCTCGGGCTCCAGAGCGCACGCAGGGTCAGCAGCCGTGGGGCACGGGCCCGGCTGCTCCGCGGCACGTGGGATCCTCCCAGACCGGGGCTCGAACCCGCGTCCCCTGCATTCGCAGGCCGAACCTCAACCACTGCGCCACCAGGGAAGCCCTTACACATTCTTAAATGAGAGGAACACATCTGTGTTTTCTTGCATCGGCAGGCGGACGCGCAACCACTGCGCCACCAGGGAAGTCCAAAATCTTTCCTGCTTTTACTCCAGCACGTCTGAAAATGAGCTCCTGCGTTGCAAGAAGGGAGACTGCTTCATTCCTCTCAGCAGAGCATCACCAGCCTCGGCGGAGATGCTGGCGGTCCCGGTGGGTGGCACTCCCTTGCATCCCACCTGGGACTTCTGGGAGTGTTTGGCTTGAGAGGCTCTCCCTACCCCCCTGCCCAGGTTCTGAACCCTAATGCAGCGTCTGACTGGGGGAAAACAGCTACATTAACTGGCCTGGCCCAATCAAGACCCTGCACGGTGCCAAAGGGCAGAATTCTTGTGTGCTGGGATCACAGAAGCACAGCGGGGCTGCTGATCCGCTCGCAGGCATTCCAGTCCCCAGAATGCTTCTCTCGCTTTCCACCATTGCTCCCTGGACTGGGAGGCTCTAAATTCTGGAACTAAGAAAGGTTCCGTGCAATTACTTTTGTCCAAACGCATCATTCCTGGGAGGCGGGGAGAATCAATGGAAGACTTCTAGGTTTTATGTATCTGAACTTAACGTGTTTCCCCTCTCTCGCTAGAAATCAATGATTTTTTTTTAAACGCTTAAACAATTAAACTAGAACGATTTGAGGGAAAACCCAGAATGTACTAACCTCGTTCGCCTAAAACCTAAATGATGTTTATTTAAATCTGAAACATGATTTCCTGATTACCACCAAGAACAAAACATAGCCAAAAACCGAAAAATGACTTTCTCAGATCCTCCCTCTTTCTGAGAAAAGTAATACCTGAAAAGTAATACCTTTTCACAGCATATAATTTTAATGAATTAAAGGCACAACTATAAAAATACAATCTAGGGCTTCCCTGGCGGCGCAGTGGCTGAGAGTCCACCTGCCGATGCGGGGGACGCGGGTTCGTGCCCTGGTCCGGGAAGATCCCACGTGCCGCGGAGCGGCTGGGCCCGCGAGCCGTGGCCGCTGAGCCTGCGCGTCCGGAGCCTGTGCTCCGCAACGGGAGAGGCCACAACAGTGAGAGGCCCGCGTACCGCAAAAAAAAAAAAAAAAAAAAATACAATCTAGTAACAATTTAAATACAATCTACAACGGACTCCCCTGGTGGCACAGTGGTTAAGACTCCACGCTCCCAATGAATGCCGGGGACCAGGGTTCGATCCCTGGTCAGGGAACTAGATCCCACATGCATGCCACAACTGAGGAGCCAGCGAGCCACAACTAAGGAGCCCGCCTGACGCAGCTAAGACCCAGAGCAACCAAATAAATAAATAAATATAAAATTTTTTTTAAAAATACAATCTACAATTAAGAATAACAAGAAAGGTAAGAGAACAAAGCATGGAAAAGATTTATTCAATTACACAGCCATCGATTTTTATTCTAGAGTGCAATCAATTTGGCAGAAGTCACATAACCAGAATGGTTACTGATCTGTGCAAAATTAGGTGGTTCATTTGACGAGTTACAGTTTTGTGGGGATTCATATTATTTATATTGGGCTACAGCTTTTGGGGCTAAATTACAAGGGAAGTCTAGCTTTCAATACTACGACTGGAACTGGGGCCTCAAAGTGCAGGCTGTCAGCCCAGGGCTGTTTGATATTTACTGAACTTTTAAATTACTGTTTTCTCTGTTATGCACAGAGGTCATTTCTACACGTGGTCTGTAATCCCTTCAATGGTGAACACACGTCCATGTACAGACACTCTTCCTAACTCTTTTTAATGAAAGGGGCATCTGAACTTTCAGCTATCTCCTCACTTCTAGAGCTCCTGAAATCATCATTATGACATTTAATCCTCACCAGGATATCGCTGGCTGCATGTTATTTAAAACAAGAAAAACAAAACGACTCTAATCTTCCCTTCCAGAGAAGCCCAGCCAATACCTAGCCTTTGTTTTGTTTGTGACATCCTTATTTTGACTGATGTTTCATAAAAAGGAGGGGGGAAAAAAAAAAAAGGACAAAAATTGAGTCAAAGTGACTCAAATGGTTGAACTAGACACCTACTTTTCAATAATTATTACACTCAAAGGGAGTTTTTTTTCCAACTGATTCCGTTCCTTTCGAAGCAGCTAGGACCAAGCATGGAAAACACAGCAGCAGAGCAAGCCAAGTGTCTGTCGGGAACCCTCCGGAAGTCACAGAGGCCCAGGGGAGGCGCCCCTGGCACACCTGCTCCACGTGGCCCTGGGCAAGTGTGTTGAGTCCACACCTGCCCTTCACCCCACCTACACCTGGGCAAAGAGGAGGGGCCAGGTCTGCCCTGGAACACACCTGCTCCCTCCCCGGGGCTTTCTAGAGGTGCCACCTGCACGTAGGAGCTGGGACTCCCATGGCCGTGCAGCCCCGGGCCTCCACCAAACGGGACGGGAGAGGGGACCAGCACCTGCAGCCACCCAGTTCCTTCAGGGCATCTCCAGCATCCTCCAGCCAAGCGCTAGGTGGACCCTGCTGTGCCCCGGGGCACCACTCAGATCCCTTGCCTTCTCTCTATCGGCACCAGGAGCCCGCAGCAATCCGACCCCGGCCCACACCCCCGCACCCATCTGCCCTCTGCTGCAGAGAGAGCCCCGCCATCACCTCCTGCTTAAAAATCTTCCCTGGTGGCACAGTGGTTGAGAAGGCAGGGGACACGGGTTCGAGCCCCGGTCCGGGAAGATCCCACACGCCGCGGAGCAACTAAGCCCGCGCGCCACAACTACTGAGCCTGCGCGTCTGGAGCCTGTGCTCCGCAACGGGAGAGGCCCGCGCACCGCGATGAGGAGTGGCCCCCGCTCGCCGCAACTGGAGAAAGCCCCCGCACAGAAACGAAGACCCAACACGTTCAAAAATTAATTAATTAATTATTTTTAAAAAACCTTCCCGGGCTCTCAGCGCCCACCTCACCCACGGCGGCCCCCTCCCCTGCCACTTACCTGCAGGAACAGCGTGGGCCCCTCCCCCAGCCCAAGGGCTGACTCTGAGACCCCAGGCTGTCTGCCTGTGGGTCCACCCAGCACCAGCAGAGGAATCCCTGTGACATGCATGGTGAGGGGTGTGGAGGGCCGGCCCACAGGACGAGCCCTAGGAGGGGCCTTCCCATCAGCCTCCTCTCCGCCAGGTCTGGGCAACTCAAGGATAAGGCTGAACACGTTGACCCATTTCCTTATGGTAAGTAACAACTTTATTGGGCTATAAGTCACATACCATAAAATTCACCCCTTCAAAGAGTAAAACCATATACAAAATAGGTAACTAACAGGACCTACGGTACAGCACAGGGAAGTCACCTCAATACTCTGTCATGGCCTCTATGGGAAAAGAATCTAAAAGAGAGTGGATACAGGTATACATATAACTGATTCACTGTGCTGTACACCTGAAACTAATGCAACATTGTAAATCAGCTCTACTCCAATAAAAATTAATTTAAAAAAAGAGGAAACCCAGTGAGGTTTAGTATGCTCGGAGCGGTGCAGCCACCACCACTCTCTGATTCCAGCATATTTTCATCACCCCATTCCTCCCCCCGACGACTGCCCGTCAGCTCTGTCTCTGTGCGTCTACCTGCGCTGGACGTTTATATCGAAGGAAACACACAGTGTGCTCTTGACCTGTTTTCATTTCAAATACCGAACACAGGCATTAGGAAATGTGGTGTCCGACAGCTATTAACAGAAGGGCTGAACTTCAGTTCCAGAAACTCCCGGCTCTGGGACCCACATGAGGGGTGGGGAGAAAGAAATCCACCTTCTGGGACCAGGGACTCCAGGCACCGTTCACAATAAGGTGACACAAGGCCACCCCCGCCCCAATCTCCCACATCACCCTCTTCTCACTACCCGCCACCCCAAGCAAGTCGCAGCTGAGGTTTCAGAAGTTCCCTGACACTTCCCCCATCTCCTCTACTGGTCCGAACTAGTCCTGCTTTAGAAACTGGTTCTTATCCCACGGGCATAAGACCATCTTGGGGCCACTGTTACAATTCAGATTCCTAGGCACCAGCAACCCTGATTCAGCAGCATGGCGCCTGTTGATTCCGATATAAATGGCAGGTGAGTCACACGTTTCTAGAGCAGCAGTTCTCAAACTGGAGCCAGCGTCAGAATCCCCAGGAGGATTCCCGACCGAGCGCCAGTTTGGGGTTCAGCAGGTCTGCCAGCAGGGGCCAGGACTCTGCGTTTCTAACAAGGCCCCGGGTCAGACTGATGCTGCTGGTCTGGGGGCCGCACTGTGAAAACCACCGCCTGCTGGGGCGCAACCCCCCTGCCTTTCCGCGTTGTCTATGGCTGCTCTCATGCCACGACAGCAGAGAGGAGGGGTTCGGTCCACAAAGCCAAAAACATCGACCCTGACCGTCTGCAGAAAAAAGTCTGCTGACCTCTAGCTTACAGAGGATCATCCAAATATTAGAAACATCATGAGTGTGTCTATGGCCAAGCTGAGACTTCTGGTACTTCATATGGATTTCAGAGAAGTGGGGGGGATGGCACGTAATTTTATAAAATCCTCAGGATTTTTACACTTTAAACAATGACCTTAAGAAAGACTTTTGGGGACTTCCCTGGTGGTCCAGTGGTTAAGACTCCACGCTCCCAATGCAGGGGGCCCGGGTTCAATCCCTGGTTGGGGAACTAAGATCCCACATGCATGCCGCAACTAAAGAAAAAAAAAAAAAAAAAATCCCGCGTGCCCCTACTTAAGACCCAGCGCAGCCAAATAAATAAATATTTTAAGGAAAAAAAAAGATTTTGGGGGAACTTCCCTGGTGGTCCAGTGGTTAAGACTCCACGCCCCCATCGCAGGGGGCCCGGGTTCAATCCCTGGTCGGGGTACCAAGATCCCGAAATCCATGCAGCCAAAAAAAAAAAGAGCTTTAGTGCACTCCTGTACTCAAAGGCCCCCGGCTACAGACCTAGTCCTGACCACCTAATATGATCTGCAAGCAGGCCGCTTGGGGCTTGGTTTCCCACCTATAAACATAAACAACCCTGGTCAAGCCTCCCAGCGGGCTCATTACAGAACGAGGGTGAAAAGAAAGACTCAACAGAAAACCTGATAAACTGTACCATGTGATATGAAGATAATACCAAGGCACCCCCAACCCTGGAAAGGTTAAGTCCATTCAGGGACTCCCCTGTAGTCTGGGTTCATTAAACAACCAGAAAGGTTCCAGATGCGGAGCCTCATTTTCATCTGAAGCTGTGTCACTGGAAAGAGGAAAGAGAGCAGAAAGGAAAAGAGAGAAGCTCATTTCCCAAGGCGGGGGCGATGCCTTGCTGAGCTGTTATTGCCCTTGGCCACAGGGTGACCGTATGTACTCAGTGTCCGCACCGCCGGATCCACCCCTGCAGCCGGGAAAAGGCATCCCTCAACAGAAGAATGGAGGTCAGCAGGGTGCCAGGAGGAAAGGACGGTGTCCTCCACGCACTCAGGAGACAGGCTGCAGCTTCCCTCCTCCTGAGGACGGCCCTGCTGGGTGGCCAGGGCAGTGGGTGCGGTCCCCCCTTTTGGCAAATCTCTACCCTATCTGTGATACAGGAGAAATACACGTGTCCACTTTCTAGGGCTGTTTGGAGATGCTCTACACTCGTGCCCAAGAGCAAGAAGCAGCAGCCAAAAGCAAGGCACGACCACGTGAATGCGCGCCCCTCCACAGGAGCACCATTCATAAAAGCAAAAAGGCTGGGCTTCCCTGGTGGCGCAGCGGTTGAGAGTCCGCCTGCCGATGCAGGGGACACGGGTTCGTGCCCCGGTCCGGGAAGATCCCGCGTGCCGCGGAGCGGCTGGGCCCGTGAGCCACGGCCACTGAGCCTGTGCGTCCGGAGCCTGTGCTCTGCAACGGGAGAGGCCACGGCAGTGAGAGGTCCGCGTACGGCAAAAAAAAAATAAATAAATAAAAATAAATAAATAAATAAATAAAGCAAAAAGGTGGAAACAACCAGATGTCGACCAACTGACAAATGATAAACGAAATGTGCTCTATCCATAAAGTGCAATATTATTCAGCCATAAAAAGGAATGAAGTCCTGACACACGCTAACGTGGATGAGCCTCGAAAACGTGATGCTGAATGAAAGAAGCCAACACAAAAGGCCATGCATTGTGCGGCTCTATTTAGATGAAATGTCCAGAAGAGGCAAACCCACGGAGACAGACAGGAGACTGGTTGTTGCCAGGGGCTGGGGCCAGCAGGAACGGGGAGCGACTGCTCACGGGCACAGGGTTTCTTTTGTGGGTGATGAAAATTTCCGGAATTAGAGCGATGGCTGCACAACTAAGCGAGTATACTAAACCCCACCAAACTGTACACTTCTTTAAAAGGATGAATCTTATGCTACGTGAGTTATACCTCAATTAAAAAAATTTTTTTAAACTCAAGGGGAAAAAACATTCCGGCAGGCCTGCCCTGCACGCTCTCCAGCCCCCCCAGGGAAGGGACCGGGCTTCCTCAGCACTGTGCATATGCACCCTTAGTCCAAGAGGGTGCAGAGCTGGGAGACATGTGCAAAGATCCAGAGGTCAGAATGCTCTCGGGGCTGCAAGGATGGCAAGGAAGCCAGGCCGTGGCCTCTACGTGGACCCACAGGACGAGCGCCCCGTGGCGCCAGGCCCGGGCTGGTTCTGGCCGACAGCGCGGGGCCACAGGTGCTCTGGGGGGCCTGCCCCCCAGGCTGGTCACAGGTCAGGTTCTCCGCGTCCTCCACACTCCCTGGGCCACCCCCTCCTCCACATGCCCATGACACTGAAGTCTGGTTAACAAGGGACCTCGGAGGCAGTAAAGACAGCAGAAATGCAGCCCGGGAGAGCAGGCGAGGGAGACTCAGGACAGCCCACGGACCCTCTCCCCTTCTCCCCACCGCGGGGGATTCTGGCGGGGCTTCCTTCACACGGGTGCGCACGCCTGCCTTTCCAGGATAAGGCAGGACCAGGCGACCGCAACGTGCAGAACAAGTCGCTGTGGTGAGGCCGGGGGCACCTTCTTTCCAGGGCAGACTCCTCCAGTCCCGCACTCGGCTTTTCCTTCCGGGGCCCGCCGCACACCGCGAGTCATCCCCTGCTGCTGGGAGGCCTGGGAAGCGTCATTCTGTGATGGCTTCACAACACGCATGGCCTCGTTCTTTAGAAACACCTAAGGTTCCTTCCTCAGTCAAGGCGGGAGGGAGGACTGCAGAAGACAAGGCTGGAAATGGGCAGCAGCTGAAAGATAAAGAACCTTCTAGGCCAGCTAAGGTGCAACACGAGGAGTTACCTTTCCAGCAAGAGCCTGAGAAGCCCAGCTGGGCTCCGGCACATGCACTGCTGGGGGTCTAGAGGAGGCTGGCGCACGGAGAGTCCAGAGGTGGTGACGGTACAAGGCCAGTCCCGTGCCTGCCCCGAGAGGCGATAACGGAGGCCAGGACACCAGGGGTGAAAGAGAAGGTACAAATACGAGACACTGAGGCTCCAGGGACTGGGTGATCGGTTGGCCACGGAAGCTCAAGGAGAGACAAGCATCAAGGATGACTCCCGCATTGGGGGATGAACCTGTCGGCAGGCCCGGAAGTGCAGGAGAATTAAGGTAAAGGAAGGTGCAAGATCTGCAGCTGCAACAGGCTGAGTTGGAGCAGCCTGGGCGGTACCCAGGGGGCTCTCCCAGCAGAATCTGGGCCTGCAGCGGAGACCTGAGAGCTGGCTGCCTGCCTCAAGGAAGCGCACGAGACCACCTAGACAAGAGAGGAGAGAGAAAGGAGGGGCCTCCAGCAGAAACCAACACTGCCTCGGACGGCCAAGGGGAAGAGCCAGTAAAGGCCACTTTCACAAGGGTCAAAAGAAGGAGAAAGCGTTTCTGCGTGAATGAGACATCTCTTTCAGATCGGCAGTAACACCCCAGGTAATTTGAGAGTTACACCCTGTAAAAGCAAACCTAGTCCCTGCCAGGGAGCACAGGAAGGAGTGTCCTCGATCAGCAGCAGACACTGTCAGTTTACCTTTGGGGGTAAAACTGCACAACTACATGCAGTGGTGTGAGGTTCTAATAATTTTTCTCCAAAATGCCAGCCCCTGAAAACGGGGAGGAAGAGGGGAAACAGTAGCCCCGCCCCAGCTCGTAACCCGTAGAGGCATCCACTCTGGACGATTTCATCCACTCTGTGGGGAGATCAACACAAAATAAATATGACCCAAGCAGCAGCAGGCCTGTCTTTTCAAGTCCAGATGTTTCGTTTCCAAACTTTCCTCCAAGATTCAGGGCATCTAAACACTAATGAAAAGTACAAGAAAAGCTGCACCTACCAAAAAAAGCACACAGTTGTTTTAAAGACCAACGCATTTGATCAATACGAAGTACTCAGTTTTCCAGAAGTTAGGGTTTTCTTTTTTATATGCTTGTCTACAAAAAGCTAAATGATAAAACTCAATAGATGCCATAGTAATGAAACATGTCATTTTTAAAATTCCAAGTGGCATACACAAAACTAAGCTTCCTTTAAGCTAGCATGTGACTCCAAACATTGTCGACAACGTTAATTCTTAAGAGAATTACGCTCAAGCAACTCATAATTAGATCTGCCCGGTACCAAGCAAAGAATTCCACAGACGGGGAAAAAAAATTCAACACAGCTCCATTACCAAAAATAAGATTATTAAATGTTTTGGGTTGCTGATTATCTTTTCCCTTAGTTTCAATTTTTTGAAGATGGTTTGAATCTTTCTGCAACAAGAAAAAAACAGTATTGCTACGCTTACAAACTGACAAGCACATGTACAATTAGCACAGATAAGTATCACTGTGTTTACAAATTTACAAACATGGCACAATTCACACAGACAGGATCAGAATTTCATCAGCAGCAGTATTTCATCAGCTTCCGCATTTCCAAAGCCACAAGCAAAGAATCCCTTCACCTCCTATGAAAGTCACGGAGGGCCACCGGGGTTCCCCCCCACCACCTACCTTCCCAGGCTTTCGGTAAGCATTTCAACACCTGGAACAGAAGAGGCTCTCCTTCCTCACCCCTCTCAGCACCCACTGCCCCTAACCCTCAGATCCCCACACCAATGCCACCTTCCTCCGGGGACCAGCTTTACTTTGCACTCGCCTTTATCTCCCTTTCCTTGATGGTCTACCTCATGTGTCTATGTTTTCTATTCCCTAGGGAAAATAAGAGCCTGCCATGCAAGATCATAACTGATTAATCTGATAGAGGCAGCCCGGTTAATGAGGATTTCATGTAACCCGCCCAGGCAATACCCTCTGCACTTGAACCCAAATGGTAAGTAAAGCACAATTCAACCAGGAGAAAGGTGCACGCCCTGACATCATACCGGCAGCCGCCCTCCTCTCCTCTGGTCAGCCCTCCCGGGCTAAGCTAAGTAGCTGGACTGGGGAGCCTCCCCGCCTCTGCCCCTCCTCTCCATAGCTCCCAGGCAATCGTCTGCAGGGAGGGGAAGGCAAAGCAACACAGGGTGAAAATTAAATTACCAGCTGAGGGAAAAGCTACGGTGGAAAGAAGCTGAACTTGTGAGCCTGCAGGTCTCATTTTACTAACAAGTGCGCAGGGAATAAGCTACATCCTAATTGGACACCCACAGTGATTCCTTCTACAAACTAAATAATCATTCCCTCTGTATGGGTGTAAATTAACCATTATATATTCAGTCTCTTAAAGCTAGCGGTATTCATTAGAAGGAAAACTTTTGAAAACAAACTTATGGTTACCAGGGGGGTAATGGGGGGAAGGGATAAATTGGGAGACTGGGATTGACGTATACACACCACTACATATAAAACAGATAACTAATAAGGATCTACAGTACAGCACAGGGAACTCTTCTCAATACTCTGTAATGACCTATACGGGAAAAGAATCTAAAAAAGAGTAGATATATGTATATTATAACTGACTCACTTTGCTATACACCTGAAACTATACTATAAACTATTTACAACACTGTAAATCGACTATACTCCAATAAAAAGTTAAAACAAACAAACAGAACAAAAAAACAACAACAACAAAGAAAATTCCTGATTTCTCCCCAGATTTCGTTTGTTAGAATGGTCTTAACTCTTGTAGTAAGTAATCAAAGAAACGTGTAACGGCCCAAATACAACAGAGGCTTATTTCTTGCTCATACACTGGTACTACTGGGAGGGTAACCAGGCTATGGTCAGCTAGCTTCCTCCTCAGGCATTCAGGAACCTGTGCGGATGAGGCTCTGCCCTAGGACCATCTTCATTCCAGACAACCAGAAGAGGAAAGCACGACAGGCGGTAAATGGCCTGCATCACTTCTACTTGCTTCTGATTGGGTAGAACTATGGCCTCATAGCTGCAAGGGAAGCTGGGAAGTGTAGTCCAGCAGCATGTCCAGAAAGAAAAGGAGACGCACGCTCCAGGGAGCAGATAGCGTCTCTACCAAGCCTCTGGGTCTGACTCCATGCCCTCCAAGATTTTCTACTTCCAGAAAGCAAAGCAGTGAAGAAATGGAGTTTGTTGTCATGGGATATTTAACCTTCATCTTTCCTACTATTTTTACTTCCCAAACCACTTTTTAAAATCTTATTCTTCTGAATATCACATTGATCTGAAAGAGCTACCTTGCATTAATATTATAAAAAGGAAATATCAGTATTATTCAAAAACACTTTAGGGACTTCCCTGGTGGTCCAGTGGGTAAGACTCCACGCTCCCAATGCGGGGGCCCGGGTTCGATCCCTGGTTGGGGAACTAGATCCCACATGCATGCCGCAACTAAAAGTCCGCCTGCCGCAACTAAGAAGTACGCATGCCGCAACTGGGAGTACGCATGCCGCAACTAAAGAGCCTGCATGCTGCAACTAAAGATCCCGCATGCCACAACTAAGACCCGGTGCAGCCTAAATAAATAAATAAATATATTTTTTTAAAAACCAGTTTTTGGTGGAAAGGAGGAAATAATCACTTCCAGTGGGCTGTAAATAGCACAACAAATGTACTGGTGCTGGGCGTAAGATATGTATTTAAATTAAATGCTTTTCTACAAATCCAATGCTAAACAGTCAGAATAAGTACCAAAATCTCTAGGAGACACATTAAAATGTTGCCATACAAAATCCAGCTTAAAGTCTTTCCATAATAAACAGGCAATTTCATACATTAACATTATTTTTTTAAGAAATTTCTTCACATTATTTTTTATAGTTTTCCAAGTTCTTAGTGAAGCAGGATGAAGTAGGGGAAAGGGGGAAAGGGGGAGAAGAGATGGAATTTAAATCTACTAGAACTAGGGCTTCCCTGGTGGCACAGTGGTTAAGAATCCGCCTGCCAATGCAGGAGACACGGGTTCGAGCCCTGGTCCGGGAAGATCCCACATGCCGCGGAGCAACTAAGCCCGTGCGCCACAACTACCGAGCCTGCGCTCTAGAGCCCGTGAGCCACAACTACTGAGCCCACGAGCCACAACTACTTAAGCCCACGCACCTAGAGCCTGTGCTCCGCAACAAGAGAAGCCCCCATGATGAGAAGCCCGTGCACCGCAACGAAGAGTAGCCGGCGCTCTTCGCAACGAGAGAAAGCCCGCGCACAGCAACAAAGACCCAATGCAGGCAAAAATAAATAAATAAAATTTAAAAAATGTAAAAAAAAAAAAAAAAAAAAAAAAAAAAATCTACTAGGGCTAACTTTCCATACTGACTCATTTCACACCTGTGTCAATACACTGAAGTGGGAATGATTCTAGTTTGACAGCCTGAAGGATTAAGGGTGAGAAAAGGTTAAGGACAGAGTGCACGATTCAGCTACATATGCAAGACATTCTCTCCAGACTGGAACCACTGTGGCCAGAGCAGGAGGAAGAGATGACCACTCTCACGTCTCCGAGCAAAGCAGGGCTCCTCTAAACTGGCAAACCTCGCACCAACTTTCAAATCTGCCCTACACCGGAAACTTACGTTCAATCGAGGAAAACATTACTATCTGAAGGGATGTGGCATGCCGCAACTAAAAGTCCGCCTGCCGCAACTAAGAAGTACGCATGCCGCAACTGGGAGTACGCATGCCGCAACTAAAGAGCCTGCATGCTGCAACTAAAGATCCCGCATGCCACAACTAAGACCCGGTGCAGCCTAAATAAATAAATAAATATATTTTTTTAAAAACCAGTTTTTGGTGGAAAGGAGGAAATAATCACTTCCAGTGGGCTGTAAATAGCACAACAAATGTACTGGTGCTGGGCGTAAGATATGTATTTAAATTAAATGCTTTTCTACAAATCCAATGCTAAACAGTCAGAATAAGTACCAAAATCTCTAGGAGACACATTAAAATGTTGCCATACAAAATCCAGCTTAAAGTCTTTCCATAATAAACAGGCAATTTCATACATTAACATTATTTTTTTAAGAAATTTCTTCACATTATTTTTTATAGTTTTCCAAGTTCTTAGTGAAGCAGGATGAAGTAGGGGAAAGGGGGAAAGGGGGAGAAGAGATGGAATTTAAATCTACTAGAACTAGGGCTTCCCTGGTGGCACAGTGGTTAAGAATCCGCCTGCCAATGCAGGAGACACGGGTTCGAGCCCTGGTCCGGGAAGATCCCACATGCCGCGGAGCAACTAAGCCCGTGCGCCACAACTACCGAGCCTGCGCTCTAGAGCCCGTGAGCCACAACTACTGAGCCCACGAGCCACAACTACTTAAGCCCACGCACCTAGAGCCTGTGCTCCGCAACAAGAGAAGCCCCCATGATGAGAAGCCCGTGCACCGCAACGAAGAGTAGCCGGCGCTCTTCGCAACGAGAGAAAGCCCGCGCACAGCAACAAAGACCCAATGCAGGCAAAAATAAATAAATAAAATTTAAAAAATGTAAAAAAAAAAAAAAAAAAAAAAAAAAAAATCTACTAGAGCTAACTTTCCATACTGACTCATTTCACCCCTGTGTCAATACACTGAAGTGGGAATGATTCTAGTTTGACAGCCTGAAGGATTAAGGGTGAGAAAAGGTTAAGGACAGAGTGCACGATTCAGCTACATATGCAAGACATTCTCTCCAGACTGGAACCACTGTGGCCAGAGCAGGAGGAAGAGATGACCACTCTCACGTCTCCGAGCAAAGCAGGGCTCCTCTAAACTGGCAAACCTCGCACCAACTTTCAAATCTGCCCTACACCGGAAACTTACGTTCAATCGAGGAAAACATTACTATCTGAAGGGATGTGACCAGCCCAAAAGAAACAAGTGAAGCTATGGCCTTAAAGGAGTCCCCAGAGAAGCAGCCTGGCTAGATCACTCACCCACATGCACCAGCCTCCAAAAAGCATCGCAGTCACCCACTCTTACATACCTGCAAACGGCAAGGACGAACTGAGCCTCCAACAGAAGCCAAACAAACACACAAAAAGCAGTGGAGCTCAGAAACGGAATCTACACAGCAAGAAGACATTTTTTTAAACCACTTTAACATTCTCAAAGATATGAAAGAAGAACCATGAAACAAGATCAGTATGGTATCAAAAAGGAACATTCGAGAACAACACTAACAAAACAAACAAAAAACAAACAACTTTGGAAATTTAAAAAAAAGCACATGTTTAAAACTCAGTGGAAGGATTGGAAGATAAGGCTGTACAAAATCTCCTGAGAAGAACAAAAATACAGAGAAAAGAAAAATAAGACAGAAAAAATTAGAGTTAGTCCAAAGGACTAAGAAACAGAAAGATTTGGGACCTCCTTGGTGATGCAGTGAATAAGAATCCGTCTGCCAATGCAGGGGACACGGGTTCCAGCCCTGGTCCGGGCAGGTCCCACATGCCGTGGAGCGACTAAGTCCGTGCGCCACAACTACTGAGCCTGCACTCTAGAGCCCACGAGCCACAACTACTGAGCCCACGTGCCACAGCTACTGAAGGCCGCAGGCCTACAGCCCGTGCTCCGCAGCAAGAGAAGCCACTTCAATGAGAAGCCCGCGCACCGCAACGAAGAGTAGCCCCCGCTCGCCGCAACTAGAGAAAAGCCCGCATGCGGCAACGAAGACCCAACGCAGCCAAAAATAAAATTAATTAAATTAAAAAAAGAAAAGAAACAGAAAGCTCTGTTGTCTCCCCAACAATACCGTACACCAGCGGAGATGAGAACACCACCTGCAAAGAAAGTGCCGAGGGAAAACCGTCTCCAACTCAGACTTCCACACCCAACAATCCATTTACTGTCAAGGTAAAATAATGACGTTCTCAGATACAGAAGGTCTCAAAAGACGATCGATCCCCTGGGTGTCCGAATATAGTAAAAGATTTTTTGCAACTGGGGAAGGTGCGGCGGATGAATCAACGATATGCACGTAGAAAATGAGGCAAAGAAACAAAGCCTACCCTTACCCTTGGTGATTATGAAAACTTGTGCAGGAGACATAATCATAGTTTGTACCACCAGGCTCAGCAGTGTTGGCACTGGCATTCAAAATAACATACACACCGAATACTGCTAGCCAAGTGGTTCTCAAAGGGGGCAATTTATTTTTTTGCAAATGCTATAACATTTTATTCTGTCAATTATGAGATGAAAAACAAATTTTAAAAATAAATTTTGTCTTTAAATAACTTTTTCTACATACTTGCAGGATGCCTTACCGTTTATTTTTATTTTTTTTATATTCATATTATTTTTTTTTTCTAACATTCTCATTGGAGTACAACTGCTCCACAATGGTGTGTCGGCCCCTGCTGTACAACAAAGCGAGTCAGCTATACATATACATATATCCCCACGTCTCCTCCCTCTTGCGTCTCCCTCCCACCCTCCCTATCTCACCCCTCCAGGTGGTCACAGAGCACCGAGCTGACCTCCCTGCGCCTCGCGGCCGCCCCCCACCAGCCATCTTGCCCATCCACTCATCTGTCGATGGACAGCCAGGATGCCCCCACGTCCTGGCCACCGCAAAGAGCGCCGCAATGAACACCGTGGCACACGACTCTCCCCCGAACCATGGTCTTCTCAGCGCACGGCGGTATTTTTAACTTTATTTTTTTTATTGAAGTAGAGGTGATTTACAATGTGTGCCAATCTCTGCTGTACAGCAAAGTGACCCAGTTCTACACATAGAGACATTCTTTTTTTTAATATCTTTTCCATTACTGCTTACCACAGGATACTGAATACAGTTCCCTGTGCTCTACAGTAGGACCTTGCTGTTTATCCATTCTATATACAATAGTTTGCATCTGCTAATCCCAAACTCCCAATCCATCCCCTTTTTTTTATTGAAGTAGAGGTGATTTACAATGTGTGCCAATCTCTGCTGTACAGCAAAGTGACCCAGTTCTACACATAGAGACATTCTTTTTTTTAATATCTTTTCCATTACTGCTTACCACAGGATACTGAATACAGTTCCCTGTGCTCTACAGTAGGACCTTGCTGTTTATCCATCCTACATATAACAGTTTACATCTGCTCATCCCAAACTCCCAGTTCAAAGGGGGCAATTTTTGTCCCCCAGTGGACATCTGGCAACGTCTGGAGACGTTTCTGACCATCTCAGCTACAGGAGGTGGAGGAATCTGCACCGGCTTCTAGCGGGTGGAGGCCAGGGGTACGGCTCAACATCCCACAGGGCACAGGACGGTCCCCCACGACAAAGAGCTATTTGGCCCAAAAACGTCAGTGGTGCTAAGGTTGGAAAAGCCAACCCTCTTCTAACCAAAATTATGATGTAGTTACATTGGGAGTATGGGGGCCCAAGGTATGTGTCTGGGTGGTTGGTGTGGAAAAAAAGACTACATCCCAAGCTTCCATAGTGGGAAGTCAAGAGTTATCCCGAAACGGAACAATGCAAGTAGCAGCCATACAGAATATAGGCAAATGCCCAAAGAAATCAGCTAAAAAGTGTCAATAGCTTCTCTAGGGAAGAGGAAACGACAGTGCGGAGCTGCTGGTATGATGACAAGCCCTGCAGAACTATTTGATCGTTGCAACTGGGCAAGGGCCACTTTGATAAAAATAAAAACAAAACTCAAAAAGATACACTAACATTTTGTGTCTTTCCTCCCTTGAATAAGTAAAATGTTGCCTTTAGAGCCCACACAATCTACCCCTGCCTGGGTTCTTGTTGACCTTCACAATTTGCCTTTGATCTGAAAGTCTTGGTCACGTTTGGCCAAAAGGAAGACAATCGCAACCCTTCCCAGGCCATGTAGAGCACTGTTCTTCCAGATCCATCCAACAGAGGCTGCAGCCATTGCCTCCAACTTCATACCCAGGAGATTTTAGAAAAACAGCCCAGGTTGAAAAAAAAAAAAAAAAAAAGTTACCTCTGCATTGCAATTCAGAACATCCTGGCTTTTCAGAACCACCCTATTTGTTCGAATCTAAAGTAAAGTTAGTCCAATTATTTTTTAACCGTATCCCACCGTCGTCCTTCTAGTAAGGTATGTTCCCCCAAAGAGAGGCCTTAACATTCGCACTGGTCAAGGAAACAGGCTCCACCTACCACAGGGCCGTGCAAATATCGAATCCAGCAAGGTAACAGGAAAAGAATTCTTCCAGAATACACCCTCCCTCTGTTGGACACTGGCAAAAGGTTTTAAAAAGACCAAAAGAGCAATATGCAACCCTGAGGGCTTTCAAAACCCTTCGTGTGGGTGGAAATTGCAGCTTGGAAGAGTGCGGCTTGCATAATTTCTCATCAAAGGATGGCCCCATGCCTGACTGCAGTGCATGAAAAGTAAGAGGTAAGACTGAATAAAAAGTCTGTTCAGCCTTTAAGTCCTTAAATTATCTCGTTGACTGTTTACACTGCGCCCAGTGTACAAGAAGAAAGGCTCCCCAGAGCCCCGAAGAAATCCTCAAATCCAGGTTCATTTGCATGCTGACACAAAACAACTTCCGCAAGAGGACAGCTCCAAAATGCCTTCCAAATAGAAAAGCCAGCCCTTTCCAAGCCGGGAGCCCAGTTTCTTTAGCCGAGAAATAGCAAGGTGAATTAAGAAATCCCAGCTCGTTAGGACAAGGTGAAAACGGCTATTTTTATGAGCCTTTCATTCTCATTCTCTTCTACATTTAGCTCTCGGGCAAACTTGTTTTCTTCCCTTCAAAAGATGAATGTCAGGACATGTTATGAAGCACTCATAACTGAACCAGGAAGGGCAAAATGCATCACGATGCAGAAGTGTGATGCACAGCTTAAGTTTATAGCTTTTCACACTGTGGAAGCTTCTGGATTTATAGACGTGAGTCCTGCTGAATTAATTTCTACGGGAGGAAGAACCCCCCCCACCCCCACCCATTGCACCTCAAAGCTCCAGCACCAGAGCTCGGGATGGGACTTGGGTCTCTCTGCCAGACTTCCCACCCCTGCACCCAAAACACCTCCGGAGGACCAGGGATAACAATTAACAGGACCCAGCTAGGCACAGGCTGGGACAGGGGAAGAAAGATATATCTGAATGCCAGCTGGCAAGGCACGTCTTGCCTTTCCACCAACTGGAGAGGTGTTTCAGCACAGGAAAGAAAACTCACCCTTCACTCTTTTTTTTAAACCGTACTATTAATTTTTAAATACAAATGAGTCTCTGGCATTACACTCCTCCGAACAATCAGCAAGCTGCAGCTGGCCTCAAAGAGGCTGGGATCTCACGGTGCCCAGGAGTTGCCTCGGCCATAACGGCACCCACCGCACCTGGGTCTGCCGCGGAGGGGCGCCCAGCCCTCGCCCACCCACCACTTATTTCTGTGGAGCCCTGGGAGAGTGGCAGTGGTCCTTAGACGGGTGCTGACGTGGGACTCTGCTTCAACACCGGCATCGAGCAAAACCCGGAGAGGCTGAGATCCAGCGGTTCCCGATCCACAGCTGAATTCAACAGACGCCCCACCCCCACCCCCCGCTTTTTCACAGCCTTCAGTGGTAACTGATAAAGAACTTGGCTCTTGGGGGCAGATATAAGGACGACCAGACAACAACTTGTCCTGACCAGGGTTGCCAGGTCACCCACGACCGTGACTCAGCACAGCCCATGAAAGGACGCCCCTTTCAGACCACCACAGAAGGTACCTCCGGGCCCCCACCAACAGCTAGTCTCTGCCCCAAGCCTCGGCCATCAGGAGCTCTAACGGCTGACACAGGACATTTGCCAGCTGGGTGTGTGGGCCAACCCCCCAAAAAGGTGCCCTGCTTCCCCTCCAGCCCTCCTTGAGCACGCAAACCAAGAAGGACATTTAAGGACACGGCCTGGCATCCCGTGAAAGGCCGAACGGTCCGAAGGCTCCCGAGGGTGCGTCAGGCTGGGCCCCCCAAGCCCCAGCTCTCCCGCACCACCCCCCCAGGACGGCTCTGGTCCCCAAAGGCAACCTGAAAATCAACGGGTTCCCAAAGGAGCCGCCCGCGGGACCAGGCCAGGCCCAAATTACTGTCTTCTTCGGAGCTCCTGGCTAAGGCTCTGGCATTCTTGGCGGGAAGGGGTGAGGAGGACCTAAGAAACGGTGAAAAGGAGGGGCAGGGGCTTCATTCCTTCCCCGGTTAACAAACATTCCTGAGGCGGAAGGGGGTCTGCTGACACCCAGCTGGCCCACTTAAGGTTTCCTAATGAATCCCCAAAGGCCCTTCTGGAATTCTAGCCCCTCCAGTGACACGTTAGAAATCAGGCCCTGCCCACCCCCATGGAACTTTTACACTTGCTGAGCTGATGGGGAAAGAAAGCGCCACGCAGACAGCAGGACCACGTACAACATCATGGCACCTACTTCCACAGCTCCTGAGAGGTCCCGCGTCAAAGCGCCGTCTCGGAAACACTAAGGAGTCAAAGCCTTTGGAGTTTCCTAAGGCACGGACTTTATTTCTGCTCCCTCTGTGACAGCAGTGTGAAAAACTGGGGTTCTGTGTTATCTTCCAGCCCTGGTAATACGTCAAGCTACAAGTCAGTGTCAATGTAACGAACGGTTACAAATCTGGTTGCCACCTGGCTGGGGACTTTACGTGTGCGCTGTGAATGCCAAGAAGGCCACTCCCAGGAAGTCAGTATCCCTTTAACTTCAAACCCGACCCAGAGAAAAGAGCAGCCCCGCCGAATGCCCGTGGAACACAGCACTCGGGAGTTCCTGCTTCCATTTCCTTTATCCAGATACAGAAATGCAGATGAAGCAAGTATTTGTTTGAGTTTTACTATGTAAATAAAGCCTATTATCAGGGCCAGCGCTTAGGAAGAAAACAGCCTTCCCCGCCAAAGCTGACTATGCCAGGGGTCTCCGAGTATCTTCAAAAAGAAGAATTAAACACAAGCGTTCAAAGCTAAAATCCTTTCAGAGCAAAAGTGATATACAGTTACTCAAGCGAGGGTGATCTGTGCCCAGGAGACATCTGGCAAGGTCTGCAGACTTTTCTGGTTGTCACACCTGGGGGGTGGTGCCAGTGGGCAAAGGCCAGGGCTGCTGCTAGACACCCTACAATGCACAGGACAGCGCCACCGCCCCCAGCAAAGAAACATCCAGCCCAGAACATCGGTAGTGCCAAGGTTGAAAAACCCTCACAGGATGTGACAAAGTTACTGAATATGGCATTGCAAGTGATTCCAGACAAGAGCAGGTGGCGCCAAGTGGAGAGAAAGCAGAGACAGACGTGCAGGGTCAAGATCTGGTCCCGAGGACCCTTCTCAAGACCTGTCAGGTTTGTGACCTCAGGGCACACCACTGAACCCTCCTTGGCTTTAGTTGTTTCATCTACAAAATGGGCTAATGAAACTCCATCAAGGGGCTTCCCTGGTGGCACAGTCGTTAAAAATCCACCTGCCAATGCAGGGGACACGGGTTCGAGCCCTCATCCGGAAAGATCCCACATGCGGCGGAGCAACTAAGCCCGTGTGCCACAACTACTGAGCCTGCGCTCTAGAGCCCGCGAGCCACAACTACTGAGCCCACGAGCCACAACTACTGAAGCCCACACGCCTAGAGCCCTGCGCTCTAGAGCCCGCGAGCCACAACTACTGAGCCCACGAGCCACAACTACTGAAGCCCACACGCCTAGAGCCCGTGCCCCGCAACAAGAGAAGCCACCGCGATGAGAAGCCCGCGCACCGCAATGAAGAGCAGCCCCCGCTCGCCCCAACTAGAGAAAGCCCGTGGGCAGTAACGAACACCCAACGCAGCCAAAAATAAATAAATAAAATAAATTAAAAACTCCATCAGGAGATCAGGGATTGAACCAGCCGTGTTCTTGGCATCACTTCCAGTTCTAAGATGTACACTCCTATGAGGCTTTCAACTGAGACACTCATCATCGTAAGCAGAGTGCATCCTCTTACACTGTATCAAGCTTCTTCCAAGTCAGATTCTGTTAGAAATGAGCTGTATAATATCCCAGGGCTCTAATATGTTAACAATTTAATTACAAGGTTTTTTAAATGCAAAAAAAAAAAAAAAAAAAGCTATTAGAAGGCCTATTATTTAAGGATCCCTAGAGATTTTTCAGTAGGTACTGGGAAAAGAAGATTCAAAGCTTAGATTAATCTAAATTCTGGAGGTGGAACAAATTTCCCCAGTCTCCATCACAACAGTCTATTTCCATTTTTTAAGTGATTATAATGGACACGCTTTCCTTTATCCTTCTCTAATAATGTGAGTTAATTACCAGCTGTTGGATTGTAAGCAAGCATCAGTGATGACTTAATCCAGGAGAAAAGACAAGGAGGTGAAATACTGCAAATACCACGCAATACAATGTGTGGTTAAGGAATATATACATGCATGTGTGAGCACGCGTGTGTTCATGTGTACACAAGTGTGCCTGGAAATTTGTCACAGATGTCCCAAACTGTCCTGAATCCTCTCCATCCTAAGCAAAGGAACCACAAATCTCCAGTCACAGTAAAGCACCTATAAAAACCAAGCAGCAGTTTAAGGGAGGGACACATGAGCATCTCAGATAAGACTCATAAGCAGCTTTATTTCTGCAGAATCCTGAAGCACGATCTGGAAAGGCAGGGCGTGTACACCGCTACCAGCCTAGCCCTACCTACCCACACACCTTAACAACTACCCTGACAGCCAACCCAGGGGCCAAATCAGGAGCAGACGGCCTGCCTCCTGTGCCCTGAAGAGGCCCTGGTGTGTGTCAATGGGTTTTACTGCCCACCTCCCTCAGTTTCTAGAACAGGGTCCTCTTGCACAAGGAGAAGAGAAGCCACTAAGAATGCGTGGGGTTTTTTAGCACATGAGGTACAGAGAAAGGAGGAGGTCCCCTTCTCCAGCTTCCGGTAAAACAACTGAATTTTTAGAGTTTAAGTCCAGCTTTCTTACACTGCATAAGCCCAAAAAGCAAGATGTCATCTTAAATAATGTTTTACGACTTAACTCCATCTGCTGTAAAGACAGGTCCGAGGAAGACAGGTTGAATCGCGCGCGTGCGCGTATTCTTTTTTAAAAGACTCTCTAGAAACGATACAAGTCTGAGTAATTCACCTGATATCTTTTTAACTTTTACCATCAGAAATGCCCGGTAAAACTTTTATTATGAAAAAGGCACAGGCTACTATGCCTTAATGCACGCATATGCAGGAAATGCCTGTCCTGCACAAGGTGTACACTCTATGGCTGCTCCACCACATACATTTTTCCGAAGAATCTAATTCATTAATGGGTTGCACATGGGTGAAACTTACAACAACAACGACAGCCTCTTTGCCCGGTTCCACATAAATTCAAGTGCACGCCTCCCCTCAAAGTCTCTAGTTTTATCAATATAAAAATGAGAGAAAATAAAGATCAGAGTTTACTGTCTCATTTACTATCTAGACAACAAAGCCACACCGCCTCCCAAATTCAATCCGGTGGGCTGGGTTAGGAGTCACTTTAGTTCTTGCTGCTGCGGGGAAGCAGGAAAGCAGAGAAAACCAGTAAGTCACCTTCAAACGCTACTAGGAGCCAAGAGTTTTTGCATTTTAAAGGGAACTTTGTCCTCAGGAACGGCGCGGCCCAGACCTTCCCAGAGAAACTGACCAACAGACACTTTTAACCAGAAGAAAACAGGACGACTGGTTGGCTGTTTGTGTGCTTTTACAGGATTATACAGGTTTGGCTGGTAAGTTTCAGGATGGGTTTTCTGTTTTGAGACGAGAATTCAAAGTTCTAAAGTAACCCCTACACACACACACACACACACACACACACACATTAGGGACTTATTTGGGGGGCTCAAGTCCCACTTTTATAAAGGACGCTGAAAAGTTTCAATCTGTTTTTGCAGGTATCCAGAGCGCCGTGGGTCTAGGGCTGGAAGCGAAAGTCAATAAATATTGATGGGCTTCTGGGAATCGAGAAGCTAGGCTGGCGGCAGCTGCTAGTCTGGGCTTCCTAGCGATAACGGGTGCAAGTCCAAGGGGTGCAGAAACAAGTACCTAGACAGGCAAACACAGGTGGGGACGTCTCTCCCCGACCTCCGCGTAGGCCCACAGGTGCAGGCCGGCGCAGGCGAAGCCGGGAGTGACAGGGGACCCTGCCAGGCCCTTCCCCGGAGGGGGAGGGGAGGGGACCCGGAACAGGAGCCATTGAAACTGCGCGGCGCTGGGAGCCCGCAGGACTGGGGAAACAACGCAGAGGGACCAGGGTGGCGCCCGGACCACACACCTATGCGAGCCCGGCTACCCATGGCCTCGCAGGTGACCCAGGCGGACGCGCGTCCCGGGCCCGGGGGCGCGAACCGGACACCCCCTCCAGCGCTCCTACCCCCCGACGAGTCCCTCGGCCCCCGGCCACCTCCCGGCTGTCACCGTGCGCGTCCCGCGCCCTCCGTACCTTCGTGATGACCAGCGGCTCGCCGTGCTCGCGGCCGCCCTTCAAGGTGAAGCCCCAAGGGGCGCCGCCGCTCAGCTGCACCTCCACCAGGCGCCCGCCATCGGCCGCCCGCGCCTCGGCCTCTGCCAGGCGCTCTGGCCGCGCGCGGGGCTCTGCGCCCTCCATGGCGCGGGGCGCGGAGGCGGCGCGGCCGCTCAGGCCCCCAGGGCCGCCCGACCTGCGCCCATGCACTCCGGGGAGCCCCGGCAGGCCGAGGGCGAGGGAGGCTCCCGGCGCCCCCGCCGCCGCCGCCGCCGCCGCCGCCGCCGGCCACTGGCAAACTTGCGCTGCAACTTGGGAGGAAAGTACCGGCCCCGGACAGGGAGGGAGCCGGGAGGACGCGCGGCGCGGCGCGCGGGGGAGGGCGGGCCCGGAGGGGGCGGGCCCGCGGGGAGGGGCGGGGAGCGGCGGGGTCCGGCGCGCGCGCGGGGGCTCGCGCCGCTCGGGGGGCCGGGGGCGGGGCGAGCGCTCGGG
>NC_041220.1:153160978-153162336 GCF_002837175.3 Physeter macrocephalus | reverse complement strand
CGGGGCGAGGCGGGCCCAGCGGCGGCCTGAGCCCCCGGCGCCCTCCATCTTGGAGCGCGCGGCCGGCCGGCGCCCCCGCCTTTGTTCGCGCGGACCGCGGGCGGCGGGCGGCCGCGCAGGTGAGGCCGGGAGCGCCGCGGGGGTCCCCGCCGCCGCCCCGCGCCCGCCCGCGTGCCGCCCGCCTGTCCCCGCGCCGGCCCACGCTGCCCCCAGCGCAGGGCCGCAGGATGGCGGGTCCCTGGAGCCCTCTGCGCGCGCCCGCTTTGTCCGGCGCTGCAGCCCAGATACCGAGTGGCCGGTGCTGGCTCGTTCTGTAGTTACAGCTCCGGAAGTCTTTGCGCTCAAACCCTGCTCTCCCTTTGGTACAGCTGTGCCCAGAGGACTTGACGTATTAGGTATGTTACTGTTCTGTAGCTGGACGCTGGGCAACACCTGGTTCCTCGAAGACGCTTCATCCAGGTGATGATGCAGGAAGTAGGCGGCAAGGAGAAGCCAGGAGAGCGCAGAACAGAGAGAGTCAGGGGGTCCCCGAGTCCTTGTCTGGGATCTGCCGCTGTAGAGCCAGGACAGGGAATCTCAGCAGCAGTCCCAGTGTCTTTAGCGGTCAAGACAGAGATTTGCATTCTCTGGTTCTGTGGCTGATCTGTTGCATCTTATCCGGACAATTGAAGAAAGAAGGCAAGCTCCCCTGGGCACCGGTCATGGCGCTGGGCACGGGGTTACTGCCTCATAAATAACTCCAAGCTGCAGTGTCCAGAACGCCTCTAGTTAGAAGAATGAGGTGACTTTTCCTTTGTAAATGGAGTCTTGAAAGAAAGGTGCCTGTAAAAATCCATCTCAAGTGTATCTTTGCTGTGGTGGTCACATTAAATTGCACAGGGCTAAATACACACACGCCTATATATAAGCTTGGTGGATTGTATCCATTTTTAAAAATAAATTTATCTATTTATTTTTGGCTGCGTCCGGTGTTCATTGCTGCGCGCGGGCTTTCTCTAGTTGTGGCGAGCAGGGCCTACTCTTCCTTGTGGTGCCGGCTTCTCATTGCGGTGGCTTCTCTTGTTGCGGAGCACAGGCTCTAGGCACGCGGGCTTCAGGAGTTGTGGCACGCGGGCTCGGTAGTTGTGGCTCACGGGCTTAGTTGCTCTGCGGCATGTGGGATCTTCCCAGATGAGGGCTCGAACCGTGTCCCCTGCACTGGCAGGCGGATTCTTAACCACTGCGCCATCAGGGAAGCCCAGATTGTATCAATGTTGATATCACGGTTGTGCTAGTATGCTATCATTTTCCGGGATGATCCCATTGGGAGAAGCGGGGTACAGGGGTCCCTGTATTATTTCTTACAACTACATGTGAAT
>NC_041220.1:153160414-153160968 GCF_002837175.3 Physeter macrocephalus | reverse complement strand
GAGCCTGCGCGTCCGGAGCCTGTGCTCCGCAACGGGAGAGGCCACAACGGTGAGAGGCCCGCGTACCGCAAAAAAAAAAAAAAAAAAAAAAGTGGTTGGGGGGAACTTCCCTGGTGGTCCAGTGGTTAAGGCTCCGCACTTCCAGTGCAGGGGGCACGGGTATCAATCCCTGGTCAGGAAACCAAGATCCCACATGCTGTGAGGATTGGCCAAAAATAAATAAGTAAACTAAAGAAAAAACAAAGTGGATGGAGGGAATTCCCTGGCGGTCCAGTGGTTAGGACTCCACGCTTTCACTGCGAAGGGCACCGGGTCAATCCCTGGTCTGGGAACTAAGACCCCGAAAGACTCGCGGCATGGCCTAGATAAATTAAAAGTGGATGGAAAAAATAAATAAAAAGAGGATGTATATGATCAACCAAAGGTTAAAGGACCATATAAATGCACCTAGAGTTTATGCACGTCCCCTATCCCAAAACATGCTCCCCCCCTTCTCCCCCCGCCCCCCCCCCGCCGGCGCCGGTATTGACAAAAATCTCAGTTTAAATCTCGGA
>NC_041220.1:153135480-153152238 GCF_002837175.3 Physeter macrocephalus | reverse complement strand
CAAAACATGCTCCCCCCCTTCCCCCCCCGCCCCCCTCCAGCTGAAGCTGGTATTGACAAAAATCTCAGTTTAAATCTCAGATCTTACCTGGGGCTGAAATATTCAGACCATTAGATTCACTAAAGCATGAAATCATTGTCTTCATAAATCACAGCTGAAGTCGCCCTTAACGTTTTATGTTCACTGTATCATCATTGTCAGATCACCCATCTGCTACCTGAAAGTGTTATACTGTCATTCCTTGAACTCAGGTGTAAATTTACCTTCATCCTTACTAAACATCATTCTGCTGAGTTTGTTTGTTTGTTTTAATCTTCACATTAGGCGTCCCTTCCAACTTAGCATCATTTGAATATTTATAAAGCTGTCTATGTTGACATTAATAAACATGACGAAAGGGACAGCACCACGCCGTGTGTGGCCCGCTGTGAGATAGGTGCTCCCCTCTCAGCCCCTCATAAATCTTTCATCCGCATTCTTGGGATCACACAGTTGAGCACATCTGCCTGTGGTCCTGTCACACCTAAACTTCTGTATCATGTCTGACATATTATGACAAGACTGTCAATCTTGCGAAATTATCACTGTCTTGTGAATGAAAGGCATAGTCCCAATTTATCAACGTTGCACCCCTTTTGAAAGAATTCAGTATGACATTGAACCAGTGTGGACTTCTAGTGGTGACAGCTTTCTTTTCTAGGAACTCACAGCTCAGCCCGAATTTCTGAGAGTGGAGTATGTTTGTCAGCACGTAGCTTTTGTTCTTCTGGAAAGCCCAGGGCACATTTGTTCTGTGTAGCTTCTCACTTTTTGGACGTTCCCCTTCACTGCTCAGAACATGAGGCTGAGCATATACCCTCTGGACCCAAGGAGCGTCCTCTGAGCATCCACACCTAGGCATTCAATAGCCTCGGGTGTGTGCGTGCCACCTTTTCAAGTCTGAGGCTTATTTCCTTTGATAGAGAGGAAATAGGTGAAATGAAAGTGAGTTCTGCTTTCACTTGATCAACAGTCAATGAATTAGTCAACCAAGGGCAAATTGAACCGACTTTCAGAGATTTAATCAATAGCTAATCCTGGACTTCCCTGGTGGCACAGTGGTTAAGAATCCGCCTGCCAATGCAGGGGACATGGGTTCGAGCCCTGGTCCGGGAAGATCCCACGTGCCGCGGAGCAGCTGGGCCCGTGCGCCACAACCACTGAGCCTGCGCTCTAGAGCCCGCGAGCCACAACTACTGAGCACTTGTGCCACAACTCCCAAAGCCCGCGTACCTAGAGCCCGTGCTCCACAGCAAGAGAAGCCACCGCAATGAGAAGCCCACACGCTGCAACAAAGAGTAGCCCCTGCTCGCCGCAGCTAGAGAAAACCCACGGGCAGCAACGAAGACCCAACGCAGCCAAAAATGAATAAATTTATTTTTTTAAAAAATAGCTAGTCCTCTCTGTGAAACAGAGCTCAAATTATTTTAGTTTTTTGTTCTAACAGGAGATTTATAAATATAAAACGTAAGGGAGGATGGAGTTCCAGAATTTTGCTTTTACCTTTCACATTGTAGGGTCAAGTACCCTTCAGTTAGTAAGATCAGGCTTTCTGAAACACCTTTTGGTGGGGTATTTTTTAAAAGGCAGGTTTAGCCATTTCCTACCTGACTCACAGTGTACCTGAGTTGGGGTCCCTATGATTAAGACTGGTAGAGGGTCAGTCAGGATCAGGGAGCGCAGGTATGGTGGCAGTTAGAGGAAAACTTTGACACAATGACTTGGCCATTAGTCACCAATGTTTGTCATCTTATTCTTGATCCCTATAAGCTGTTATTACAAACACTGGAATTTAGCTGCAGATCTTAGATAAAGCTGAGTCTGTACAACCCAGCAACCACTTTCTCCCTCTCACCTTACAAGGATTTTACCCTGGATCTTGTTATTAGTTGGAATATTTACAGATCTCTAGGTGGGGGAGAGACTTCCTCTTTCTGTGCAGGGGACAGGAGGAGAGACCGCTGGGTCTCTCCATGTGCCTGGCACCATGGTAGTATCTGTGGCTCCTATCTTTGGAGTTTGCATCCTAAGGCCCAGCAATTATAGCTGCAAACAAAGCAGCCACAGCAGCTGAGAAACAGTGACTGTCATTCACGGAGAGCCTGCTGTGTGCCAGGCATGTTATTCAGATGGAGTCGGGTCCTCTCAGCAGATTTCCTCAGGGCGCGTGCGTCAGCCCATTGTACAGAGGAAGAAACTGAGACTCAGCAGGGTGAAATAACGTGACTGAGGTCACTGAGCCCAGGTTCCCGCGAAGGACTCACGTGCTACCACTCACGCGAACCAGCGCCAGCTCCAGTACCAGAGGGCGGTTCTCACTGAGCGAGTGAGCTGACTTCCTTCTGTAAGATATTGATACGTAGGCACTTGACCACCTTTTGAGAGTCCCTTGATCTTCAAATGCCAATCACCAAACGGGCTGCAACCTTCTATGGGGAAGCTTTGCCTATAAAACTAGATTCTTGCTTAGGTCTGTGTGAGTCCCCATTGCTTTACCTTTACGACATGTTCTTTAAACTGTTATATACGTGAAGGGCCAAGTTTCCTGCTGGCAACTGGAAGGGACTAAATAAATGGTGCTTAAAAACATGCACACACACATATATATAAAACAATACCTAACTATGCAAATCAGGAGTACTTAAAAAGAGAGTACTTAGCTGAAGCTACTATCGTAAAAGTGTTTATTATGTTTTTTTTTTTTTGGCTGTGCCACGTGGCTTGTGGGATCTTAGTTCCTGAACAACGGATCGAACCCAGGCCCTGGCAGTGAACGCTCCAAGTCCTAACCACAGGACCACCAGGGAAATCCTGAACGTGTTTATATTTTAAAGTACATTTTTAGAAAGCCATTGGCTATTTTTCAGGTTTTTTTTTTTTTAATGAAGTAGCCAAAGATATACAGACAGCTCATGGGGCTCGATATCAAAAAAACAAACAACCCAATTAAAAAAATGGGCCGAAGACCTAAACAGACATTTCACCAGCGAAGACATACAGATGGCCAAGAGGCACGTGAAAAGGTGCTCACCATCAGTAATTATTAGAGAAATGCAAATCAAAACTACAATGAGGTATCACCTCACACAGGTCAGAATGGCCGTCATCAAAAAATGTACAAACAATAAATGCTCAGCTCGGTGCTCTGTGATGACCTAGATTGGGGGGGGGGGAGGGGGGAGGGAGGTCCGAGAGAGAGGATATAAGTATACATATAGCTGATTCACTTCATGGTACAGCAGAAACTAACGCAACATTGTAAAGTAATTTTACTCCAATAAAAAATAAATTAAAAAAATAAAGTAGCCAATGAGCATCTATTTCTTGAGCCCTTTTTACTTGTCCAACACCAGGGAGGGCTTGCGAAGGAATGTAAAGGATGCCGGAAATATGAAACATTAACTGTGGCCGTGAAGGAAAAAAATCATGAACCACCCTGAAACAATTAGAGCACAATTACAGGCAAAACATCTTTTAGATGCAAAAGTTTCAGCAGGAAAGAAATCCAAGTAGAGAAGAGAAGGAAAAAAAAAAAAAAAGGATGAACAAAACCGTAGGTGAAATTTTGAAAAAAAAATTTCATCTTTTATCGTGGAAATTTCAAGCAGACACAGAAATAGACCTCTTTTGTTTCATCCCTGCCCACTTTTTTTTTCTCTGAAGTATTTCAAAGCACATCCAGGAGGGAGTGACTGAGCTACTATCTCGACAGCTGAGAGGAAGTACGGGCGACCTTTCATCAGGTGGGGACCCCAAGAGCAAAGGAATGTTCTCTATTGTAAATGAGCACAGAAATTCCCCAGTCTTGTTCATTCTGAACCTATCTGAGCCTCCACGCCCCACTCCTAGGGCGGGTATGTATCCTGGGAGCTGGGGGCTGTCAAAAACAACTCCTGGGTTCCTGGCTGAAGTTACTTGAGTTGAGCAGCTGATACATGGAATTTGGGGCGGAAGAACAAGTGAAGAGAGCACTGAAGCCTTTCATTTGGGCAGGTTGAATCTGAGAGGCTTTCGGGATGTTGTGTTAGTTTCCTAGGGCTGTCGTAACAAAGTATCATAAACTAGTTAAAACAAGAGAAACGTTTTCGCTTGGGAGGCCTGAAGTCTGGAATCGAGGTGTCAGGAGGGCCAATACCCCGTACGGAGGCTCTGAGGGAGAATCTGTTCCTCGCCCCTTCCAGCTTCTGGTGGCTGGGGGCGTTCCTTGTCATTGCCCTAAAGGCCCACCTAGAGAATCGAAGATCATCTCTTCATCTCAAAATCCTTATTTTAATCACATCTGCAAAGGCCCTTTTTCCAAATAAGGTAACATTTGCAGGTTCCAGAGATTAGGACCTGTCATCTCCGGGGAACATTAGTTGGCTTACTGCAGAAATGGAAACCACTCTAAGGTGTTCTAGACAAGGAATGGGACTTTTCCTGTTAGTGTGGAAAAAGCCTGGCTGAAGGCCCGCGGCTTGCTGGTGGTCCTGAGTGCTCTCTTGAGGACCAGAAGAACAGGCTAGCTATTTGCTGACTTCAGGTGGTACCTGGGGAGGCCTGGTGCCACCCTCAAGCCAAGTGAGGACTGCTCCGAGGGAAGCCCTCATAAAGATTCGGGATACCTGGGACTTCCCTGGTAGTCCAGTGGCTGAGACTCTGCGCTCCCAATGCAGGGGGCCAGAGTTTGATCCCTGGTCAGGAAGCTGGATCCCACATGCCACAGCTAAAGATCCCATGTGCCGCAACTAAGACCCAGGGCAGCCAAATAAATAAATATTAAAAAAAAAAAAATTGGGGATACCTACGGGCAGACGACCTGAATAGACATTTGTTCAAAGAAGACATACAGATGACCAACAGGCTCATGAAAAGTTGCTCAACATCGCTAATTATTAGAGAAATGCAAATCAAAACCACCATGAGGCATCACCTCACACCAGTCAGAATGGTCAGCATCAAAAAGTCTACAAACAGGGCTTCCCTGGTGGCGCAGTGGTTGAGAGTCCGCCTGCCCATGCAGGGGACACGGGTTCGAGCCCCGGTCTGGGAAGATCCCACATGCCGCGGGAGCAACTAGGCCCGTGAGCCACAACTACTGAGCCTGCGCGTCCGGAGCCTGTGCTCTGCAACGAGAGAGGCCGCGATAGTGAGAGGTCCGCGCACCGCGATGAAGAGTGGCCCCCGCTCGCCGCAACTAGAGAAGGCCCTCGCACAGAAACGAAGACCCAACACAGCCAAAAATTAATTAATTAATTAAAAAAATTTAAAAAAATGTCTACAAACAATAAATGCTGGAGAGGGTGTGGAGAAAAGGGAACCCTTGTACACTGTTGGTGGGAATGTAAATTGGTTCAGTCACTGTGGAAAACAGCTCAGAAAGCTAAAAATAGAGTTACCATATGATCCAGCAGTCCCACTCCTGGGTATATATCCAAAAAACCCAAAAACACTAATTTGAAAAGATACATGTGCCCCATTGTTCACAGGAGCACTATTTACAATAGCCAAGACATGGAAGCGACCTAAGTGTCCATCAACAGACGAATGGATAAAGAAGATGTGGTGTGTGTGTGTATATATATATATATATATTACAATGGAATAGTACTCAGCCATAAAAAAGAATGAAGTAATGCCATTTGCAGCAACATGGATGGACCTAGACATTATCATACTAAATGAAGTAAGTCAGACAAAGAAAGACAAATATCATACAATATCACTTATATGTGGAATCTAAAAAATGATACAAATGAATCTATATACAAAACAGAAAGTCTCACAGACATAGAAAACAAACTTATGGTTACCAGAGGGGAAAGGGAGGGTAGGAGGGATAAATTAGGAGTTTGGGATTAACAGATACAAACAACTCTACATAAAATAGATAAACAACAAGGACCTAGTATATAGCACAGGAAACTATATTCAATATCTTGTAATAACCTATAGTGGAAAATAATCTGAAATATATATATATATATATATATATGAATCACTTGGCTGTACACGTGAAATTACCACAATATTGTAAATCAACTATATTGCAATTTAAAAAAAAGATTTGGGATACCTACAAAAGAGACACTGGCATCTCTTTCTCGGGTTGTACTTCATGGAATAGCACTGATTGCTTCTGGGCTCTCTGGGCCCACGGGAGCAGAGGCCCGAGACAGCATCACAGCAGGGGGGCTGAGCGGTGGGTTGACTCTCCACGTACACTTGAAAATGTCACTTCAGTGGACCTAGAGATTGTCGTACTGAATGAAGTTAGTCAGGCAGACAAATGCCATATGATAGCACTTATATGTGGAATCTAAAATATGGCACACATGAACTTCTTTACCAAACAGAAGTAGAGTCACTGATGTAGAAAACAAACTTACGGTTACCAGGGGAGAAAAGGGGGTGAGGGATAAATTGGGAGATTGGGATGGACATACACACACTACTATATATAAAATAACTAATAAGGACCTACTGCATAGCACAGGGAACTCCACTCAGTACTCTTTAATAACCTATGTGGGAAAGGAACCTGAAAAAGAAGGGATAGGTGTAGATGTATAACTGATTCACTTTGCTGTACAGCAGAAACTAACACAACATTGTCAATCAACTGTACTGCAATAAAAATTAATTTTTAAAAAATAAGAAGAAGGGCTTCCCTGGTGGCGCAGTGGTTGAGCGTCCGCCCGCCGACGCAGGGGACACGGGTTCGTGCCCCGGTCCGGGAAGATCCCACATGCCGCGGAGCGGCTGGGCCCGTGAGCCACGGCCGCTGAGCCTGCGCGTCCGGAGCCTGTGCTCCGCAACGGGAGAGGCCACAACAGTGAGAGGCCCACATACCAAAAAAAATAAAATAAAAGAAGAAGAAGAAAAAGAAAATGACGTCTCTTCATAGCAAACCAATCTGAGATTCAGTGGCTTAAAACCACAAACTCAGGCCTAACCCAGGTTTACTACTCAGGTTAGTGGTGTCCCATTCCCTCTGATCCCGGGAAAGATTCTGAATGGCGGGGACTTCTTTGCCAGAGACAGAACACTTTTCCCTGGGGAATGAGTAAAGGGGGTGTGAGTCATCTGCCGTCGCTGCTTTCTTGAGCTCTAATCGGGGACCCAAGTTCTCAGTGGCTGCCCTCGGCATGCTGGGTCTGGGATTAATTTTCTCTCCCCAGGGTCTCCGGTGCTGTTCTCTGCTTTATGAAGAAAAGCCCAGGGCTTTCAGAGAGACCAAGAGCTCAACCTCTGTTTCAACTTTCAAAGTTAGGGAGACTTGAGGGAGGGGTGAGGGGACGAAGGGCAGAATAAAAAGCAGCCCCCTGCCTGGGCCATGTCCACCCCTGAGTGACCCTCAGCTGAGGTCAGGGGCCAGAGATCAAAGCTCTGCCCCGGGGGCCGGGCTCGGGGCTCCTGAGAGAACAGGAGTTGTGAGGCCAGCCTGGCAGCCTTACCTTCATCTGGAGAATTATATTTGGGGAACATCTCTTTCAAATCTTGAACGCCTTCTGGGACCCAGCCTGCTTGCAACTTGGGGATAGCAGTGCCAACGACATCGCAGCATAAAAATGCGACACCTGGGTTCTAGTGAAAATCAGCCCAAGCAATTTCCAAGCAGCAAAAAAAATGATTCTAGGGACTTCCCTGGAGGTGCAGTGATTGAGACTCCGCGCTTCCAGTGCTGGGGGCCCCGGTTCAATCCCTGGTCTGGGAACTAACGTCCCACCTGCCGTGCGGCGCAGCCAAAAAGGAAAAAAAGAAAAAGAAAAAGATTCTACACGCGTGAGATTTCAGTGAGAGCTCCTTGAACGAACTGACTTTCCCAAATGCAGGAGGAGAACTTTCTGCTCTTTCACCATATCATTTGAGTGATTATGGAATGAAGGCCTTTCTAGCTTCAAATGCCACAGTTTGAGGGGAAAAAAAACAACAGAGATACTTATAAGAGGTTCTCAGAGAAGGCACGATGAACTTGAATTTCTAACAAACTCCGCGGCGATGCTGAGCCGGTCGGTGAGAGCACACCGTGAGAAGCGCGGAATAAAACGACAGCCAGGAGAGTCCGGACCCTGTGGGAGCTCGATCACGTTCACTCCGTTCCGCCTGCCTCTCACTCCCAGCACAACTGCAACCATACACACGAGGAGAAAGGGACTGGCCATCTGTGCAACCTCAGAGCTGAAACAATTCGGGGGCTGCATGGGAAGGAGGGGCCCTGAAAACGGAAGCCGCTGCTGCTTTGGTGTTGGAGGGCTACTGATTCGGATGCTGGAAATTCCTTCACTGGCTGCTGGCCAAAATATTTGTTTCAATTGAATCTATTTGACTGAACTTCAAGGCATGTAGAAGTACTTGACTAGCAGTAGAAATAACAGGAAGTAACGGAGGCAGGCTTTCTGAAAGGTGGTAGAGTTTTTACTGCAATGTAGAGATTTCTTCCGGGCACACGGAGCAAGTTTCTAAAAATTTAACTGATTTATGATAATTCTTTACCTTTGCATAATTAGACTTGTAGAAGGCCTGCAGGCACTCTCGTGTGATTGGCTTGTATTTATTTTATTGCTTTATTTTATTTATTTTTTTGATAGGTAAGAATTGGATTTATTTAGAGAGAAACACACACAGAGTGTGGAGCGTCTCAGAAGGTGAGATCGGCCGTGACTGGCTTTTAAAACAATAAAATTTTAAAAATTTTAGAATAATTTTAGGTTGGGACTTCCCTGGCGGTCCAGCGGTTAAGACTCTGCGCTTCCACCGCAAGGGGAGAGGGTTCAATCCCTGGTCCGGGAACTAAGGTCCCGCATGCCGCGCGGCACGGCCAGAAAAATAATAACAACAATAATTTTAGGTTTACAGAAAAGTTGCGGAGATAATACACAAAAAGCTTGTATACCCTCTACCTGGTTTCCCTGAGTACAGCGTTCATAACTACGGTTCTTTGGTCTAGCCTAAGAAATTAACGTCATTACCTTACTAGTAACTAAACTTGCGACTTTATTTGAATTTCCCGTTTGTGCGCTGATGTCCCAGGACCCCTTGCTGCACTTAGTTGTCACGCCTCCGTAGCCTCCTCTGGCCTGTTTCTCCAGCTCTCCCTGTTTTCCATGGCATGGACAATTTTCAGCGGGACTGGTCACGTATTTCATAGAATGTCCCCCAATGTGGCCTCGTCTGACATTCTCCTCACAACCAGACTGGGTTATGGATTGCGGGAGGAACACGCAGAAGTGATGCAGCGCCCTCAGCGCAACCCGTCAGGGGGTGCTCGACGTTCACATGCTCGTCACTGGTGACACTCACCTTGACCTCTAGGGTAAGGCGGTGACTGCCAGGTTTCTCACTACGAAGTTACAGGGAAAATTTTCCCTTTCCTGACTCTTTTAACATCATTATGATTCAAAAGTGTTCTGTGGGAAATCACTTCGATTCAATGGTAGCCACCAAGTTCATAACTGGCTAGGCTATCCCCGAGGCCGGATGAAGATGCTCCAATCACAACAGTAAGACAATTTAAAGCACTGAGAGAAAGGGTAGCCAGGATCGGTGTCACCAGTGATGGCCAATTGCAAAGCTCACTCATGTTCGGAGGCTTCTTGGTCTCGTGTGTTTCATGAGCTACTTGGTTCCTCGCAGAGTTTCTCTTATTTTCTAAAGCAGAAGCCAATACTCTTTAAAAATCTAGTAACCACACCTTACAAAAGCCCATACAGGGAATTCCCTGGCGGTCCAGTGGTTGGTGCTCTGGGCTCTCACTGCCAAGGGCCTGGGTTCGACCCCTGGTCAGGGAACTAAGATCCCGCAAGCTGCATCACGTGGCCAAAAAAAGAAAAAAAAAAAAAAAAAAAAAAAAAAAGCCCATACATATTTCTTAGTTTACTATTATTTTGGTTTGCTTAGTTTGACAGAAAAGACCAGCGGTGGACAAATTATAGCCCGAGGGCCGGCTGTCTGCTTTTGTAAATAAAGCTTTCTTGGTACAGCGCCCCACGCATCCATTTACCTTCTGCCGATGGCAAGTCTGAGGGTCCCAGGGCAGGGCTGGGTAACTGCCACAGAGAGCATGCGACTTGCTTGCAAAGGCTAAAATACTTACTATCTGGCCTCTGAAGAATAAGTTTTCTGACCCCTGTGATAGACTAAAGAGCTGTCATGAGTTTGAGAGACTGGGGTTATGCACACGGCTTACTCTAGATGTCCAACTAAAGGCAACACAGTGAGACCCAAAGACTTGGGGGGAAGAGCCATCACGTTTAAACCACGGGCTCCCTCAGGGGACTGACTGACCCACACTTTCTCTGTGAGTGCCTTTCAGTCCCTCTGAGATCGAGCTGTTGTTCTGCCGTGTGTATCAGACAAACGTTTCTGCTGTGTGTATCAGACAAACGTTTCTGCTGTGTGTGTGACCAGCTGCACGTAAGGCTGCGTCATCTGCAGACACGCAGGAGTTCTCGCCACAAGCCAAGCTCTTGAGGTTCGTGTGGATTTCCTATTGCTGCTCACAGCTGCTCGAGTAGCAGCGAAACAGTCATTTCAAAATTAGCCAAAGTCTGTGGTTAATGAGCGGATTTAGTCTTTTACTAGATACCTGAGATCTGACAGTCTCACGTGCATCAGGACTCCAGGGCAAACAGCCTGCCCGGAAATAATTTAATCTCATTTTACTACATTAGTATACTGTGCCACAAAAAGAAACATAAAATTTAAATGAAGTTTGAAACAGGTAACACATATATGTGTGTCCATCCTATTCACTGCCCCCCCCCCAACTTCCTTGAAAGTGCAGTCACATTCTGATGGCATCAAATTCGGCCATCTGCGACCTGCTTCCAACTTCTCAAAAGTGGACTTCTTGCTGCTTCAAGATGGTGAGTGGAGAAAGTGCTTTCATTGGTCTGACCAGTTCGTAGACATTCACGTTGACGGGGAAATGAATCTCCAGTTCCCGTCTGGAACTTATGGCATAATCTGCTTGGATTTGAGCGTCAGCTCTACCACCTCCGTGACCTTGGATAGGTTTCCTCACCTCTTCTGGTGCTTTGTACAGAACCTAGAGATAAAAGGATGAGCCACAAGGATGCGGGGGTGGGGTACAAGTTAAGCAAGACTTTAAGTTCTTAATGCTGCCAGCTCACGGAAGGCGGTCGGGGTAGCGATGATATTCATGTTAGTTTAGTTTCCCTTTTCCCCTCAGGACACAAATCCCACCCTCTCCTTTCCAGGGCTTGTTCCGTCTCCTCTCTTCCCAGGCTGACACGGCGTAGCTGACAGATGCGTTATCTGACTGCTGCAGAGCTGAAGCTGGACCGAGGCACTACTTCTCAATCCAACCGTTTTTGTTGTTTCTTCAGAGGAAAGGACAAGATTCCTTCAGAAGCCAAGAGTCTCAGGTCTTGCCAGGTGAGGTCAATTGCCAACAAAAACCACGAGTCAGGAGGCTCTCTGGTTTCTAAGCCTGGGTTCAAAAGCCATCCATCGTGTGGCATATTTGCAGAACTACTGAACTCCCCAGGAGGCAGAAAAGGAGTTGAATACCAGGATATAAGCCACGGCAACGCTTTTTATCCTCTGAAAGCTTTGTAGGCAACCTTGAGCAGTTTTGTCCATTCTGGAAGACACTGGGCACCTGAGACCTCCAGAGCCTGCAGGTGTGCACGTGGGAAGCAGAGAGGTGGGGTACGCGCAGCTTGGGCGTGCAACAGAGATTGAAACGCAGTGATGATTTTGCTCAGATTGGCCACCGGAACCTTTGGCGTTGGAGCAAACGAACAGACTCTCCTTTTTCATTTTTATCTTTTTTTTTTTTTTTTTTTTTTTTTTTTTTGTGTTATGCGGGCCTCCCTCTGTTGTGGCTTCTCCCGTTGCGGAGCACAGGGTCCGGACGCGCAGGCTCAGCGGCCATGGCTCACGGGCCCAGCCGCTCCGCGGCACGCGGGATCCTCCCGGACCGGGGCGCGAACCCGGCTCCCCTGCATCGGCAGGCGGACGCGCAACCACTGCGCCACCAGGGAAGCCCCCATTTTTATCTTTTAAAGCACATTCCACGCACAAACTTCCAGAAGCAACTTCTGCTTTCCAAGAGCCAAGGAAATAGAAGATCAACTGTTCAAAACAGATACTGAGATTTATGCTTTCTGAAGGAGCGGCAGACCAGCGTTTGGGGAGTAGTCCTATGATGTTTCCTACTGTTTTTACAAGCAAGGGTGTAATATCCAAGAGCAGTTAAGGTTTTGACAATGTCGGTCTGTTCCGGACCTCTATCAAAGCAGCTGCCCCTGCTTACAGATGCGCCGGGTCAGATCTTTTTGAAGTAGCGGCACTTGCAGCTCTTGGTTAAAGGCTCTGCTTCCATCTGGCAGTGCAGCTCCCGTCTGCCTTTCATGGGTCCCAACAGAAGCCCAGTCCTGTGGTTTTCCAGGAAGAAGGCTGAGGAGCTGAGCCCAAACTTTGTCTTACTGAAAACTGCAAAGCTGGTGGTGGAAATGTAGATGAGAAGACGGGGGTGGGAGAAGACAGAGGAAAACAATAGGAAGGCCTTACCTCTGGTTGGTTGGAAAAATTCTAGAGGGGGCCACATTTACTGCAGGGAGAGGTCAAAGGGTGTCTGCTCCTGGCTGCAAATAGGCCTATTAGGTTTGCTGTTAATAAATATGATGGAGCTGGGGGGGGTTCTTTTGAAAAAATAAAGCTTTGGTTAGTAAAGCCAGAATCTAGAGGGGGCTCTTTTATTTTCAACCCTGAAGAGTCTTTAAGAAAAAAAATCCACGCAGTATATTATCATTAGTACTAATATCATTTTGAAACTTTTATACATAGAGAATAAAGCACGATTTTCAATGTATACTGAATTCATCTAGAAATTAAAGAAGTTAAGAAAATCTGAATAAACTTGAACATTTTTTTCCTAAACAGAGTTACTCTCAAAAGCGAATTTACAATGTGAAAAACTTAACCCTACATTGTTGAGATGAGTAAAAATGGAACAGCTCTGAAAGGGGCACAATGTGTGTGTGTGTGTGTGTGTGTGTGTGTGTGTGTGTGTGTGTGTGTGTGGAGCTGGGCAAAGCAGTTTCCCCTTTCTTCAAGATCTGTGGATTTTCAGGGAACATCCTAGCTCTGGGGGTCGTTTCCGTACAGGAGAGCGACCATAAAAAAAAAAAAAAAGCAATATTTTAATGCCAATCTCTGCAGTCACAGTTTATGAACCTGTAAGGGATCAAAACTAGGGACGTCCGAGTCCCACACAGGGCAGATCTGGCACGAGGCGTGCTTTCTTGTGAGTTACTATGAGACGGCGGTGTCGGGGGGGAGGGGGCTGGGGGGGGGGCTCTGGATTCTGGAGAATTAACAACGCCCCAAGCCTCCCCTTGGGAAGGCCTTGGTGAAAGGGGAGAGAGCTGACCTCCCCACCCCGGCGCGCTCCTTCCCCCGCCCCCCCCTAGCAGACCTAAAGCAATAGGCATTCTTAAGTAGCAGTGGAGGAAGTCCAGAAATTGGCTGATCTATAATAAAGAATATCAGAGAAGCTCAGGAATTGGAATATGTGTGTGTGTGTGTGTGTGTGTGTGTGTGTGTGTGTGTGTGGAGCTGGGCAAAGCAGTTTCCCCTTTCTTCAAGATCTGTGGATTTTCAGGGAACATCCTAGCTCTGGGGGTCGTTTCCGTACAGGAGAGCGACCATAAAAAAAAAAAAAAAGCAGTATTTTAATGCCAATCTCTGCAGTCACAGTTTATGAACCTGTAAGGGATCAAAACTAGGGACGTCCGAGTCCCACACAGGGCAGATCTGGCACGAGGCGTGCTTTCTTGTGAGTTACTATGAGACGGCGGTGTCGGGGGGGAGGGGGCTGGGGGGGGGGCTCTGGAGGCCTTGGTGAAAGGGGAGAGAGCTGACCTCCCCACCCCGGCGCGCTCCTTCCCCCGCCCCCCCGTCCCCCCCACCCCCGACCAAGCATCACCCTCGTGAGGCCTCGTGGCGTCTGCAGAGGCGCGAGGCCCCCAGCGAGCCTGGCGCCTTGACTGCCAGCGCGGGGGATCGGGCGGGGGCTGCGGAGACGCCCGGGGCACATGACGCCCCACCCCACCCCACCCCACCCCGCGCCGAGGGCCGGCCCAGCACATGACCCGGGCCGGCCGGCGGGGGCCCGGCAGACCCGAGCCGCATCCCCAGCGCGGAGCATGGCCTCCCCGCGCCTGGGGACCTTCTGCTGCGCCACGCGGGACGCCGCCACGCAACTGGTGCTGAGCTTCCAGCCGCGGGCCTTCCACGCGCTGTGCCTGGGCAGCGGCGCGCTCCACCTGGCGCTCGGCCTCCTGCGGCTGCTGCCCGCGCGCCGGCCCGCGGGCCCCGCGCTCCCCTCGGCCTCCCCGCCGGCCACGGCCCGCGCCCCGGCCTCCGCCCGCATCCTGCGCGCCGCCGCCGCCTGCGACCTGCTCGGCTGCCTGGGTGAGGGCGCGCCCGCCGGTGGGGACCCGTCCGCGCGCGGTTCAGGGCGCGCGGCCCGCAGGTGGCTCCCGGCCGGGGGCGTGGATGAGCGCGCGCGGCCCCCGCCTGGGCCCTGGTCGCCGCGCCGCTAGGGACGCCCGGCCCACGGGTGGGAGGGCGGCTCCGCAGGGACCGGACTGGGCGACCAGGGGACTGGGCGATACACGATGGTCGGTAAAAGTTCCTTCGGGGGACCGTTGTGGTGTTTTTGTTTTTTTTAAGCACTTTGATGTATCTGTTATTGCACTTACTAAGGAAACTTTACACGGTGCTGTGAAGGAACACCCAGAAAATACAATGCACCCCTAATTGTACCACTAGTGAGAGACGAACAGTTAATATTTCGTGCGCGTGCACACACACACACACACACACACACACAAAATCGTTTCCAAAATGATTTAGCAGAATCAGGAAGAAACCCATATATATATATATGACAATTTTATTTACTTACTGTTTATTTATCTATCTATTTAAGTTTGGGTTTTATACCACAGGTGGGCAAACTTGCAGCCTCTAGGCCACATCCTGCCTGCTGCCTCTTATCTATGGCCCAGGAACTAAGAAAGTTTTTACATTTTAAAGTGTTTTTAGAAAAATCTAAAGAAGAAGACTGTTTCTGACATGTAAATATTCCATGAAATGTAAATGTCAGCGTCCGTTAAGTGGGGTCTTATGGGGATACAGCCATGCCCTGCACTTGTGCATTGTTTGGGGGCATCTTGGCCCTACAAGGGCAGAAGTGAGTGCTGAACAGAGAAACTATGGCCCATAGAGCCTAAGATATCTTCTCTCTGGCCCTTTACAGAGACTTTGCTGACCCCTGCTTTCAACTCTAGCATGGCACATTT
This sequence comes from Physeter macrocephalus, assembly GCF_002837175.3. Classification (NCBI taxonomy): domain Eukaryota; kingdom Metazoa; phylum Chordata; class Mammalia; order Artiodactyla; family Physeteridae; genus Physeter; species Physeter macrocephalus. Next base: position 153,136,882 of record NC_041220.1, on the reverse strand, counting down.
TACAAACCTCTATGCTAGATACTGCCAAGCATTTTAAGTTTTTTATTTTGGAAAATTTTTAACATGTGCATATGTAGAGAGATGGTATAACGAACGCCTTGTACCCATCACCTAGCTTCATCTATACCCCATCCCCGTATCCCACTCTCCACTGGATTAATTTGAAGCAGATTCCAGAATTTATATCATTTCACCCACACAGATCTCAATGTATAGCTGTGGAAGATAAGAATTTTTAAAAAACATATATATCACACAGATATCATTATCACCCCAAAATAATGAAAACCAGTTCCTTAATATCACTGGTGTATGTTCAGGTGTCTCATAAATGCTATTTTACAATTGGTTTGTTCGAATCGGGATCCAAATACTGTCCATGTTTTGTAATTGGCTGACAGGTGCTGGCATTTTGGAATTGTATTTTTCAGTCATGTTTGCTCTTGAAGGAAAGGCTGCTGGTGGTATTTGAAGTGCCTTCCACCGCTCTGCCGTGAGGGGGTGGCAGCAGCTTCTGGGGCACCTTGAGTGCTTCTCTGGGCACAGGTGGCTGTGTGTCCCAGGGCCTGGTTCTCCTGTTCCTGGTTGTGTGATTGGAGACGCTCAAGAATCTTGGCTTCAGATAAATGCTCTGGAACCTCTAGTCACTTTCTTAGACTCGAGGAGTAAGACAGGAAGCTATAGCGATAAAATCAATTTGGTGCAGGACAATAAAATAAAAAATTGGTTTTCTTCCGGATTCTGCTAAAGCATTTTGGAAAAGCAGCTTAATAATAATCTAGTTTCTGTAACTTGAATATCTGAAAATAGAGCTGCACCCAAACATCTTTTGAGGGTCAGCAAAATAATATTCGTATATCCTTTGGCCTTTAGAAGGAAGGTGCATGACATTGCGGGCAAATGAATGAAAGCAGGAGTCAGGGGAAGGCTTGGTGACCAGACCTCCTCGCTGAAAAGTAAGAAATACGGATGCCTATCTCACGGGGTGCTTTTTCCCCGCCTTTTTTTTGTTTTTTTTTTGCGATACGCGGGCCTCTCACTGTCGTGGCCTCTCCCGTTGCAGAGCACAGGCTCCGGACGCACAGGATCAGAGGCCACGGCTCACGGGCCCAGCCGCTCCGCAGCACGTGGGATCCTCCCGGACCGGGGTACGAACCCGCGTCCCCTGCATCGGCAGGCGGACTCTCAACCACTGCGCCACCAGGGAAGCCCTCCCCAGTTTTTTTTTAAATATCTTTTTTTTTTTTTTTTTTTTTTTTTGGCCACACCGTGCAGCTTGCGGGATCTCAGTTCCCTGACCAGGGATTGAACCTGGGCCACGGCAGTGAAAGCACAGAATCCTAACCACTAGACCACCAGGGAACTCCCTCCCCAGTTTTACTGAGATATAATTCACATATAA
>NC_041220.1:153126349-153134975 GCF_002837175.3 Physeter macrocephalus | reverse complement strand
GGTTGAGAGTCCGCCTGCCGATGCAGGGGACACGGGTTCGTGCCCCGGTCCGGGAAGATCCCACGTGTCGCGGAGCGGCTGGGCCCGTGAGCCACGGCCGCTGAGCCTGCGCGTCCGGAGCCTGTGCTCCGCAACGGGAGGGGCCACAGCAGTGAGAGGCCCGCGTACCGCAAAAAAAAAAAAAAAGAATGAGAAGCTATATCTTAGGCTTTTAGTGTTAATAGTCCCCCTTTAGTGGTATATGACACAGTGTATATTTTTGTATGTGAAATACACACACTACACTAGTGTGTAACTGTACTGCTCACGGGTCCCCTTGAGCAGCGTGTTACATAGTGAATGCTTAAACAAAGGCTATCTATCGAATTACTTAACAAAGAACCCTAATATATGCCTTAGGTGTGTATACTGTGTTGAGGAGAATTAGATATTTGGGTCAAATAGCAAGGAAAACTCACAAATAATAAATGTCAAAAGTAGATTATCAAGAGCTAATTTGTGAAAATCTTAAATGTATTTTTTTTAAAGAATGAAAGAACTATCTTTTTAAACTTCAGTATGTGCCTTTTCAATCATTCTTTTTTATGTGAGGACTAGTTAACTTGGACGTTAAAAATGTAGCCAAGAAATAGAAATTGTTATTCACATAATCACTTCTGGGTGCCAAATAAGGAGACAACATTAGGACAGCACTCTGGCTAACGGTGGTGGAAGTTGACGTCAAAGTGCCTGGGATTTTGCTCCACCACCATAATAATTATTTTCTGAGTCTTATTTTTTTCTCTGTCTCTCTGCACACACCAGCGTGTGTTTCTTTCCTCCCTGTCTCCCTCACATCTTTCTCTTTCCCTTCCTATCTATCTATCTATCCATCCATCCGTCCATCCATCATTTTTACAGAGTCAACAAGTCACCTTTAGATTTGCATTAGGAGCAGATACAAAGCATCACCTGATTCTCCCTTAGGTATCACAGTCCGGTCTACGGTGTGGTTAGGGTTCCCGAGTTTCGTGGACGACATCTCAGCCGTGAACGGGACAGACGTGTGGCCCGCCGCCTTCTGCATGGGGAGTGCAGTAAGTGTACCTCCCCTGGTCTCCCCCTTCCCTCCCCTTTGCCCCGCTTCGTTACGCTGTGTCCTCCAAGTGTGGTCCCATCCCGCCCGCCAGCCCGCTGTAACTTTTAGAAATGCACGTGCTCAGAGCCCTCCCCCCGCTGACCAGGGACCCTGGGGCGCGGGCCGTCTGTGATTTAACAAACCCTCCAGGGGCCTCGGACCCACACTCCAGTTTTAGAACCACTGTGCTAGTATGTTTCCCATCGCCACCCTTAAACACACATTCAATCCTTACCTGAGATCCAGCCACAATCAAAACCAGCTGGCCAAAAAAAGGAAAAAAAAGTTATCGATTTAATGGATGTATGTACTTAACAAAGTATATATTTAAATATAGCCATCTGTTCATACGTATCGCTCTGTCCACCAAGTTAACACTCCAGTGAATGACCTCAAAGGATACTGATGCCCTGTTGACCCCGCCATCTGTGCCACAACTGTCAGCATCTCTCCCTTCCTCCCCTCTGTTGCTTCCCAGCTGCATCCCGATGGAGCCTCCGTCTTCGTATATAGATCTCGTGCTGCTTCTAACGTACGGAGCCCCCCACCCCCACCCCGCCCGCTTCCTTCTACTGGGAAGTTCCTTCTTGCCTATCCTCCTTGGCCCTCGGCAAAAGGGCTTCTCGGTCAAAGACCTTCACGCCAGGCCAAGCTGCACGCCTGAGCCCTTTATCTCCCTGACCACAAGCGTAGCACAAGGCAGGGCTCTCTGGACCCGGTGCAGCTGAGCAGACGGGACGCCAAGGCACACGCCCGGCCCAGGCCACATCCCAGCCTGGGTTTCCAAGCCTCTCCGGAGGGCTTTCACGCGCTACCCCGTGACGTCAGAGGAAGTGGGCGTCTGCCAGCTCATTTCACGGACGGGGCAGCCTGGAACCCATGTCCAGGAGCTTTGATGCCGGCTCTTCCCGATTACAGATGTGGATCCAGCTGCTGTACAGCGCCTGCTTCTGGTGGCTGTTTTGCTATGCGGTCGATGCCTACCTGGTGATCCGGAGATCGGCGGGACTGAGGTATTCAGAGCAAGCCGGCTGGCTTCTGCTCTAGTTTGTTGCCGGAGGGAATGTTGGCGACACCGCTGAGCGCTCCATCTCTCTACGGCAGACACAGCTGATCAGAACCTTTCAGCCGACCCCTCCACCGAGAAACATCTGTGCCAGCTCATTTTTATTAAAGGCTGAAGGCACAATAGAAATACCGAGGATTTCTCCGGGTGCCCCCTACCGAGAAAAAAACTGAGGATTTTAAAACCCTGAAAACAGTATTTCAATAAATTAAATATTTGGAACAGGACAAAGACTTAAAAAACAAAAAAAAAGAATTGGCATGAAAATTAAAAATTCTGATGGGTCTAAAGGTTTAGGAAAAAAGTTCTTAGGTGTATGTATTGACACAGTACGCTAAATACGGAGCCCAGGAGTGCTGGAGCTGCCAGGGGCTGCCTGGGAGAAACTCAGGAAGGGTTAGGGCCTTGGTCCTGGTGGGTTCAAATTCCTGCCCCGTCACTCACTAGCTGTGTGACTGTTGGCAAGTTGCTGAACCTCCCTGGACTTACGTTTTCTCAGCTGTAAGACAGCACCCGCCTCAGGAGGTTCCTGGGAGCAGTAAATGTGATGGTACCCGTGGATGGTTATGGATGGAGCCTGGCACGTAGCAGGCACTCAGTAACTGGGAGCTGGGGTTGGAGCTGGGATGTGCACGTTATGGAGGAGACAGAAACACAGAGAACCTACGCGCCAAAGAGAAGCAGGAGGGCACGGCGGGGGTCCTGGTCTCCTGGCTCCAGGCCCAGGAAGGATGTGTCCCCGACCAAGTTCGTGGTCCACTTCCATTAGGTCCCCTTTGCATGGAGCCCTTGTTTGCTTTTTTTCTTTTTAAATGGCTTTATAAAGTTCATCTGTTTAAATGTATAAAATCCGTTGTTTGTGAGCATATTCACAGAATTGTGCAACCATAACCATTATTTGGTGGTTGTTTTTTTTTTTGCGGTACGCGGGCCTCTCACTGCTGTGGCCTCTCCCGTCGCGGAGCACAGGCTCCGGACGCGCAGGCCCAGCGGCCACGGCTCACGGGCCCAGCGGCTCCGCGGCACGTGGGATCCTCCCGGACCGGGGCACGAACCCGCGTGCCCTGCCTCGGCAGGCGGACTCTCAACCGCTGCGCCATCAGGGAAGCCCCATTATTTGGTTTTATGACGTGCTATCCATCCCCCAAATCTCCGTACTGGTTACTAGTCATTCCCCATTCTTCACTGGCCCGCAACTCCTGGTAACTTCACATCTACTGTCTGTCTCTGGATTTTGCCTGTTCTGGACAGTTCCCGTAAATGGAATCATACAATATGGGGCGTTTTGTATCTGGCTGGTTAAACTTGGCCTGTTATTTTCAAGATTTATCCACATTGTGGCCCGTATCAGTACTTCATTCCTGGGCGTTGCTGAATAATATTGCACTGTTTCGCTGTCTGCGTTTTACCCGTTTATCAGTCACTGGACTTTTAGGTTGTTTCCATTGTTTTGGCTGTTACGAATGATGCTGCAATGAATATTTGTACGCAGGTGTTTGTGTGGACATATGTTTTTGCCACGTACTTATGGGTATACACCTTGGAGTGGAATTCCTGGGTCATAGAGTAACTCTGTATAACCTTATAAGGCACTGCTGAACTGCTTTCCAAAGACCCTGTACCATTTTACCTTTGCACCAGCAATGTTTAATGGTTCCAGTTTCTCCGTATCCTTGATAACAGCACTTGTTTTCTGTGTGTTTGGTTTTTTGAGGTTTTAGCCATCCTACTGTGTGTGAAGTGGCATCTCATTGTGGTTTTGCTTTCCCTGATGACTAATGATGTTTAGCATCTTCTCATGTGCTTATTGGCCATTTGTGTACTTTCTTTGGAGAAATACCTCTTTGCTTCCTTTTCCAGTTTTTAGTTGGGCTGTTTGTCTTTTTTATTATTGAGCTATAGGAGTTCTTTATATATTCTGGATACGAGTACCTCATTAGATATATGATTTACAAATATCTTCTCTCATTCAGCAGGTTGTCTTTTCACTTACTTGATGGTATCTTTTGAAGCATAAAAGTTTTTAATTTTGATGAAATCCAGTTTTTGTGTTTTTTTGTCTTATTTCTTTTGCTTTTGCTGTCATCTAAGAAACCACTGCCTAACCCGAGGTCACGAGGATTTATACCTTTGTTTCCTTCTAAGAGTTTTATAGTTTGGACAATTTTATTTAGATCTTTGAATTAATTTTGGTGTGGAGGTGAGGATCGGTCCGCCCTTTATTCTTTTGTAGGTGGCTATCCAGTTGCCCCAGCACCACTGGTTGAATAAATTCACTTTTAAAACCAACGTGAGTAACCAAATAAAGACCATATTAAGGCTATAGACTACACTGCGCAATCTTAGTGAATCACCACTCTAAAATCCTTGGTATTCCTTATGTATATCACATCATCATTCACTTTGTCTCTCTGGCCTGAAATTTAGTACTCTCTTCATTTTGGGGTCTCTTTCTTCTACCTTTTTGCCTTAGTTCCCAAGCTCTTACACATCTATACAAAACCGAGGTATACTTGGTTGTGAAAATTCTGTAGGGAAGATAGTTTAAGGTTAAAGGCTGCCAACCAGGTATATCAGTGAGAATTAGTTTTGGCTACATAAAATACATAAAACAATAGTGACTTAAGATAAGAATTTCTCTTTCATGCTAAAAGAGGCCAGAGGTAGGCAATCTAGGGCTCTTAAGATGGAAATCAGGGACCCAAGCTCCTTCTCTCTTTCTGCTCCACCATTCTATTATGTGACTTCCATCCTCAAGGTATCATGGCCCAGTATAGCTGCTGGAGCTCCAGTCATCACATCAGCATTCCAGAAAACAGGAAGGAGGTAGGGGGCCATGCAAAGGGGGCCTGTTGTCCCCTGAGCCAGATCCCTTTAAGCAGGGAGCTGTTTTAAGCAGGCCTGTTGTCCATGGGAGTTTTACACAACAATAACATTTTCATGTTATTGGCCAGAACTTAGTTTTTGGTCCACACTTAGCTGTAAGAGGAGGTAGGAAATACAGTTGATTATCCAAGCGTGCCGCTGCTCTGCATGACGTCCAGGTTCTGTTACTGAGGAAAAAAGGGAGAATGACTCTGCGTAGGCAGCAAGCAGCATGAGGAGACCGTGTCCCTGAAGCTGAGTGCAAGTGTGATGGTTCCCTCACTCAGTTTGGGGGGGATCGGAGCTAGGACACAATTAGAGGTCTCACAGACCACCAGTTAGTTGTGGAGATAAGAGGAACCTTGGAGCACTGAACAGAAGCTAGAAGAGTACGTCTCCTGCTGTCATAGGAAATGCACCTCCACCCGTGAGGGACTGGAGTTGGACAGGGCCGTGTGACAGCTCTCTGGACCCGGAGAACAGACAGAGCCCTCAGAAGCCAGGACAGGCAATCAGGAAGCCCTCCTCACACCCCGGCGGGTGTTTGGAATTCATCTTGGAGCCTGGCGTTAGGATAGGCAGAAGTCTGCGGATGTGCAGGGACTAGAGGACGCCAGGCTTCCAAGGACCCGCCCATCAAGCAGGAGGCCGCCCTCCAGGGATGCCAAGCATCCAGATGCCTCCCAAGGGCAAGAGCCAGGGCAGGGTTCCAGGGCTAGGAAGACGGTCGGGAGTGAAGTGGGCTCCTCTCCCATCAAAAAGGAGCGGGCACACAGCAGAGAAATAAGACGGGTGCTCTCCAGCCACGGAGACCCAGCCCCGACCTCGTCCCTAGCAGAGGTCACGCTTCCCAGGGTGAGGTCTCTGAGGGGCCAGCCCTGCGTGGTTTGGAGCCAGAGCTGAGCGTGTGGGTCCAGAAGCCTCTGGAGCCCCTCTCTGAATCGCCAGCTTGTTTCCAGAGCCGAGGGCGGAGTGGATTCTGTAGGTGGCAAGGAAGAACCTGCAGCTGGTGGAGAGGGGTCCCGAGGAATTCCCAGGGAGGGGGCCAGACTTCTCCGGTATGGCTGGATTAAACTCCACATTCCCTTCTAGATCCTTCCAGCATTTAGCTGTTTCCTTTGGCATGGGAGAATTTTCCCTAAGAAATGTCATTAAGGCAGATTGAAAGTTAACATGTAAACTGCCTCTTGGGCTCCAGGTGCGGGAGACGCAGTTTTAACCATGCCTGCAGGCACCTGAGATCCCGGGAGAAGCTCTGCTTGCCCTAAGGAAAGGAGAGTGTGAGAGCAAAGAGGGTCTGGGGCGGGGGAGGGGAACCTTCCCGTGCCTGCACGTGAAAACTGGCTTGCCGTCAGAAAAAGGGACGAGGGGGCTTCCCTGGCGGCGCAGTGGTTGAGAGTCCGCCTGCCGATGCAGGGGACACGGGTTCGTGCCCCGGTCCGGGAGGATCCCACGTGCCGCCGAGCGGCTGGGCCCGTGAGCCGTGGCCGCTGAGCCTGCGCGTCCGGAGCCTGTGCTCCGCAACGGGAGAGGCCACAACGGTGAGAGGCCCGCGTACCGCAAAAAAAAAAGAAAAAAGAGAAGAAAAAGGGACAAGGGTCTTCAGCCGGGGCCGATCGATCCATCACGGCCACATGGGTGTGGCTTTCTGGCTGTATCGGTTACTGACGCGGCTGCCGCCTGGGTCCCGCGGCCCCGGGTCTGACTTCCTCCCCTCGCGGGCATTTGGGGCCGGGGGCGGGGGGGGGTGGGGGGGGGGCTATGGAAGGAAGACCCAGGCACTTGAAAAGCTAGAGCACATCCCCAATGCCCTAAAGTGTGAGGCCACCCCCGGCTCCTTCCTGAAGCAGTTCAGGGAATGAGCTGATTCAGGGAAGAAAATCACAGCTCCCGGTCTTGCTTCTCCGATTAGGGACGTGGACCCCGGCGGGGAACTGGAGCCCTGCAAGGGGAGGGGTAAGGGGAGGGCTACCCCATCCCCTCTTTGCTGCATGGTCCTGGCTGGTAGCTCCCTTCTCTGAGCTTCTGTCTCACCACTCTCCATGCAGGTCAGCTTATCTCTCCCTCAGTGTAAAGACAGGGGAACTGGGGAGGGGAGACGGGGGTTAACATCGACTGCGTGCTGCCATGGGTGGCCCTCTACAGCACTCTCCCATTTAACCCTGAATGACTCCCATGCTGGGTGCCCTCCAACCACATGATCCAGACGAGGAAACTGAGGCTCAGAGGTCCCTGGGTGAGTGGGGTGGAGACTGGGGAAGACCCTTCCCTGATGTCCTCAGGTAGTCAGATCAAGGCTCCTGCACCCAGGGCCCCCTCCCTGGACTGAGCTGGGACTCAAGGGAGGAAAGAGGGAAGGAAATGGTCTGGGGAGGTCAGTGCCTGGCAGGAGGTGTGGGGCTGAGGCTGGGAGAGGGTTGGAAGCCCTGCCCAAGGCGATCCGAGACCCAGGCTCTGACACTGCTGGCCAGCCTGCTGGCTGCCAGCCTTCCCCCCATTGATCTGGGGAGTTCAGGCTCACATCTCTGGCTGCACAGTCTTCCTGGAGCCATCCTGCTGTCTCCTTTGGGGCCAGCCCAACCTGGCTGCTGCAGGGAGGCCCGTGGTGGAAGGAGGAGGGTGGCCAACACACTTACAGCCAGCTGGATATTCAGATCTCCTCCTCTGCCCACTAGAAGGCCCTGGGCTCAAGGCCCTGGAAAAGATCTGCCTACTTCAAGAAGAGGGTCCAGCAGGAGTGCTGAGGCCAGATTTGAGCAGGGAAGAAAGCTTGTGGACCTGGAATCCCAGGGCAGAGAACAGGATGATCTCCTGGTCACGTAGGTCAGGTAGACCTAATGTGCCCCACGAGAGGGTTCCTGAAGGCTGGCTGGGCAGCCCTGAGGAATGATATAGGAGAGGGCGCAGAAGTGAGGAAAAGCTGAGGCGTCCCCTACAGAGCCCGAGGCGGACTCTCAACCACTGCGCCACCAGGGAAGCCCTCCCCAGTTTTTTTTTAAATATCTTTTTTTTTTTTTTTTTTTTTTTGGCCACACCGTGCAGCTTGCGGGATCTCAGTTCCCTGACCAGGGATTGAACCTGGGCCACGGCAGTGAAAGCACAGAATCCTAACCACTAGACCACCAGGGAACTCCCTCCCCAGTTTTACTGAGATATAATTGACATATAGCCGTGTATAAGTTTAGGGTGTACAGCATAATAACTTACATTTATCATGAAATGATTACCACAAGTTTAGTAAATATCCATCACCTCATATAGATACAAAAAAATAAAAAGTGTTTATCGAGCTCAAAGCACAGCTCTGTACTGAAAACGACAAAGCACTATGTGAAAGCAAAGCATTATTTTTGTTATCTGTGCTTAAGAATGAGAAGCTAGGGCTTCCCTGGTGGCGCCGTGGTTGAGAGTCCGCCTGCCGATGCAGGGGACACGGGTTCGTGCCCCGGTCCGGGAAGATCCCACGTGTCGCGGAGCGGCTGGGCCCGTGAGCCACGGCCGCTGAGCCTGCGCGTCCGGAGCCTGTGCTCCGCAACGGGAGGGGCCACAGCAGTGAGAGGCCCGCGTACCGCAAAAAA
>NC_041220.1:153088761-153125097 GCF_002837175.3 Physeter macrocephalus | reverse complement strand
AGTTCCTTCTTGCCTATCCTCCTTGGCCCTCGGCAAAAGGGCTTCTCGGTCAAAGACCTTCACGCCAGGCCAAGCTGCACGCCTGAGCCCTTTATCTCCCTGACCACAAGCGTAGCACAAGGCAGGGCTCTCTGGACCCGGTGCAGCTGAGCAGACGGGACGCCAAGGCACACGCCCGGCCCAGGCCACATCCCAGCCTGGGTTTCCAAGCCTCTCCGGAGGGCTTTCACGCGCTACCCCGTGACGTCAGAGGAAGTGGGCGTCTGCCAGCTCATTTCACGGACGGGGCAGCCTGGAACCCATGTCCAGGAGCTTTGATGCCGGCTCTTCCCGATTACAGATGTGGATCCAGCTGCTGTACAGCGCCTGCTTCTGGTGGCTGTTTTGCTATGCGGTCGATGCCTACCTGGTGATCCGGAGATCGGCGGGACTGAGGTATTCAGAGCAAGCCGGCTGGCTTCTGCTCTAGTTTGTTGCCGGAGGGAATGTTGGCGACACCGCTGAGCGCTCCATCTCTCTACGGCAGACACAGCTGATCAGAACCTTTCAGCCGACCCCTCCACCGAGAAACATCTGTGCCAGCTCATTTTTATTAAAGGCTGAAGGCACAATAGAAATACCGAGGATTTCTCCGGGTGCCCCCTACCGAGAAAAAAACTGAGGATTTTAAAACCCTGAAAACAGTATTTCAATAAATTAAATATTTGGAACAGGACAAAGACTTAAAAAACAAAAAAAAAGAATTGGCATGAAAATTAAAAATTCTGATGGGTCTAAAGGTTTAGGAAAAAAGTTCTTAGGTGTATGTATTGACACAGTACGCTAAATACGGAGCCCAGGAGTGCTGGAGCTGCCAGGGGCTGCCTGGGAGAAACTCAGGAAGGGTTAGGGCCTTGGTCCTGGTGGGTTCAAATTCCTGCCCCGTCACTCACTAGCTGTGTGACTGTTGGCAAGTTGCTGAACCTCCCTGGACTTCCGTTTTCTCAGCTGTAAAACAGTTCCCGCCTCAGGAGGTTCCTGGGAACAGTAAATGTGATGGTACCCGTGGATGGTTATGGATGGAGCCTGGCACGTAGCAGGCACTCAGTAACTGGGAGCTGGGGTTGGAGCTGGGATGTGCACGTTATGGAGGAGACAGAAACACAGAGAACCTACGCGCCAAAGAGAAGCAGGAGGGCACGGCGGGGGTCCTGGTCTCCTGGCTCCAGGCCCAGGAAGGATGTGTCCCCGACCAAGTTCGTGGTCCACTTCCATTAGGTCCCCTTTGCATGGAGCCCTTGTTTGCTTTTTTTCTTTTTAAATGGCTTTATAAAGTTCATCTGTTTAAATGTATAAAATCCGTTGTTTGTGAGCATATTCACAGAATTGTGCAACCATAACCATTATTTGGTGGTTGTTTTTTTTTTTGCGGCACGCGGGCCTCTCACTGCTGTGGCCTCTCCCGTCGCGGAGCACAGGCTCCGGACGCGCAGGCCCAGCGGCCACGGCTCACGGGCCCAGCGGCTCCGCGGCACGTGGGATCCTCCCGGACCGGGGCACGAACCCGCGTGCCCTGCCTCGGCAGGCGGACTCTCAACCGCTGCGCCATCAGGGAAGCCCCATTATTTGGTTTTATGACGTGCTATCCATCCCCCAAATCTCCGTACTGGTTACTAGTCATTCCCCATTCTTCACTGGCCCGCAACTCCTGGTAACTTCACATCTACTGTCTGTCTCTGGATTTTGCCTGTTCTGGACAGTTCCCGTAAATGGAATCATACAATATGGGGCGTTTTGTATCTGGCTGGTTAAACTTGGCCTGTTATTTTCAAGATTTATCCACATTGTGGCCCGTATCAGTACTTCATTCCTGGGCGTTGCTGAATAATATTGCACTGTTTCGCTGTCTGCGTTTTACCCGTTTATCAGTCACTGGACTTTTAGGTTGTTTCCATTGTTTTGGCTGTTACGAATGATGCTGCAATGAATATTTGTACGCAGGTGTTTGTGTGGACATATGTTTTTGCCACGTACTTATGGGTATACACCTTGGAGTGGAATTCCTGGGTCATAGAGTAACTCTGTATAACCTTATAAGGCACTGCTGAACTGCTTTCCAAAGACCCTGTACCATTTTACCTTTGCACCAGCAATGTTTAATGGTTCCAGTTTCTCCGTATCCTTGATAACAGCACTTGTTTTCTGTGTGTTTGGTTTTTTGAGGTTTTAGCCATCCTACTGTGTGTGAAGTGGCATCTCATTGTGGTTTTGCTTTCCCTGATGACTAATGATGTTTAGCATCTTCTCATGTGCTTATTGGCCATTTGTGTACTTTCTTTGGAGAAATACCTCTTTGCTTCCTTTTTCCAGTTTTTAGTTGGGCTGTTTGTCTTTTTTATTATTGAGCTATAGGAGTTCTTTATATATTCTGGATACGAGTACCTCATTAGATATATGATTTACAAATATCTTCTCTCATTCAGCAGGTTGTCTTTTCACTTACTTGATGGTATCTTTTGAAGCATAAAAGTTTTTAATTTTGATGAAATCCAGTTTTTGTGTTTTTTTGTCTTATTTCTTGTGCTTTTGCTGTCATCTAAGAAACCACTGCCTAACCCGAGGTCACGAGGATTTATACCTTTGTTTCCTTCTAAGAGTTTTATAGTTTGGACAATTTTATTTAGATCTTTGAATTAATTTTGGTGTGGAGGTGAGGATCGGTCCGCCCTTTATTCTTTTGTAGGTGGCTATCCAGTTGCCCCAGCACCACTGGTTGAATAAATTCACTTTTAAAACCAACGTGAGTAACCAAATAAAGACCATATTAAGGCTATAGACTACACTGCGCAATCTTAGTGAATCACCACTCTAAAATCCTTGGTATTCCTTATGTATATCACATCATCATTCACTTTGTCTCTCTGGCCTGAAATTTAGTACTCTCTTCATTTTGGGGTCTCTTTCTTCTACCTTTTTGCCTTAGTTCCCAAGCTCTTACACATCTATACAAAACCGAGGTATACTTGGTTGTGAAAATTCTGTAGGGAAGATAGTTTAAGGTTAAAGGCTGCCAACCAGGTATATCAGTGAGAATTAGTTTTGGCTACATAAAATACATAAAACAATAGTGACTTAAGATAAGAATTTCTCTTTCATGCTAAAAGAGGCCAGAGGTAGGCAATCTAGGGCTCTTAAGATGGAAATCAGGGACCCAAGCTCCTTCTCTCTTTCTGCTCCACCATTCTATTATGTGACTTCCATCCTCAAGGTATCATGGCCCAGTATAGCTGCTGGAGCTCCAGTCATCACATCAGCATTCCAGAAAACAGGAAGGAGGTAGGGGGCCATGCAAAGGGGGCCTGTTGTCCCCTGAGCCAGATCCCTTTAAGCAGGGAGCTGTTTTAAGCAGGCCTGTTGTCCATGGGAGTTTTACACAACAATAACATTTTCATGTTATTGGCCAGAACTTAGTTTTTGGTCCACACTTAGCTGTAAGAGGAGGTAGGAAATACAGTTGATTATCCAAGCGTGCCGCTGCTCTGCATGACGTCCAGGTTCTGTTACTGAGGAAAAAAGGGAGAATGACTCTGCGTAGGCAGCAAGCAGCATGAGGAGACCGTGTCCCTGAAGCTGAGTGCAAGTGTGATGGTTCCCTCACTCAGTTTGGGGGGGATCGGAGCTAGGACACAATTAGAGGTCTCACAGACCACCAGTTAGTTGTGGAGATAAGAGGAACCTTGGAGCACTGAACAGAAGCTAGAAGAGTACGTCTCCTGCTGTCATAGGAAATGCACCTCCACCCGTGAGGGACTGGAGTTGGACAGGGCCGTGTGACAGCTCTCTGGACCCGGAGAACAGACAGAGCCCTCAGAAGCCAGGACAGGCAATCAGGAAGCCCTCCTCACACCCCGGCGGGTGTTTGGAATTCATCTTGGAGCCTGGCGTTAGGATAGGCAGAAGTCTGCGGATGTGCAGGGACTAGAGGACGCCAGGCTTCCAAGGACCCGCCCATCAAGCAGGAGGCCGCCCTCCAGGGATGCCAAGCATCCAGATGCCTCCCAAGGGCAAGAGCCAGGGCAGGGTTCCAGGGCTAGGAAGACGGTCGGGAGTGAAGTGGGCTCCTCTCCCATCAAAAAGGAGCGGGCACACAGCAGAGAAATAAGACGGGTGCTCTCCAGCCACGGAGACCCAGCCCCGACCTCGTCCCTAGCAGAGGTCACGCTTCCCAGGGTGAGGTCTCTGAGGGGCCAGCCCTGCGTGGTTTGGAGCCAGAGCTGAGCGTGTGGGTCCAGAAGCCTCTGGAGCCCCTCTCTGAATCGCCAGCTTGTTTCCAGAGCCGAGGGCGGAGTGGATTCTGTAGGTGGCAAGGAAGAACCTGCAGCTGGTGGAGAGGGGTCCCGAGGAATTCCCAGGGAGGGGGCCAGACTTCTCCGGTATGGCTGGATTAAACTCCACATTCCCTTCTAGATCCTTCCAGCATTTAGCTGTTTCCTTTGGCATGGGAGAATTTTCCCTAAGAAATGTCATTAAGGCAGATTGAAAGTTAACATGTAAACTGCCTCTTGGGCTCCAGGTGCGGGAGACGCAGTTTTAACCATGCCTGCAGGCACCTGAGATCCCGGGAGAAGCTCTGCTTGCCCTAAGGAAAGGAGAGTGTGAGAGCAAAGAGGGTCTGGGGCGGGGGAGGGGAACCTTCCCGTGCCTGCACGTGAAAACTGGCTTGCCGTCAGAAAAAGGGACGAGGGGGCTTCCCTGGCGGCGCAGTGGTTGAGAGTCCGCCTGCCGATGCAGGGGACACGGGTTCGTGCCCCGGTCCGGGAGGATCCCACGTGCCGCCGAGCGGCTGGGCCCGTGAGCCGTGGCCGCTGAGCCTGCGCGTCCGGAGCCTGTGCTCCGCAACGGGAGAGGCCACAACGGTGAGAGGCCCGCGTACCGCAAAAAAAAAAGAAAAAAGAGAAGAAAAAGGGACAAGGGTCTTCAGCCGGGGCCGATCGATCCATCACGGCCACATGGGTGTGGCTTTCTGGCTGTATCGGTTACTGACGCGGCTGCCGCCTGGGTCCCGCGGCCCCGGGTCTGACTTCCTCCCCTCGCGGGCATTTGGGGCCGGGGGCGGGGGGGGGGGGGTGGTGGTGTGGGGAACCGAGGGCCGGGCTGCGGGGAGCGCGAGCTGGCCTCGCCCTCCCACCCAGGAGATGACACCAGCCGCTCCCTGCAGCCCAGGCTTGGCGTCTGGAACGCAGATGCCTCCCTGCCACAGCCCAGCCCCTGCAGAAAGCTGCTCCTTAGTTTCCTGAGGGTCCTGCAAAGCCTGTGACTTCCGGGCAGGACAGACCCCCACGCGCTCCCAAAGCCGGACGGGCAGGGAAGGGCTGCTCCAGAACCATCAGTGCCAGGGGAGGCGAAGGTGCAGCCGCGTCCCGTGGCCGCCCAGTGGGCCGGCTGTGCAGTGTTTCCTCCCTGAAGCATGCCCTTCTGGGCCATCTCTTTTCCCTCCCGTCTCCTTGTAGAAGGGCGTCCTTCACCGCATCCCTGACCACGCCCTTTGTCCCCACGGCGGATCTGCAGGGTTAAAGTCCTGATGGGCCAGGGGTTGCACTCTCTGCCAGGCGTCTGGCAGAGGGTGTTTTGAGGTTTTTCTTAAATTTATTTTATTTATTTATTTTTGGCTGCGTTGGGTCTTCGTTGCTGCGCGCGGGCTTTCTCTAGTTGCGGCGAGCAGGGGCTACTCTTTGTTGCGGCGCGCGGGCTTCTCGTTGCGGTGGCTTCCCTTGTGGCGGAGCTCGGGCTCTAGGTGCGCGGGCTTCAGTAGTTGTGGCGCACGGGCTCAGCAGTTGTGGCGCACAGGCTCATGGGATCTTCCCGGACCAGAGCTCGAACCCGTGTGCCCTGCATTGGCAGGCGGATTCTGAACCGCTGAGCCACCAGGGAAGTCCCATCTGGCAGAGTTCTGAGTGACAGCGGGCACCTCTGAGGGAGCAGCCCCGGGCCCCGTCGCACTGCACAGAAGAGGCAAACGAAGGCTGTCCTGGAAGAGCGAGGTAGCTCTGCCTGGGCTCAGGTGGTCCATTGTCCTGACCCCACCTGCAAGGCTGGCTGCCTCGAATCTCTCAGGGGGACAGAGTGGGGTGCGTGGGAGTACAGAGTTGAAGGATGGAGATGGTAACGATGAAAGAATTTGAACTATGCAGGGAATGGGGGCTAGGGGGACAACATAGGAAACCTCCCCACTGTCCTGGAACGTCGAATTCGAACACCCATTTCTTAGAGACCTTCTTCTTGGTTTGGACTGAGCATTAAGACGCTTGCATATTAGGTACGGAGGTGACTTCAGGAAGGACAGAGGCCAGGAGCTGCTTGCTTACCGTGGGAGCCAGGCACTTAGTAGGAGTTATGAGGTACCCGTGCCTCGCTCCTCTCCATCTTTTATTTATTTATTTATTTAGTTAGTTAGTTAGTGGCACCAGTCTTAGTTGTGGCAGGCAGGCTCCTTAGTTGCGGCTCACCTGCTCCTGAGTCGCGGCATGCACGCTCCTTAGTTGCAGCAGGCGGGCTCCTTAGTTGCGGCTCACCTGCTCCTGAGTCGCGGCGTGCACGCTCCTTAGTTGCAGCAGGCGGGCTCCTTAGTTGCGGCAGGCAGGCTCCTTAGTTGTGGTATGCAAACTCTTAGTTGCAGCGTGCATGTGGGATCTAGTTCCCCGACCAGGGATCGAACCCAGGCCCTCTGCAGTGGGAGCGTCGAGTTTTAACCACTGTGCCACCAGGGGGGTCCCCTCCTCTCAATCTTGAAAGCCTTAGGTTGAGGGAAAGAAGCCAGACGCAAAAGGCCACGTCGTGTATGATTCCCCTTGGATGAAATGTCCAGGATAGGCAAATCCATAGAGACAGATGGTAGATGAGCGGTTACCAGGGCTGGGGGCGCAAACACGATGGGGAAAGACCACTGAATGGGTCCGGGCTTCCTTTTGGGGGGGGATGAACATGTTTTGGAACTGGATAGACGTGGTGCTTGCACGGCATTGTAGACGTCCTAAATGCCGCTGAGTCGCTCATTTTAAAATGGTGAGTTTGAGGTTATATGAATTTCACCTCAACTGGAGGAAAAATCAAAACCTCACAGGCAAAATCAGGCAGCTGTTTGCCAAGGGTCTGCCCTGTGTGCATCTGCCTGCCGCTCGCGGAGCTCGGGGCTTGGTCAGCGCTGGGCCTCAGGCGTGGCCGCCCCTCTGCCCCTTGCTCCCCCAGTACCATCCTGCTCTACCACCTGATGGCCTGGGGCCTGGCCGCACTGCTCTGCGTAGAGGGAGCATTCGTGCTGTACTACCCTTCCGGGGCCAGGTAAGCCGGGGCTCCCCCGACGCCTGGACCGCGCCCCCCCCCCCCGCCTCTCTTGCAGGAGACGCCCGCGCGCTGACCCCGAGCGGGCGGGCAGGCCGTCGTCCTGGGTCTGCGCAGCAGAGAGCACAGTGGCTGTCACCTTGAGTTAGCGTCCCTGCCTCTGCCTGTCCCGTGCGTGTGGGTCGGTGGTGTGCGTGGTGTGGATGCGGAGCTGGGGGCGCGGCTCCCCCGTACCAGCCTGTGTGCCAGCCTCCAGGCCTGTCCCCTCCAGACGGACGCAGCCTTCCCCTGCCCACCGTTTATTTTTCATCCTTCAAACCAGCTTCCTCTGGGCGAGCAGGTGAGTTGAACATCCCAAGAATGAGTTGGAGATGGCTGGAAGGCACAAAGGGTCGCTCGCTCTTGACGAGCTTATTTTAAGCCTCTGCCGTCTGCACCTTCTCACCTCTCTCCATCCTGTGCTGTTCTGAACACACAGACACTGGGCGATGTGGCCTCTGAAATTGTCTCAGGCATTTCTTCAAGTTTAAAACCCCATCAGTGCAACCATTTGTAAAGCCTCAAGGTCCCTCCAAGGATACATACTCTAATTTTCAATGGAAAGCTGAAGAACAGAGGTTGGACGTTGTCTCTTTGTCTGTGACTTCAGGGCGGTGTACACCCGGCATCAGCACAGCACAGCCCTCGGGACAGATCCGGCCCTCTGCCTGCTTTTGTAAATAAAGCTTTACTGGCACACAGCCGTGCCCATTTGTGTATGTATGGTCTATGGCCGCCTTACACATTAGAGCTGAGTCGTTTTGACAGAGGCTGTGAGGGTTCTGAAGGCTAAAATATTGACTATCTGCTCCTTTACAGAAAAAGTTTGCTGACCTGTGGTGCAGACCGTTTCTGCCCCTTCTTTTTCGATTTCTTGTAGCCACTCACTCAGATGTCTGCACGCTGGTGTTGCTTTGTTGGCAGTACTACTCCCAGGCCTCTGTGTAGACCCCTCCAAACCGCCCACTCTCCCCAGGAACCCTAAAAGGACAAATACAGAGTTAGCAGCTGTTACAGAGGGAGGCGCCTAATTGGAAAGGGAGTTTTTATCTCTGGCCTCCACCTGTGAGATCCTGGGGACGTCGCGTCCCAGCGCGAGGGAGGCATTGCCGCAGGGCACTCAGGAACGCCAAGGTGCCCCGCGGTCCCCACGAGGCCGCCCCCCCGCCGCCCCCCGAAGCATCTCCATCCTTCCTCATGTCCATCCTCAGAGCCCACGACGACCCAGAGCCCTTGGCGCTCTGCAGGCTCCCCGCCTCTCTCCTTTGTTCCTTACGTTCAGTACGGGCGTCCGAATCTCATGTCTTCCTCCTCTTGTTTCCCTTTCTCCCCTCAAGCCCTTCCAGACCACAGTTTAGCTTTCACAGCTGAAGAGGAAAGCTTCTGTTAAAAAGAAGGTAGCAACACAACACTGTAAGTCAACCATACTCCGGTAAAAAACAAAACACACAAACCAAAAAAACAGAAAGAAGGCACCATCCTCAGGTGGCACTGCCATCCTTAAGGCAACAAAGATGGGCGCTGCATTTCTCTTACCTGTCTCCATGCATCTTCAGCCACTTTCCCCCTCTGGTGTGAGTACCTTCATGCATATGAAAACGAGAGCGCGCTGGCATTTTCTTCATCCTACCTCCCGTGGCCACAGGAGCTGTTCCCTCCTCTGCTTTTCCACCCCCCTGGGGTCGGGCCTGGGCAACATCCCCTTTGCCTTGGAGTCCCTCTTCCCCTTTGCCATTTGCCTCTGCACTATGCGTTTGTTAACCGATAGCCCCGACCTCGGTAACATAACCTGTGTGAGGCACTCCACCGTGTCCTGTGGTGACGGATGATCCTCGAGACCCATCGGTAGAAATCCTGGTCCTTCTTTCTCCCTGAAAAGAACCACTGAAATGATTATCTGTCACCATGACGACAGGTATCCTGTGCGGTGTGAGGCTTGGGTATTTTGAGTTGGCCGAGGACAGAGCCTGGATCTTATTCGTGATGTCAGCCAGGCTTCGCACATGCGTAGTAACTGCTGAAAACCCAGCTGGCTCCTCGAATGCCGTGGTCTTGTTTGCAAGACAAGTAGGGAGAGACCCACTTGTCTGAGAGAGCCAGCGGGGGAGTTGGCGGGGGGGCATCCACCGCCCCAGGGAGCCTTTTCCCCTCTTCACCGTTCCCCAGCAGGGAACTTCAAAAGCGCCCTGACTGACGAGACAAACAGAACCATGACGGATCTACCTTCCTTCTTCGGTGATTTATCGCTTGTCCGCAGACGTGAGCTATGAGTCAGGTTGCCTTCGGGCAGAGTCAGAAGTCGATCTGTGTGTTTCCCTCTTCGATCTGGTCCTCTTATCTCGACTTCCAGATGAGTCGGCGAGTCTCAGGCAGAGCCCCGGGTTTTCTTCGAGAATGACCGGCTTTCCTCCCTCAGGTGTGAGAGGGGTCTGGAGCGTGCCATCCCCCACTACGTCACCACATACCTGCCTCTGCTCCTCGTCCTTGTGGCCAACCCCATCCTGTTCCGAAAGACAGTGACTGCAGGTAAACCACAGGGCAGTTCTCGCGGTGGTGGTGGTGGTGGTGGTGGTGGTGGTGGTGGTGGGTGGGGGGGGGGCGAGGCCGCGGCTGCGGCCCCAGGCCACGGGCTCTGATCATTATCTGGGACCCGAGCAGAATACAGCTGGGGAAAGTGAGGGGGTTTGTGGTGGTGGTGGTGGTGGGGGTGGGGGGGGGGGGGGGGGCGAGGCCGCGGCTGCGGCCCCAGGCCACGGGCTCTGATCATTATCTGGGACCCGAGCAGAATACAGCTGGGGAAAGTGAGGGGGTTTAATCAACGAGAGGGAGCGAGCCTACTCACTTATGGGCTGTACGGGTCCCTGGCCAACGTCTGCTGGCTCCAAGCCGGGCCCAGGGGGCTGTTCACTTCTGTCTGCCCTCGTCCCGAGCCTGCCACTGGCCCGCCCCAGAGGACCCGAGTGGCCTTGGAAAACTGCAGAGGGGAGACGGGAGCAGGAAAGGAAAGGGCGGCCGAGGGGAGGGGACGGATGTGGACTGAGCCGTCCTGGGAGCCTGGGCCCTCCCGTGATGTCTGGGCCTGTGTCTTCTCCCACTTGGGCAGTAAACAGGAAGGAGAGCACAGGAAGTGAGTCAAATGCATCAGGAAGGACTGGGGGAGAGGGACCTTGTGAGTCAGCAGAATGCACTGGACAGACCTCCGGGCCAAGGCAGGGGGCCTGCGTTCCAGCCCCCATCCCATCCTCACGGAAACGTGCCCTGCGGCAAGTCTCCAGGCCCCTCATGCCACCCTGTGGGTCCTTCGCGGGCAGAACGAGGAGAAAGAAACTCACCTTAACAGAAAGGTCACTTGATGATCAGCTGTGGATCGTAGAACTTTAACCTCAGTGAAGTGCTCTACCACTAGGGAGAGAAAAATCACTGCAGCTCTTTGGATCTCTCTTTGCATATCTGCGTTTAAAACTAGCGTGCTGTACGCCTGAAACTAACACAACATTGTAAATCAACTATACGCCAAGAAAAATTAAAAACAAATAACCCCTCCCCCCGAAAAACTAGTCTATTAAATATAGCTTTTTTTTTTTTAAACAAAATTGCATTAAAAAAATAGTGATTTGATTACATCAAACAAATGAAAATGACTTCTGGAAAAAAGACTGGAAAGAAACACCCTAAGACGCTGACAGTGGTTGTCTCTGGGTGAACTATGGGTTATCAATTCTTTTCTAAACTTTTTAATATTTTCCAACTTGTCTACAAGGATAAATGGCAAATCTTTCAACATTTTAAAATAGTGAGCATGCGTTATTTTTATAGTAAAAACTATAAACCGTAAACAAATATAGTTCCCGAACTAGTAAAATTCAGAGTGTACTTAACAGCGCTGTACCAGTGTTCATTTCTCCATGGTGACCCACGTGCCTAGGGTTGTGTAAGATGTTAACTCTGGGAACAGCTGGGTGTAGGGATACGGGAACTCTCGGTACTGTCTTTGCAAATCTTGTGTAAATCTCAAGTGATTTCATAGTAAACGTTTAAAAACTCTATATTCCCGTGAGTCTCTGAGAAGCCCCACGTGGAGGTGGTGAGGAAAGCGTGACAGGGTCTTGCTGGGCTTCACCCTCTCCTGCCTGGGCTTCCGAGCTCCCATCTGTTTCACCGCCCTTCCTTCGCACGCGGGAAACGTAAATAATGAAATTCCGTGCTGTTCCCCTCTGCTCTTCACAGTGGCCTCTTTACTAAAAGGAAGACAAGGAGTTTACACGGAGAACGAGAGGCGGATGGGAGACGTGATCAAGACCCGATTTTTCAAAATAATGCTGGTTTTCGTTATTTGGTAACCTTTCTTCTTTTTTTTAAAACCGTCGCTGGGAAGGGAAATGCAAACCGCCTGTCATTTGCTTTTCCAAGTGTGACCTGCAAGTTCCAAAGGGAAGAGCCTTTGGAGAGGAAATTTTTGAAACTTGTGCTAGGTGCCTTTGGAGGAAATGCTTGCGAGACAGGAAGGCAAGTCTACCATCCGTGAACTTCTGGAAAGATATTCACATCTACTCAAACTATGTAAAAAGCCCTAAGAACGAAAAGTCCCGAGTTTAGTTTTGATGTATCCCAACCATATGTCTCCGGAGTTTTGCCCCATCGCTGGGGTTAGCATGCAGATCAAGTGCCTTCTAAATCACCCATTTGCAGCAGTCTTTTTTTTTTTTTTTTTTTTGCCGCGCAGCAAGTGGGATCCTAGTTCCCCGACCAGGGATCGAACCCGCACGTCCTGTGGTGGAAGCGTGGAGTCCTAACCACTGGACCACCAGGGAAGTCCCTGCATCAGTCTTGACACCAGGATTCCTGTATCTGACAAGATACAAGGGCAAGGGCCCATCTTTAGCGTTAACGACTCACCGCTCAGGCAAGAAGGGTAGAGAGTGGGACTTCCCCGGCGGTCCAGTGGTTAGCACTCCACGCGTCCACTGCAGGGGGCATGGGTTCCATCCCGGGATGGGGAACTAAGATCCCACAAGCTGCGTGGCACGGCCAAAAAAATAAAAATAATAATAAAAAAGAAGGGTAGAGAGCAATCTTCCTGTCCTCAACTACCCACCCATCCCCCATTCCCCCCCACCAACCCCCCCACCCCGCCACAGGCGTCCTGCCCCAGCGTTTCAAGTGGGTGTGCTGGGCATAGACCTGTAACCAATGCAAAATCGACTGGAATCAGGAAACACTTTGCTGTGGTGAAGCAATGCTTCGCAAGACAGAGCACACCTTTGTGGTGTTAATAATTGATCTGATGTGAGCAGGTTTGTTTGGACGTAAATTAGCTCCCTCTAAAAATACACTGAGCTTGTGGTTTCAAACGTCACCTCCCTGCCAACAATAACCTCAAAAAATTCAAACATAAAATGTCAAGATTTGTTTTGGTCTCCATCAAAACATTAGCTTACTCTTCAGAGGAAGGATGAACTCTGGGTTATTTGACATGTGCTAGAACCTTCCACCTCATGTGGTGTTGAGTGAGACCATCGGAAGGATCTGTTGGCCTCTGCTTTGGGCTGCGAGGGGTGGCAAGTCTTACGTCAGATTCTTGGTGTGCTGCGTCCTCCTTGCTGCTAAGCAGGCACTGCCCCCGCCCCAGGACTTCTAGGTCTCGGTAGGCATGGTCCCTGACCCGCAGCGTTAAAAATGAATTGTGTCACATGCTCTCTTCACGTGTGGGCCATTTTCTTTCTAACAGTTGGGTGTCGAATATCATCAATGAAAGCCTTTTATTCTATCTTGAAATGCAACCAGATATCAATGGAGGCTCTTTGAAACAGGTCAGAAGTGCAGCCAGGACCACGTGGTTCATGATGGTAGGTCCATCTTAATTTAAACTGTTCTTCCTAAAGAAAAAAAAAAAAAAAAAAAACAGAAGGGATAAAACCACTCAGAAGTATGACCTGTATGTTATTTAAATATGCAGGGAGTTGAATAGGTTCCTGGGATGCTCACGTCTGGCCTTGGTCCACGAGCTGGCTATTTCCATTCAGTGTTGGGATCGTTATTAAATGGATATGACTCTGGTAAATCAACTTGGCAAGTGAATCAAACCTTTCAGGCAGATTTAAAATATCAGGGAATTTCTCTTGAAGAAATGTTTCAGACTGAAAAAACCATAGGGATGTAGGCATTGCTTATAACATTATCCGTAATTATAAAGCATTATAGATAACCCACATTGTTTTAAACAAAAGGGAATGGTAAAGTTAATGATGGTCCCTGATCTTGAGGAATGTTATGCCCATGTTGAAGATGACAATGTGAAAAAATGACAATTGTGAAAACTAGTGTTAAGTGAAAAATGCAAGATCTAAAAATTATACTGATTTCAACTACCTAGTGACACGTGTATGAAAAAATATTGGTGAGAAATACACAAAATCATAATAAGGTGGAAAGAGCATGGGTAGTTTCCCTCAATGTTTTCATTATATTGCATTTCCAAATACAAAAATCCATGCACGAGCTGCTAGTGGAGAGATGCACGGTGCCCTACACAGAATTAAAATATATGTTGCTTCAGAGCCGGGGGAAAGCTGATTCAGGAGGATAAGACCGGCATTAACTGCCTCCACCCCCTGCCTGTGCTGTGGTCATGTGCAGGGACCACACGTAAGCAAAGTTTCCTAGGCTGACTGTTAGGCTCAGGCGCCTTTGTGCGGTCACATCCTGCCAGGGGCGCGAGGGGCAGGGCCCCGAGTCCCTGCGAGAGAGGACGGCCACGGGCCAGAGGTGAGACAGCCCTGCTGGGCCGCCCAGGGCCTTCCCTCTCCCACCTCCGCCCTGCTCTGACTCAGCTCCTCTCCCCACCTCACCTCCTGTGTCTTCAGGCACCTTTGAGGGCCCAGCACCTCCAGCCAATCTCTGTCTCGCCCCACACCAGCCAGCGGGGCAGGTCGCAGTGAGGCCAGCCCAGCGGGCCCCGAGTCACCCTGGGCACCCCCAGCGCTCTGAGTCCCACCGTCCCACCCTGACTCACCCCTGTCTCTCTGTCCTCCCTGCCAGGGGATACTGAATCCAGCCCAAGGGTTCCTGTTGTCCCTGGCCTTCTACGGCTGGACAGGCTGCCGCCCGGCTTTTCGGGCTCCCAGGAAGGAGATCCAGTGGGAATCGATGAGCACCTCGGACGCCGAGCGGGGTCCCCCGTCCCCGAGGGGCTCCCGTGAGCCCCGGGAAAGCCCCGCTGTCGGGAAGGAGGTGCGGGCCGGCGGGCACACTTCCGATGAGGCCTTGAGCCTGCTGTCTGAAGGTAAGAGCCCCTCCTCCGCCAAGGCAGGCAGACGGCGGGGCCCCTGGCTCCCCTGGAAATGCTTTATAAACGGCCACGTGGCCGGTGCATATCATTTCTGTCCTGATGTCTGGAACCTGGTTCAAGGCGAGAGTGGAAAGTGACAGCGTTAGTCCTACATCTCATCATCCACCTCTCCTTTTACTATGACAGTGGTACCTTTCCTCTAGTTATTAAGCACCGTAGCCTTGTAATAATTATAACTGGCTCCACCTTGGGCTGGATGGCCTTTTGAATATGAGAAAAACTGCCACTTCAAACCCGTCGCGAACGTTTGCTGTAAGACAATGCATGGTACAACCTGACCTCTGTAGCTTTTAGTTGCAGCTTGGTTTGTCCACTTCATTCGGGGACATTTAAGATAACACGCCGGTCGTCCGGTGCTGGCTCTTCTGATCTGTCCTTTGCATTTCAAGACTCTAGCACTGTGGTCCTCAAATTGGTCCTCTTTTTAAACTCCTGTTTAATCTGATTTGGGGTTATGTCTATTAACCCAGCCGATAAGGAGGAAGAAAGTTCAAGGCCCAAATAATGTTTCTGTAAAGACTGCCATCTCCTAAACCTATTACATACATTTTATATTTATATATTCATGTATACTATCTATAGATATAAATAAGCCTATTATATGTACTTTTCATTAAACATACTGTAACCTTATAATTTATCATTTGCTCTGTATTCTGAATTTACTATGACAAAAAGCTCATTTATATTCTAATCAAGATGGGTAATGAGGGCTTTCCTGGTGGCGCAGTGGTTGAGAGTCCGCCTGCCGATGCAGGGGACGCGGGTTCGTGCCCCGGTCCGGGAAGATCCCACGTGCTGCGGGGCGGCTGGGCCCGTGAGCCGTGGCCGCTGAGCCTGCGCGTCCGGAGCCTGTGCTCCGCAACGGGAGAGGCCACAGCAGTGAGAGGCCCGCGTAACGCCAAAAAAAAAAAAAAAAAAAAAAAAAAAAAAAAAAGATGGGTAATGAGAGAGAATAATCACTAGACCTATGATCCTTATTCCTAACTAAACCTCAGGGACTGTCATGCTTACGATAACTGATTAATGTTACCGTCCCTGGTCTATGCAGATCTTTATTCCCTTGAAAGATTCTTCCTGAGCAGACATTCTGCTGTTAGCATTGAGTAGCAAGACAGGAAATGCTTTACAAGGAGCGGACACGTGTTTGCGGCACCTCCTCTGGGGGTCGGGGGTTGATCCCCACAGATGCTGCTCGGGGAGGAGGCCACCCCACGCCCTCCTTCTGTCCCCAATGAGGCCCTGAAGCCCCCCCCCCACCTTCCCACTTCATTACACTGGGGCTGGCTGAAAACGCTTTTAACAAGAATGCATCACTCTGTAGCCCATGTGCCGTCTTGCACTCATGCTTGACCCCTGCACGTGGTAAGGGCCCAATAGTCGTTTGTAATCATTATGTTAAATTACACATTTTCTGATGGGAAATTAGTTCTAAAGGGCCTAAGAGTAATTAGTTAGAAGATGTAAAGAGTTCTTAGACATAAGGTTTAAAGAATTCTTAGTAACATAAGAGTTGGGGTACTATGTCAAATATATCTCAAAAGAGCTGGGGACAAAAAGACTTGAGATCTCCTTAACCATTTTTTTTTAGTAAGACTTTATAATGAGTAAGCACTTTCTTTGACTAAAAGCAACATTTGTCAAGCTTGTTAGAAGCAAGGTGACATATGGTCTAAGTATAAGGAATGGACTTGCTACGCAGGAGCCATGATGATAACCTCCCGGGAGGGCTCGTGGCTTCTGGGCGCAGGACTGTCCATCTTGGCCTCCTCCGAGTGAGCTAAGGACTAGCCCTTCCTGCACATCTCACTTAGTATTTCTTGACCTCTAATAGGGTGCTAGCGACAGTGATTTTCATAAGATTAAATAGATCTTTGTGCTATGTGCTTAAATAGTGCTGGGACACAGAGGGCATTCCGTAAATGCTAACTCTAGTAAGCATATATAAATCCCATTACATATTCATAACCTGAGCGGAGACATGGAGCAAATGTTGGCGAGACATAGAATGGAAGAGTCCATGAAAATGTCCAATCTGTGTTTAAAGTATGAAGGCAGAGCAATCTGGGCTAACGATGTGGATACGTGTCGGGAAACAAGCCCAGGGCAGAATGATCCCCACGCAGGAGACTCCTGTTCTTATACCACAGGCTGTATACGCTGCTGCCAGAACCCTCCAGAAACGGCAGCCTTCTGTCTACAGTGGTAATCTTGGAAATGAGATACGGCTGGCTTGGTCTTGGGCTGTTTCCTTTCTCCTCCCTTCCAGCCACTTTGCTTTTAGTCTCTTTCGTAAAAGGTAGGGAGCTACTCATAATACAGAAAGTACTATTACACGTGGGAGAAAAGCCCAGAGATACAAACTCGAAGCGGTAAATACAGTTAGGCTTCTCCCTGTTCGCATTGGTTAAGATGAAGCTTGACTGGTTTATCATATCCTTAAGCCTCTATCTCCTACTTTAGGATTCACTTCGAGGCCAACAGGCTTACACTGAGCCTCCGATAGGAAGTATCTGACGTGGTGTCTGGCACTTACTAGGTACTTGACATAAGTCAACTGAGTTTGAACAAATATTCATCGAGCCTCTGCAACATGGTCAACAGCATTTTAGCTGAGGGGCGGGGGCGGTGTGTGTCGATTGTGAGTGTCCCTGGGAAGTACCATGTAGGAAACTTGCAAGCATCAGTTAAGCAAAGACAATACTGTATTGTATTCTAAAAAGTCTGACGCGTTAAAGGAACACAGAAAAGGCAGGGCCTCCATTGGTGTTGGCGCATGGGTGAGGGTTTCTGGAGGAGGTGATGTTCAGACTGGGTCTTGCACCGCAGACTGGAACGGGAGAGGAGGAAGCCCGGAGGACACCCTGTGTGGAGACTTAGGGCAGAACGTCTGTACGTTGTTCAGGGGTGGCCACAGCGTGGGATTTGAGGGAAGCTGGAGAGGCAGGTCGGGAACAGATAACGAAGGGTTTTTACAGATTCTGCTAAGGAGTTCGCATTTTATCTAGGTGGCCAGCGAGAGGCCAGTTAAGGTTTTTAAGTGGAGAGATGCACTCAGATTTGCTTGTAGGACTAGCCTAGTGAATGGTTGTGGGAGAGTTGATTGGATGATCATGTTTCATGACCATGGCAACAGCTAAGATTGAGGGGATCTGTGTGTAATTCTCTGTGACAGCTTCGTTCAAAATCGCATCTTTATGAAGAATCAGAATTTCCCTTGGGACTAAATGTCAAGAACAAAGGGTACTTCTCACAAATAAGCAAAAACCTGGTTGGTTTTTATCTGGTGAGCACCAGAAAACCTTAAAACATCATTTCCTCTGTCCATGAGCTTTACGAAGCGTAGTGTCTGATCTCTGGCCCTTCTTTAACAGGGACACTGTGCTCACAGGAGAAAAGTTCAGGATCTGAGGGATACTTTAACCTTATCATTGCCCTCAAGGGTTGGGGGCTGTATTTCTCAGGAGATCTGCTCCCCTAGCCTTCAGCGTCACCCTGGACCAGGTTCCCCCAAGCCCTGCCCACCGGCAGGGGCCACGGCTCTGGTGGCAGGGCGGGGCGGCAGTGGAGCTGGGGGGCGTGGTCACAAAGGGGGCGTGTCTTCGGCAGAGGCGGGGAGGGGCGTTGATGAGAACAGGCCTTCCCTTGCTGTGGCAAAGGAGAGGGGCGTGACCACAGGGATAGGGGTGTGGCTGTGGACGAGATGGACCACAGGGTATAAGGATTGCGTCAGTGGGGTAGGGCCGAGACGCGGGGCATGTGGGGAGACGAAGAAGGCTGTCGTTAGAAGAGAGCACATGTAGTGTGTCCACAGGTAGGAAGCTTGTGGCCTACGCAGAACACAGTGGATGGAAGTGAGGGGGCATAACTGTATGTCTCCTCTCTCTCTTGCACGTCTTTTCTCTCCCCCCAAGTGTCTTTCCCACAATTCCCTGTCTCTCTCACAATACCCTAGTTCTTGCACCATTCCCTCTCACCCACAATTGCCCTTTCTCTCCCCTAATCCCTTGTTGTTCCCACAATTCTCCATCCTCTCCCACAACCCCTTGATTTTCTCACAGTTCTGTGTTTCTCCCACAGCCCCCTGTTGCTCCCACAATTCTCTTCCCACAGTTTCCCATTTTCTGCCACAATTCTGGATTCTTCATGGTTTCTCACAAATCTGTCGTCTTCTACAGTTCCTTTTGCTACCGCATTCATT
Source organism: Physeter macrocephalus (assembly GCF_002837175.3). Taxonomy (NCBI): domain Eukaryota; kingdom Metazoa; phylum Chordata; class Mammalia; order Artiodactyla; family Physeteridae; genus Physeter; species Physeter macrocephalus. Next base: position 153,106,192 of record NC_041220.1, on the reverse strand, counting down.
CCACCGCTCCCCAAATTCCTTTCCTCGGAGAGATTTCTGTTCTCCAGCATAATTCCTTCTCTCTGACAATTGCCCGTCATCTCCCACAGTTCGCTCTCTCACAAGGGCTCTCTTCCACAACGGCCAGTCTCTCCCACAGGACTCTTTTCCCCATAATTCTCTGCTCTGCCTGGCAATTCCGTATCTCCCCCCGCACCCCGCCAAGTTTCTGCCGTTTCCCACAGTACTTTTCTCCCACCATTGCGTCTCTCCCACATCTCTGTAAGCCTCCATCACAGTTTCACACCTCCCCCAAATTCCCTGCTCTCTCCCACACTTCCCCGTTACCGTCCCCATTTCTCTGTTCTCTCTCATACACCTCATTCTTTGTCTGTGATTCTCTCTGCCGTCAGCTGCCCCTCCACGTAACACCACGTGGCGCCGTGGGTTGTGTCTGCCAGGGGAGTGTGGGACCGGGCCTCCAACTCTGTCGGGCTGGCTGGACCCACTGCAACACCTTGAAGGGGACGCAGGCCCAGGGGTCGTACGCTCTCCGTGGCCCATGGTCCGAACCACCTGGCTGGGGTTTCTGATCTAGGGCCTCGAGGTTTTAAGGGATCCAAGAGCAACAGCTGAGGGTACCGGAGGCATCCAACATGCCTTCCCAAATGTTAGGTCTGCGTGCAGCCAGGAACTCCTCGAGAACCTGCCTGGGCTTGCAAGGCTCCCTGCCGGCAGGTGCTAGGAAGGCGCTCGGCCCTTGGGCACTAGGAGGTCGCTGGCAGCTGCGTTTCTGGCACGCACACCCAGATGTGCACGTGCACCGATAGAGAATTAGCCCCTCACCCCGACCATGGCCTCTTTGGATTTGCTTCTCAGAGACTTTAAGACCAGACGAGAAAACCCATGGAAAGGCAGGCCTGCTGGAAAGTCCACGCTGCAAGCACCCGGCCAACTCGGCGCAGGCGGGGTTGGGGGCCAGGGGCGCGGGTGTGTGTGTGTGTGTGTGTGTGTGTGTGTGTCAGGGGCGCGGGTGTGTGTGTGTGTGTGTGTGTGTGTGTGTGTGTTCAGCGGCGGCGCCGGCGTCTGACGCTCAGGGTTGTCGTGACACAAAGGAGTCTCCTCCGTGGAGCCCCGGGGGACGGGGAAGGAAGCAGGAACTCTGAAAAAGGGGACAGAATGTGTCCCCAAGTGTCAGGTCACGGGCCAGGCCTTGATCACGAGCCCCCGTGTGGCCCTCCAACCCAAAGGCTTTTTGAAAAGACCACAGAAATCGCACACAAGTTCCCACGAGCCCAGGACGCGCTCGTGAACGGCGAGCGACGCCGAGAGAACCGAGCCTTCGGGAAGCGCCAGGGAACCCCTCCGGCCGGAAGGCGGTTCCGGAACCGGAAGTGTCTTCCGGAAGCCTCCCCAGCCGCGGCCTGGGCTCCCGGAAGCGCAGGTTCCCCGAGGGCAGCGCGCCCTCTCCTCCGAGCTGGCTTCGGGGGCCCAGAGCCGCGATGCCGGCCCTTCCCCCCGTCTTCTGAATTCCTTTCCCGCCCCGTGGCGGGCTCTTCACGCTGGGGGCGGCTCCCTCCGACCTGCGTTCTCCCGGACTCGCCTCAGGGCCGCGCGCCTCTCGCAGCGCGCAGGCCGCTGTGGGGTCTGGGTGGTGGCGGTGACCGTGGTGTGTCGGCCACGTGGCAGACAGCGCGCTTGCTTCCTCTTGGGTAAAATCGTCACCTCTTCCTGTAGCTCTGGCTTCCCCAGGCATTTCCAAGCCCACAGAGTGCTGACGGCCTTTTTCCCCTTTAGTATCCTCTAAAACTCTGCATGTGGCTCTTCTTACTGCGGGCTTGTTCCTGCCGGTGTTTATACGTGAGTCTCCATATGAGTGCTCTGACGTGCCTGTGCCGTGTCCCACGGATGTCAAGGCGGTGACCCCACGGTATTTAGCCATTCAACGTTAGTTTGTCGTGCCGGGGGCTTGTTGAAGCACTACAGATACTGTGGTGACTAAGGTAGACAGATGCGCTGTCCACTGAGACTCTCCATATGATTATATAATAACTATTATATCAGCATTTGTGAATGAAAGTCACAAAGAACTGTACGATATTCAAGGCGGCGAGAGGTGCTGCAAAGAACAACACGTCAAAATGGGGCAGGAGAGTGGTTTTAGATAGGCGTCCCAGACACCTCCTTGAGGAGGGGGTAACATGTGAGTTGAGACCTGAATGCGGGGTGGGAGTGAGCCATGAGAAAATCTGGAGCGCTCTGCACGCAGGAAGAGAGATGTGCAAAGGCCCTGGGGCAGCACTGAGCTTGGGTGTAAGAGAGGCATGTGCCTGAAGGCTGTGAGAGCAGAGGGACATGAGGGGAGGAGGCTGCAGCCGTCAGCGGGGCCTCTCGGTGGAGGGAGTTGGGGTATGGAGCTGTTCCTGAAGGGCAGTCACCTGCCCCACGCACAGCTGAAAAGGCCACCCTTCTCTGCGTCTTCCTTCGCTGTATTCCTGACACACACACCCTAGAACCTGGCACCCAGCAGGCAAGCCTGGATATCTGTGGAGCGATATCCGCAGAAAGAACAATTCTGACATCTGCTGCAAAGATCTCCCACACCTTCTAAAGGCAGGCGTGTTGTTGGAATGATTAATAAACAGACCTCCAGGCTTCCTCTTTTGGCTGCAGTGATGTCTGCTTTCACTCTACCGATTGTTACCTACATCCCTCCTCTTAAGTTTTAGTAAGAGGAGTCCTTGGGGCACCTCGTGGAATTGAGAGCAGGTGGCCGGGCGACCCCGGAGCCCTGTTGCCCCCGAGTGACCCCTGGGGCAGCTGTGCCCACCGTCACCACAGTGCACTGAAGTGATCTCGGGCCCCTTAGACAGCGTGTCCCAGGGCTCCGAAGCTCCCCCGTGTCAACAGTCTGTTTCCGTTTGGGCTGCAGCGTCCACAGGGTTCGGCTGAGATGCGGTGAGCTGCGCAGTGGCGAGGTTTGGAAGAAGGGAGGCGGGGTGGACCTCCCTTCAGGGAGGTCACACATCAGCTGCCCCAGATGATTCTGTAGGATTTTTGTCCTTCGGAATGATTTAACCACATGTAGGTGAAAGTATCATGTAATTTTCTTTTTTTTAAATACAGACGGTTGTGAAGCTTGTGAAAGACGTTCTCCGACACGGACACCGTCACGTGACAGTCTCTTTTCCTCTCCAGGTTCTGATGCCAGCACAATTGAAATCCATATTGCAAGTGTGTCCCGCAACGGAAAGGACACTGAATCTGTTCCGAAAGCCCGGGGAGACCTGTGAGAGGACGAGACAGAGGTCCGGACCCCGTCTTCCTCCGACTCCACGTTTCTCATCCCTTAGGACCGTGTTCTCGCCTGCAGTCAGCGCACTGCAGGGTGTAGCTCCCCCCACATCTCACTCCCACCACCACGTTACGTATTCCCCAGGGTCCTCTCTGCGGTAGGAGGGATGGTCCGTGAGCCTGCGCTTGGGGATGGCAGGGGGCAAGGGGGAGTCTCTCGAGATCAGACACTCTCCAGACTCTCCATTGACATTAGTTTTTCGGATCTGGCTGTAATGTAACTGCCAGATCCAGGTGCTTGGAAAAGTTAATAAAGTAGCTGTGTCCGAGCTCCCAGCCTGACTTGGATTCTGTCTGAACAACACCTCCAGCGAATGCTCTCGAGTCAGATAGTGATGATGCCAAAAGTCCACGCGAAGAGGCAGCCGCCGGACCGCCGGGGCACCGGGGAGCAGCTGCGCAGCAAGCTCCTTACCCACCACTAGGGGGCAGCGGAGGACCGCCTTGGGCCGGCAATTTAGCCCTCGGTCCCCACGTTGTGTTGAGCGATGATTCAGTCTGAGGAATCCTTGGTCCTCACGTTGTGTTGAGCGATGATTCAGCCTGAGGAATCCCTGGGACCTGACTTACGCTCAGATCATCGCCTACGTTTCCATCTTTCCATCAGATGAAATATAGATTACATATACAAAGTGCACATATATAATTATATAGAGAGTTGTCCTTTGATATCCGTGACAGGTTTGTTCCAGGACCCCCACGGATTTCAAAATCCACAGAGGCCCTCGTCCGCACCCGCGGGGGCCCTGGTCCGCATCCGCGGGAGCCGCGGGCCGGGGGATGGGCAGTGCAGACGGTCGGCTGTTTATAGTATCTGTTACTACAGATCTTGCATATATACATGTGCATATATATATATATATGTATATGGGGGCAAAAATACCGTGTATACTATTCATTGGAGACGCAAGCCACCTAGGTAAGTCTATCGAAAGGCAAGGCACCATTTCCTCAGGACACTCCAGTCAGCTCTGCCATGTGACCCTCGTGTATATCAAGACTAGGACTCCATCCTGCTCTAGAAAAGCTGTCCAGGATGCTTCTGGATTTGTGCTTTTGGAGTCACATGGCCACAGATGGATTCAGAGCATCCTGTGACTGTGACCGTGGTACCCAGGGCTGCGTGCTCCTAAAGATGGACCTACGTCACAGCCACCTTGACCCGAAGTGTCCAGCAGGTGTGAAGGAGTTTGAACTTTTCTGGGAGTCATCCGCGTTCTTAATCTCTGTATCGACATCCCGTGTGCCCCCAGCATCAGGAGCCCGTCCTCTGAGGACTCCCCATGCTGAATGAGGCACAGCCTCAACCCCACTCTAGAGCACAGCTGGCAGCTGCTCACTTTCCCAGGCTCCCTGGCAGCTAGAGCAAGGCATAGGCCTGGCAGAGAATCAGATTCGTGTCCCAAGTCTAAGTTGGAAGCTGGTGCCCAAGGCAATGGGCCGTGCAGAAAGCGGCACTGCTGCGAAGGGGTCGGCAGCTGGTGCGTCTGCTTTGGAAGGCATCCGGGGTGTGCTTTCAGGGGCCAGCCCAGTGTCCAGTATCGGGGTGTGGGCAGCTTCCAGTGCTGTCTGTGCCCGGTGTCCCCTGTGTGGGCCCGGTCCTGTAGCCTAACACAGCCCCGCAGCCTGTTCTCCAGAGACACCCCCCCCCAGCTGCTCAGCGTCCTCCTCATTCATTCCTTTTGCTTTACATTAGCCACAGTGAGGTTCAGAAGCTTGCACGTGAGAACCCAGGCTGCTGTGATTACCTTGGTTAAAGTGACCTCTCTCAGTAGATGGGGCGTGAGCACCGCAGCTGGCAGGGTGGTTTTGATTGGGATGGAGGCAGAGTGACACTACTTTCACGTGGCTACGTGCCACGCCCTAAGCTACACCTGGGCATTGGGGACAGAAACGAGCATCAGAGACAGAGATGCTATCAGTCACTCCGGGGAATAACAAACGAGCACCGCAGATCAGGACAGACCACGCCTGGCTTTCAGCAATTTCCCTGTAAGGCTAGCTGCTGCAGGGGCTGCTGTGTTATTGTTTTGTGGGCGGCAGCTGAGATGATAAGGGGAAAGATCTAGGGGACAGGGACTGATAGCGAGGGGAGATGAGAAGGTTCTTGAGAAGGGGAGGGAACTGGGGCCCAGAGCCAGGAGTTTGGACGTGACAGGTGTCGCCGCCGGAGGTGTAGCTAGGGTGGAAGGATAAGCCTGCTCCTATCAGGTGGCTTCTGTTTGACTGCAATTTTTTGGCCAGTTTATCTACCACACCTTAAAAAAACGTTTAAATGAGTCTACTTATTCCCCCTATTCCAAACATACCCTCTTCGTGTTTACAGTTGTGTTTCCGGTGGCATTTCTCTCAAGAACTTTGCTCGAGGGTAAGTATATTCCTAACAGGAGTTCCCATCCCCCAGAGGATTAGCTTCAAGTTTTAGGAGAAGGTAATACTGTAACAGTCCCTGCTTCCTTCCACCACGGGTACCCCCCCCCCCCCCCCCCCCCCCCCCCCCCCCCCCCCCCCCCCCCCCCCCCCCCCCTTCCTTTGCTTACCTTGCAAATGGATGAAGACACTGGGAGAAAAGGGAGCCAGACTGGAAAAAAAAAAAAACAACATTCCACCCAACTCTGAGTCTTTTTGTGAGGGTACGTTATCTGCTTCCCACCCCCTCCCAGCCCTTTTCATGCATCTCACCGCGTGATTTCCAGGCTGCCACCAACAGTGAACACCACCAGCATCCACAGGTGCACAGAAACCTTTCCGTGAATATAAAGAACACCGCAAAGACCCTTTAGGAACAGCACCCAGATGTGGGCAGTTAAAAAAAAAAAAAAGTCTGCACAGTGAGAGGAAACTTGGATTCCCGAAATAAAGTGGGAGCCTCAACGGACAAAACATTTTTAGAATCACTGCAGCAATGGGCTCCGTGCATCTGCAGATGAAAGTTAGACAATCTGGATTCAACCCAGTTTCCTTCACAGCACAAAGCAACCCCTTCGAAGCTACGAATATGCCACCAGCATCGTCGCTGAAGCCACGAAAGCCCACGTCGCACACGCATCTCTCCCGGGAAGCTCTGCCCCGCGCTGTGCGAGCCCACTGTGTTTGCTACAGAGGTCTCCCCGGGGCCTCCCCGGGGCTTTAGCAGCAGGGCTTGGGGTGCTCAGAGCTTCACCCCAAATCCACCACGTGGGAACACGCTTGGTCAACGTGGCGAGACTTAAAAAAGAGAAACACAAAACCAGGCAAGGCCGAACCGCAGACAACACTGGGGCCCAGGGAGGAAGGGATGGGCCCGCCCCTGGCTCTGTTCCAGCCCAGGATCAAGTTGGGACTAGAGGAAACTGGCACCACGACCTTCCTTTGTGACTCGTGTGTACCGCCAACCGCAGCCCGTCTCGCTGCGTCTGCCTACCACGGGGACAGCGGTTCAATTACGTCACATCCGTTCACTGATGAAAGTGGCATCAATGCGAACACCTGGCCAGGGCTGGCACAGAGCAGACTCCGGTCAGCGTTTCCGGACGTCTGTCTGCATCGTGCCCAGTGTCCGCTCACCACTGTCCTACCACCTTAGGTTCTGCTAACTACTCAAAGCTCATCCTTGAATTCCAACTCCCAGCAAACCAACCCCCCTCGACAGGAGAAAATTCATCCGCTCTGACTTGCTAAAACCGCCAGCCTGAAACACGGCAACACAAAGGAAACGTCCTCAAAAGCATGCTCCCTTTATACCGTACCGGGGCAGGCGACCCCGAAAGCGGCCCTCCCGCTGTTTTCTCCTGGAGAAAACACAGAGCTCCGTCTACACTCAGGGTGTCAGCGTGGGCCCCAGAGGTGCCGACCAAGGCGAAGAAAGCACACCCACCAAGTTCTCTATCAAAATAGAGCAATTTATTCAAGACACTGAATATGATCTGTTGATTCTCTCTTGAAACAAATGAGCTACGGCGCACAAGGTGATTCTCCTTCCAGGAGCGCGTGAGGGCGAGGGGCGGGGGGAGAACGAAACGGGGGCCGTGTGGGTGGAACAGAATCTGGCAAACGCGGACAGAAGCACATCTGGCTGCACGTCTGACACAGACAATAAAAACCGCAGAAGCCAGAATTCGCAACCTCAGGGAGCGGCGCAGGGGACGATTCTGCATTTGTCAAGAAACACGATTAAAAAAAACAAAACAAAAAAAAAAAAAAAACAGGTGGAACAAAAGGTTAAAAGAGAAAAATAACAAGGAACAGAAGCAGACCCTTATGTTTGACAAAGTGCACTTCACGTGGCTCCAAGATCTATGTTTAGAAAGAACGAACGTCACGTTCTGGGTGTCATGCGGGGTCCCACGTGCCCCGTGGGGGTGGCACCCCTTTTCCAGGTGTGCACAGAATGAGTTCTCGGGCACCGCAAACCCAACCGAAAATTCCGGGAAGCGTCGCTGTGCTACTCCTGCTTTCAGAATCAAGCTCCCGTTTGGTCACCGAGACTGAAGCATTTACTTCCAAGCGTCAGAAGCTGTAAACGAGGTCCAAAGGTAACACGAGCCACGGGGCACCGAAGACAGGCATGCGTCCGCTGAGCGCTGGCGGGCACGGTGCAGCTGGCGGGCGGCGTCTGCGGCTCAGGGCGCGGCTGCCGTCCTGCTGAGAGCGGGGATGGGTCTCCAGGCGCGCTGGCGGCCTCGTCTTGCCTCCCTGGGGCCCCCGGGAGGCTCCTTCCCAGTGGCCGGCCGAGGACGCCAGGAATGCGGCCGGTCTGCCTTCCTCAGCCTCAGGTCACTGCCAGGCCCGGGGTCAAGCCCCCGTGTCAGTGGCCTCACAGCCCTCGGCTCCAACCCGGCAACTCCCAACTGGTTCAGATCTACCAAGAGGCTGAAGTCAACACTTGGAGACCCTGGGTACCGACCGTCCGGTGAGGACCGTCTCGTGAACCGTCTTCGCCCGTCAGCAGGCTTTGGCTTGTCAAACACAAACTGTGTCCTGACCCTGGACAGCTGATGTCTGTAGACGTGACACATTCTCATTGGGTGAGGGGGTCCAGATCCCCCCAAACTGCACCTCAAGCCCAGTAACTTCTGGGTGGCAGGGATTACCAGTGTACCCGGGGATGTCTGCCATCTTCACAGATGGCAGTGGAGACTCCGGAGAACTTTGATCTTCTTAAAAGACAAGCGTTTAGGTAACAGATCCCGAATAAAATGCTCCACTCATACATAAACAGAGCACTTTGTTGGTCTTCTACAGACGGGGCTTGAATAACTCGCAGATCCACGGAGGCCCATCAATGATCCGAGAAAGATGAATGCACTCTGGCTTTTGGGGCTGGTCCCGGGACAATCCAAGTTTTGCAGGAGGGCCTGGCCTGCTCTGCCCGTTAGCTTTTGGCTCCACGGACAGACAGCACCCTCTAAGTAACATCGAGTCTTGTTGCTGGAACACACACACGGCTGCACCCTGCCTGCGCCGCCAGCCCCCCGGGCCCGGCCCCCTGCCCCATCCCGGCCTGTGCCTGCAGGAAGACAGATGAACCCAGAGGCCCTGTCTTCCGCTGCTTCCCCCGCTGCTAATTTAAAAGATGGGTCAGCGTCGGGTTACGACAACAAGAGTACAAAGTTCACCTGATCCAATGAAAGGAAACTCCTCTAGGAACACAAAGCCATGTTTAATTTTTTAAAAACAGTAAAAAGATTCATTATTACAAAAAGAAAACCTTTCTCCTCCTCTGTTGCAAGAGGAAGAAACTATGAAGAAGACAGAAATTATTAGTGACACTCTACCTACGTAATTCACCTTCAGGACCGAAAACCTCTCTCCCTGTTCGTTTTTGTCGTTATTAGACCCAGTGAGATCCTGGAGCCTCTCCCCCGTCAGCTGTGCAAGGACCGGCCGAGGTGCTCTTGGTGGGGGGACCACAGGTGGCCCCGCGGCCTGAACGATGCCAGGCGGCATCCTGCTGAGCGGACGGCTGTTGACGGCCCCTTCAACGCCGCCGGTCCTGGGAACGCTTCTTGGGTCCGAAGGCACGCTTCTCCAGGTCGCTCCGGCCGGCTACTATACGGTCAACACACCCTGAAAAAGGCCAAGGTCGTCTTCGAGCTGGAAGGGCCCGGATTTTCCTCTCTGGCCATAGGACAGTCCCAACGCCGACCCCAGAGCTGGCCCCTTCCCACCCGGACTCCTCACTGCCTCTCGTGAAGCTGAAAGTGAAAGGAAAAAGCTACCTCAGACCCTGCCTGTGTCTTCCTAAACTTTATTTTTTTTTTAAATATGAAGCACACAAAGCTCTCTATGTCTGATGGCCATTTTAGGATTTTAAAATTGTTTTAACATAAAAATATTTTTTTTTCTCCAAAAATACTCTGGGCTCTTTCTCTTATAAGTCACTTTTTTTTTTTTCTCCTGTAAAAAGTCCCCCGCCCTGCCTTCTTAACGTAAAGCACTTATTACGCGCCAAAAGTGCCCTTGAGACCTAAGATGGGAAGCAACTAGGAGGAAGGGGCGGAGAGAGTGCGCGAGGGGGAGGGAGGGAGGGAGGGGAGGGGAGGGGAGGGCGCGAAAGCCCCGCCTGTCAGAGACTCTGTGAGGGGGTGAGGCCAACCAAAACCACGAAGGAAGGAAAGAGGCGGAGGGGGCAGGCGACATCAGCAAAGAAGCAACAAACCCGAACAGTTTCCACCTCCGACCCAAGGCCCCCAGACGACAGGAGTCCAGCCCATAGAAAAACCACGGGACAAAGAGTCTAGAAAATAGAAAGTGTTGGGATTACAAAGTTGCCCATTTCATCCGTACAGACTGGTCTTTGAGCATCCTTGTGAGAGTAAGTGTAGTGTCCAAATTTTTAGGAAAAAAAAAAAAAAAAAAAACAACAAAACCCCACCACATGAGGAGTTCCCCACCCCCCTTTTGGTTTATCACAGCATTTTTTTTCTTTTTCTTTTTGGCACAGTTTTCTTTTCTTTTCTTTTCCTCTCAGCCATCAGAGCCTGTTCTGGATGGAAAGCAAACCGCGCCCCGTCTAGCTGGTGGCTTCATGCTTCCCTGGCTGAACGTTCCAGGTGGAAACCATTCTTTCCCCCTTTGATATGACCGTGTGTATGTTTTTGTTTTAAACTTCTTGATAAAGATTACAAAAAAATAGAGACTCCTGTGGCCAGGGATGAGTTGATTTCAAAGTACACCCTAAGGTCAAGTTCGTACAGTTTTGGAGCTGACAGAATTGTGTTTGAATAGTGCTACAACCCCACACGTTCACTGCTGGTCCGTTAGAATTCTCTTCTTGTTTCTAAAATACTTCGTGTTTACTTTCGCAGATCTAAGACACACACCTGGAAGGAAAGAGAAAGCTCCTGTTATCTTGAGACACGACACAAGATGCCTTTAGGGCAGAGGATGGCAAACGGCCCGTGGACCAAGACCCAGCCTGCCCGCCCACTTTTTTACAAAGTTTTATTGGTACACAGTAGAGAGGGTTCGGAGCATCTCTAACGACAGACTAACGTCTGGGCATCTGACCAACCAACCCCAGGCAAACAGGACAGAGGGGAATGGCCAGGTCAAGGGCTATGCTAGGAACTAACGGGGTGGCCACAGCCATCGGCGGGCGTCACAGACCAGACACCGACCTGGAGGGGCAGAGGGCAAGTCACGCCCGCGCGCACATTTGGGGGCCAGGCCGACATCTGGCCGGCCAGCCCACTGCCACCTGCCCTACAGCTCACGGCAATTCCAAGGGCAGGCATGAATGCAACAGCTAGACATCTCAGGGGAGCCGCACAGGGCCACTGGGACCCCGGAGAGCCGCGGAGTGCATGGTCGGCCCTTTATCCCCAGAGGGCCCAGCAGGCTGGGAGCCAAGACAGGACCAAGTTTCTCAGCCTCGGCACCTGCGACGCTTGGGGCCGGTCGCTCCTCCCCTGGGGGGCGTCCCGTGCACCGAAGGAGGTTCAGCAGCAGCCCTGGCCTCCGCCCACCCGATGCCAGTAGCCCCCGGACCAAAGCGGTGGCAACCAAAAGGCCTGCAGACGTCGCAGATGTCCTCCAGGGGCAGAATCACCCCGGCCGGGGACCACCAGCGGCACCGAGAACACGTCATTCAGGAAGTAAGAGAGACGGCTGCTCCCAGAGGCGGTGCCAGCCCAGAAGTTTCCTTCGCCAACACACCTCGGCTGCGGCGCTCGGCGGCCCCCACAGCGCTGGAAGCCCCCGCGGGTATCACGGGTCTCTGACTTTTTGTGTCTCCACCGCCCCCCAGGAAACTACGGGTGCTGCTTACGGAGCCGTCCGACGCGCTGGCGCCCACTTTGTCCCCTCGGGCGTTCCAGCAAACCTCGAAGATGCCGCCGGTGCCTCGGTAGCTGTGGACGAGACTTCCGCTCTGCAAAGCAAAGCCAGCATCACTCGCGATGCAGAGCGCCGACGTGGACCCCCAGGGTGTCAGCGCAGAAACTTTCAAACACAGAAGCTAAAGGAATTTTCAGCGGCCGTGACGCGCCTCTCAGACCTGCCGCCACGGGGGGCACCGCTGACCTGACCTACGGCAGCCCGCGGAGGCGGCCTCAGCATGCTGCAGCCGAGGTCACGCCTCCCAGGGGTCGTTTCCGGGGCCAACGACGGAGGGTGGCCAGGGGGACTGAGGCAGCCGGGGAAGGAGCAAGTCAACAAGGTCACGCGTATTTTTATATTTAGAGAAGGCGTCCACCCCACTGAGGATTCAAGAGACCCTCAACGTGTCTCAAAGACGTCTGTGATTTATAAAAAATAAAGGGGTAAAATGACTTGCTGACAGCAGGAGTCACCTAACTGATGATGTCACTTTAGAAATGCATCCATCACTATTTCCGGCGAGAGCTCCACGAACAGACTGCTGCACGTTAATGTCTGTTTTCCGGGTGGCCTATCTGGGGCTCTGAGGCTGGGCTCGGCACCAGGCTGGCTCCACGTAAGGGCCACCGTCGCCTCTCGTTCGCCGAGAAGACATGAGCGCGTGAGGCAGCTCCTGGGAAGCCTGAGGTCTCAGTGGACCACGCTCGGGTCCCCGCCAGTGAACGTGGCTCCCGCAACGCCTCCCTGCACCAGCCACAAGGGGGCGCGGGCTGGAGAAAGTACATTCATCCGAATGCCACCCAGGCCTAAAGGAATCACGAAGGAGCGTGGGAATGAAAACAGGAGGGGAGGGACTCCCCCGGCGGTCCAGTGGTTAGGACTCCGCGCTTCCACCGCAGGGGGCGCGAGTTCAATCCCCGGGCGGGGAACTAAGACCCCGCGTGCTGCACGGGGCGGCCAAAAAACACAAAAACAAAAGACAAAACGAAACAAACGAAAAAAAAACACCCCCAGAAACCAGGAGAGGAGAGGCCACTTCACCCATCCTGAGGCCACACAGGATGGATTCACTGGCTGTCTGCAGCGATCCCTCCCGTAGCACATTTCTCTCTTCCGCTAGCGGGAGACCCAAGAGCCCAGTATACTCAAATACCGTCTCCTTTTACTTCTGTGACAGCATGACCAACAGTGACATTCCTGAGGCTACCCAAACACTTCCCTTCAAAAGATCAAAATGCCAGGACAACAGCCAACGAATATTCCTCACGGCCCTTGACTTGTTCCCTGAAGAAGCTACAGGAGCTGGTGTGGGCAAGAGGCGGCCAGGGCTGGCCTCACCCCGGACGGCCGTTCCCCCTGGAAAGCTCGGATGGAAGGACACTTCTGACCTAGACCTTAGTACCCACGGGGCAGCGTCTCGGGTGGGAAGGTGACTGGGTTTCGATTTTCCAAGGTGACTCCTCATGCCCAAGAGAAGGAAGCGGCAGGTGGAAGGCTGACCTGCCAAGGACTCAGAAAAAGGAACGAGTCGCTGGGCGTCCCTGGCGGGGAAGACCGACCGCCCACACGGAGCACGGGGCAGACGGCCCTGGGTCTGGGCTCCGCCCGGGGAGCTGCGGTTGGTGTCAAGGCTCCACGTCCGAGGTGAGGCATTCCCGAGCACACGTCCACTCCCTGGCTGCCGTTGCGGGCGGGGGCCGCCAGAAGCGTGACTGCGGGGGGCGCTGCCTCTGGAGAGGACTGCGCGGTGGGGTCGGGGGTTACCTGCGTGTTCCAGATGTGCACGCACTTGTCAAAGGAGCCGCTGGCCAAGTGCTTCCCGTCGGGGCTGAAAGCTACACTATAGACCGGCTCCTGGTGTTTGGTGAGCGTGTGGATGCAAACGCCCCGCTCCACGTCCCACAGTCGAACTGTAGAATCGAACGAAGCACTGGAAAGACGGGAGAGAAGACGTCACCACAGCACACGCGGGTTCCCGACTGTTGCCCTAAGACGTGGCACGGACAGCGGGCGCTGCTTTCCTTTCCTGGCTCTTAACGTCTCGAGAGACGACGAGCGGGTACGCTCTTCCTCTTCTAAAACGTGAACCAGATATACTGAAAACAAAGCCACGGTCGTAAAACAAATCTTCTTCTTTTTTTGGGTGCTGTCATGAGGGAAACAAATTGACATCCACAACTCATTGGTCTGTGCGTTTTTCTAAGATATGAATGACCTGTATTTCTCTATTCACTACATTTTCTAAAGCGCTCCCACAACTTACAACACAACATCTATCGCTGCCAACTACAATAACGCTGAGAGCCGTACTTGGGGACATAGCAAACCGAGCAAATACAGAATTAAAATATAATCGCATCCAAATGCACAACCGCACTCGTGGGAGCTGCAAATTTTAGCAATTTCCAAATGTGAAGGAAGAGCGCGCAGCGCAAAGACGCTGTACCCGGCGCTCCTTCTCTCTGCAGGGACTGACAGCCGGCAGCTTGTCCCTTTATGCTTGTTAACTACAAGGGTCGCTTACGCTCGTAATGGGTGCCACGTGACACAAAGCACCTTCCAAGTTATAAAAAAAAAAAAAAAGAGAAAACATAGCGTACTGTATCCTAGACATTTAAGGGGATTTCAGGACAATTACTTGAAATAAGAGAGTAACGGCCTTCGTGTTTTTCCTGGATCGGCCTTTCAGCTTGTGGGACTTCCGTCCAGTGTTTTCTAAGAGATGGCCTGGGGTCGGTCCTTTCAGTAACAAGAGTCCTTGCTGCCTGGCGAGGCCGCCCACCCCACGGCTACACAGCAAAGACGGAGGGCTCTCCCTCATTTATAGGAGGGCCACACCACCTGCCACTTCTCCCCCACAGCCCTGTTCTCTGCAACTACACAGAACAAACCCACTGCTGCTTCCTGGCAGGGAAACATTCCTTCCAAGCCTGGTCTTTCCCAGGCTAAACAGCTGAACAAACACCCACGCTTGGTTGGATCATGGTCTCCGGACCCCTAAGTCATCCGGAAATTCAGCCTCAGAATCTCTTTAGTTTGTTTTTCTAAAGGTTCGTGTTAAAATACGATACTGGGATTGGAACATTATATCCTGCATGGGGTCCGAGGAGCACGGGGACAGGTCTGCTGACCGCAGCCTAAGTGATGTAACTCTGCGGAGGCCACTGTGGTGACTTATAACCACTCTTCTCAATTCTGGCATCTGACTGACTAGCCACTCCTCTGCCTCCAATGCTGGTGTCTCGGGGGTGGGGGTGGGGGTGGGGGTTCACCGAATCAACAGTGAGGTCAGATCTGGCTGCGGCTGGGGAGACTTTATCACCATTCAACATTCTCACCACCTGCAGCTCCAAGTTGAACCAAGTACACCAAGCCCAAGGTCCAAGCTGAATTGTTTCCCTTCTCCATCAGGAAAGCAAAGTGCCCGGGGCCTGGACAGACACTGATTCCTCCCACCAGCCTCACGGTTAAGACCGTCCTTACCTCAAGTCTGCCGCCACGTGATAATTTATATCTCGGGGCCCTTTCCAAATCAGCTGCCTCTCCATTTACTTTGGAAGGGTGTCGGCACATTTGGAAGACAACCTGGCAGTATTTTCCTGGGCTCTCTGGATATGAGTAACTTTTACCGGCCACGGTGCTGGCTAAGCCACAGGGAGCAAGGTTGCTTTTAGGAACCGAGACCGGGCTGAGGGCTGTCTTCCCTTTACCTTGCTAGCATGATGTTGGAGTTTGGGTTGCTGGTGGCTGGCCCGGTGGGACTCCACTTTATGGTATATATCTCTTTGCTGTGAGCCTGAAGGTCATGGACACACGTATCCTGCTTCATACTCCAGATCTAGAGAACACACGGGGAACAGGGTGAGCAATGGCTGCCCCTCCCACCGGGGAAGGTTCACCACCATCCCTGCTGGGAGCAGCTCCTTAGGTTCCTGCCCTTGGGAAGCTCACGCCCAGTGGGCTGGGCAGCTGGCAAACTGGCCAGCAGAGGGGCCGGCTGAACACCAGGGGGCGCCCGTGAGAAAGGCCGCGGGAGGGGAAGGGTGGTCAGCGGGACCCTTGAACGGATAATTATGCGGGAGTCACTGCAGGACAGCGACTCGTCATTTGCAAAGAGGAAAGGTGACAGAGGTGGGAACAGTGCCCAGAACAAAACGTTCAGCTGGAGGAGCAGTGAGTGTTAAGACCAGCATTGAGTACAGGGGGTCGTCGGGGGTCCAACGGCTCAGCCTTGTAGAATGCTTTACCTTCAATGTCATGTCATCAGAGCAGGATGCTAGCAACATCCCAGAAGGATCCCATTTGATGGCATTGACCTCGTTCTGAAAGAGAGCAAAGGGTTTCAAAAAGAAAGAAAAGGCCTGGGAGTAGTAATACAACCTTCCAGCAGGGGGAAGGAAGGAGCGCACTGACCTCTCTGACAAAAGCCTACTTGCATCCACCCTGGATGGAAAAGAACACACCCCCGGCCGCAAGCCTAATCCCCTTTGCCTTACTCCCCCTTGCTCATTTGTAGAGAACCACAGCCGTATGCCACACATAACTAGCCACCCTCACCCTCTTATTTCTCTAGGGAAAAAAAAAAAAAAAAAAAAATCACAACTAGGAAGGAAGCCAAATGAATTTACACAGAGTAAGAGCAGCACATAAAACCAGGAAGACCAGTAAGTTATTTTAAAGCTGACTTGGAAAGTCATTTTCCGGCTCACTCTTAATACAACAGCTACCCCGCTCTGTCTCAATCTGTCAGGACACCTCTCTTTTGGTGCTGAGGGGAGGGGGAGGAAGCGTAAAGAGGCAAGGTCACCAGAGGGGTTGTAACGCAGGCCCAGGACGATGTGACCTGAACACACGCACGCAGACGAGCACCGGGTACTTGGCTATTTCCAGAGCAAACTGCCGAGTAAACAGAAGGCTGCAACTCGGCGCGTGTGGGAAGCTCCAGGAGGCGGGCCAGCGTGCGGTGCGGACCGGGGGGAGGCGCAGAAAGGAACAAGGCTGCAGGCGGCCTTCCGGCTCTGGGGGCCAGGGGACCTCGAGGCTAAATCCTGGAGGGCCAAGGCAAATGCTCCCGTGGGCAAGGGAGCCGCCTGCAGCTGAGTGGAGGCGGGGAACGATGTGCCCGGTGGGGTGGGCCGGGGAGAGATGGCGGGAGGCAGCCGCGGGTCTCGGGCCTCCCATTTCTAGTTAGGGGGACCGTGAGCCCCGTCCCGTTCTCTCATGCCTGTGGCTCCAGCCTAACAATTAACTCATTTCGCACTCATAATTAACTTCCCAATTAATCCCACGCTGCTCAGTGCTCCGGTTTGGATGATAAATTGTAACGGTCATGCTACTTGCTAAGGGCGCTGAGTGCTGAACGGTGCGAGACAGGCAGGGATAGGGCTGCATCTGTGTCCTATGTGGTACCTGTGGGGGAAGGCCCAGAAAAAAGGGAGGGATTGGAGCCTGCAGCACAAGGAGGAGGCCTGTGGGTGAGCCAGGGAGGTCGAGGCGGTCGGACTGAGTGTGTGTGTGTGTGTGCACAGGCAAGCGGACCCAGGAGGACATCAAGAGAAGTGGTGCCTGGTGAGAGGTGCGGACCAGGGACAAGGGCAGCGTGGGCGGCCCTGAGTGTAACCGCTGAGAACGTTACACATATATGCTAGGGTGCTTCACACTGTCTGGTGGGTCGTTAAGCCTCTATTCATTTGTTCAATCTCTTTTTCTCTTTTTCTTGTTTTTTTTTTTTTTTTTTTTTTTTTTTGTGCGGTACGCGGGCCTCTCACCGTCGCGGAGCACAGGCTCCGGGCGCGCG